>NC_080069.1:94621080-94923103 GCF_949987535.1 Balaenoptera acutorostrata
CATATTAAAGACTTGTGAATATTTTGTGGGCAAAGGTTTCCTTTGCTTTTCCAATAAGGTGTTTGTGTATTTCTGTATTTTATTATTTGGATAACAGATACTTGTTTTAAGATATACAAATCAGAAATCACATGAAGTACACTACAAAAGTCCTTCCATCTTACTTTCCAAAGACAGCCATTGTAAACAATATTATTCGTGTCCTCCCAGACTTTTGTGTTCATATATTACATCTACTTGTGTGTTCCCAGCTAAGCTATGTCTCTTGGTGCAGTGCCTTGCCTCACTCTTCTTTGTTTCTCCATTTTCTAGCACTGTTTCTGGTGTCTAGTGGGTGCTTACATAATGGTGAATGAATGGCTATAAATCTTCCCGTCACCTAATGTAAACCGAGCTGTATGTTACTTCTTTCTCCCTTGGCTCCACTTGAATAGTTAGAAGGTATTATTAAACATTAGTAATATGCCACACGGATATACCATATGCATTATGGTTTATACAATATGCATGGTATACCAGATAATATGCTATATGCAGAGGCTATGTCGTTATTAAACTTGATTTTATAAATGAATATCAAGTAAAGGAATTGCTGTATTTAAAAAGGAACTAAAATGAGTAGCGCATTAAACAGTACTTTAAAATTGTTCGTTTTGATGGCATACATTTTAAGGTAGGATTTAAGTTAAAAAATAAAAACATTCATTACAAGTTACAAACTGCTAAGCTATTATTTATAACATAAAAGGCAATTGCCATTGATAAGCTGAACGTTCTAAGAGATAAAGGTGTATAAAGTATGAATTGTAGCATCAACTGTAACTTTTGGCAGTTCATTTTTTTCCTCATGTTTATTTGGTTCTTGATTCAAAAGAATTACATTTATCAGCTTGTTTATTAATTCACTAAATATTTATTGAGCTCTTATTGTATTCTGGGTCTTATTCTCAATATTTTAAGATATTAAGAGGACTAAAATTCAGCCCCTAGTTCTTAGCTTGGGTTATGAATCAGAATCACTTTGAGAGTTTTCGGAGCATACTCTTTTTTGGCCCTGCCCATGTTTATTCTTATTTAGTAGGTATAGGATGGATCCTAGGTAAGTATCTAATTTTAGAGGTTCCACAAGTGATTCTGATGGGTAATCTTGGTTGAAAACCATGAAAGCCACCGCATGACCAACCTGTATTATGTTTCTAAGAGTGGTGCCAATTTTACTTCCTGATAACTGTCTCTAGGGGCAGTACATAACCCGAGAGTATGTGGTTTCATTTACTAACATTTGGATTTCAGCTATAGTGTTTGTGACTCTGATTTTAAACATACTAATTTGGTATGGTAAGTTCTGTAGATTTACTACCTTCTTTGTAAATAATACTGCACACTTTGGTTTTGTTTGTTTGTTTGTTTTTGTTGGGTTTTTTTTAACATCTTTATTGGAGTATAATTGCTTTACAATGGTGTGTTAGTTTCTGCTTTATAACAAAGTGAATCAGTTATACATATACATATGTCGCCTATATCTCTTCCCTCTTGCATCTCCCTCCCTCCCACCCTCCCTGTCCCACCCCTCTAGGTGGTCACAAAGCACCGAGCTGATCTCCCTGTGCTATGCGGCTGCTTCCCACTAGCTATCTATTTTACATTTGGTAGTGTATATATGTCCATGCCACTCTCTCACTTCGTCCCAGCTTACCCTTCCCCCTCCCCGTGTCCTCAAGTCCATTCTCTAGTAGGTCTGTGTCTTTATTCCCGTCTTGCCCCTAGGTTCTTCATGACCATTTTTTTTTTTTTTTCACACTTTGGTTTTTGAGCCTCAGGAGTGCCTCTGGCATAGTATATCAGAATATGATCAGTAATTCTATGCTCTTGTCTTTATTCTTCATGATTTTATAGGTGCTCATTTGAACAAGGAAATTACTGCTCCCTGCCCTGCCCTTCCCTTCTCTCCCAACAGAGAGATGCTTCATGTTGGTGTTAGTGAATAATAGGAATTTGTGACAGCCTTAGAAAATAGAATTTTATTGCTATTAAGTCTGACATTGATTAGAGATACTTCTGTCTTGTCTACAATGCTAAAATGCAGTTTTTTGGGGTGATTGTGCCTTATCTGAATAAAGTTATAGTACCTCTCCTTTTCTTTTCTCAAGGCATTTTAATTTTATAGAAAGGGATGGGCGTTAGGTGACCTTGCCTCTGTGTCTACCTCTACAGAAACACAAGGTTGACTTACTTCCTTAAGCAAGAGCTTTAACTAAGGACTAAGTCCTCTAAGCAAGCCTGGGTTCTTAATCTGTCATGTGAAGATAATAAAAACCAGCCTGCTTCTTGAAGTTTTCAGGAAAATAAAGTGAGATAGCACGTTAATGCTTTGGTGGGATACACAGTTGTAAAATCTGACACTATAGATGCTAAACTAAAGTACAGTTCTTCTCCCTCAGATAATCTGATAGTGGAGGAAGCAGTGCAGGAGCTGAATTCCTTCCTTGCACAAGAGGACGTGAGGCTACAAGAATTGACAGACCTCCTTCAGGAGAAGCATTGCACCATGTCTCAGGAGGTACTTGACCAGAAAGGAGATGGCAGTTTCCAGTGGCCTGTGGCAGACATTGACTCAGAATACTAAGTGCTTCAAACATCATCTTACTCTAGAAAGCCTGTTTTTATACTGAAGAGCATGCAGGGCAGGTTAAAGCAACCAGCTCTGAGAAATCAAAATCCGAGGAAAGGTTAACGGAAGGAAATAATTGAATGTTTCTCCTTGACTCTGCCTCTGTTTAAGTGGACATTTTAGAATCTTAGTTTTTAGGAAGAATTACCATCATGGAGGTTTGCAAAACAACACACCAAACCCCCAAATATTAAATTACTCCAAATATAAAAGACCATGTACAATGTTACTGAGGAATAGGTTGGTAGAAATTTATCTGAGAATGGAGCAGTAGGAAATACTGCATTTATGATGACCTACGAACTTGAGGAATGTGGGTTTTCAATCCAAACTTAGACACAAATAGTGCCATGACCAAACTATGTCAAAATTTGGGTATTTGTTTATTGTATAAAATGATTGAGACAAAGTGGTGATAAGCCTTCTGCTGAAATTTGACCTACCTTAGTTTGGCCACCCAACTCTTATGCATATTGGTAAGTTAATAGTTAACCGTTCACTTAGTGCCTAGCACTTAAGTACTTTACGAATATTATCTCTCATGGTCAAATAACTCTCATCTTACTGCTAAGGAAACAAATTCAAAGAAATTGGTGACTGGTCTGAGGGCACGCAGCCAGAAAGTGATTGAACTGTGATTTGAATGTAGGTCTGTTTAACTTCAAAGCCTATGTTCTTCATTATGCCCTCTTTCCTAAACTGCAGTGCCAAGGTGCATGCTGGGCTGGTTGCATAGGAATCATTTGGGAAGTTTATTAATACTTCTCATCAGCCTTCAGAGGGCTTAGAGTATAGTCGTGCTTATAAAGAAATTGGAGTGTAGTAAAAAAAATCAGTATAACTTTCTGTCATGTTTTAAGGCATAAGCTAGGTGCTACCAAGATGAAAAGGTCTTCCTTTACCAGCCCTTTCCCAAATCTCATTTAGCATTACTAAGCTGGAGAGACATATTGCTCTGCTCAGCTGAGCTGATATCCAAGATGGCTCTCATGGCTGGTTGTTTTTTTGTTTTGTTTTCTCTTGTTTTTTGGGTTTTTTGGCCATGACACGTGGCTTGTGGGATCTCAGTTCCTTGACCAGGGATTGAACCTGGGCCACGGCAGTGAAAGCACTGAATCCTAACCACTGGGCCACTAGGGAACTCCCGACTCATGGGTGGCTGTTGATGCTGCCTGTCAGCTGAGAGCTCATCTTAGTTGTCCACTGGAGTGTCGCCTCTCCAGCACGGAAGTTTCAGGGTAGTTGGACTTCTTACATGGCAGCCGACTTCTTCCAGAGAATGAGTGTTTCAAGAATATCAGGCAGTATGGTTAGGGTTAGTTTTAGGGTTAGGGCTAGGTTTAGGGTACGGGTTAGGATTAGGTTACGTGTTAGGTTTAGGGTATGGGTTAGGGTTAGGGTACGTGTTAGGGTTAGGGTATTTATTAAACCTATCCCACTCTCTAGATTCCACTTTGCACGTAAAGGAATATTATTTGGGGTCCAGCCATGGAGAAGCTTTTAGACCCTAGGATAAGATAAAGAATACGCACATTATAAAGAAATCACATTAGG
Organism: Balaenoptera acutorostrata; assembly: GCF_949987535.1. Taxonomy (NCBI): domain Eukaryota; kingdom Metazoa; phylum Chordata; class Mammalia; order Artiodactyla; family Balaenopteridae; genus Balaenoptera; species Balaenoptera acutorostrata. Next base: position 94,625,306 of record NC_080069.1, read on the forward strand.
ATTTTCTTTTTAACCTATTCCTTAAAACACTAGTGCTTAGAAAATCTGTTGGAGGCAGAAGCAGTCAAGGGTAGTTTGGGGTTAGTGTTAGGGTTAGTGTACGGCTTAGGGTATGCGTGTGCGTATGGTGTAGGGTATGGGTTAGGGTTAGGGATAGGTTTAGTTTTAGGGTTTGGGCTAGGTTTAGGGTACGGGTTAGGATTAGGGTACGTGTTAGGGTTAGGGTATGGGTTAGGGTTAGGGTATGTGTTAGGGATAGGGTAAAAAAAAAAAAAAAAAGAATATCAGGCAGAACCTGCATGGCCTTTCAGACATAGCCTTGAAGTTACATAGCATCATTTCCACTGGGTCACCAAAGTTGACCCAGACTTAAGAGGAGGGGACAATGACCTCGCCTTTTGTTGGGAGGACTGTCAAAGAATTTGGGGGCCATATTTTAAAACCAACACAAAAGATACGTGGAGATTAATGTGAACACGTAACAGTTTTATAATTAAAGTATTAAATAGCATTAGCTGTGTATATCTCCTAAATAAGCAGAGAACAACATAGATTTTTGTATCTTTATAGCATCTGATTCTAGATTGCCCTGGGCTCAGCTTGAAAAAGAGAATGGAAGTTTTCCTTCCATTCTCTTTGGATTATCATTTGTTGAAATATGGGAAGGGAAAGTAGAGGGTAAAGATAGCTGTCTTTTCTAAATAAATATTTGAATTTTTATCTCCTAAAATATTTGTCTGGTAAAATCAAGGATGTTATCTTTTGTCTCTTAAAAAACATATTTTCTGATGGGTTTGTGGTCTATATAGGGAAATGGTGCTTCTCAGAGGTAGAAAAATTATTGAATCTTTTTTTTTTTTTTTTAATATTTATTTATTTATTTATTTATGGCTGTGTTGGGTCTTCGTTTCTGTGCGAGGGCTTTCTCTAGTTGTGGCAAGCGGGGGCCACTCTTCATCGCGGTGCGCGGGCCTCTCACTATCGCGGGCTCTCTCGTTGCGGAGCACAGGCTCCAGATGCGCAGGCTCAGTAATTGTGGCTCACGGGCCTAGTTGCTCCGCGGCATGTGGGATCCTCCCAGACCAGGGCTCGAACCCGTGTCCCCTGCATTGGCAGGCGGATTCTCAACCACTGCGCCACCAGGGAAGCCCCTATTGAATCTTAAGTAGTCTTTTCTTTGTGAGAGTTCTTGTAGACTTGTACAGTTTTCATGATTGTGACTTACCCAGAACTGTTAAACCTGTGATTTCAGTTTTATACTCATGGGTTGGGAAGAGGGTGAAGTAGCTTTTACTTAAATCTTTTCTTTAATGACACATAAGCAAGGGTTAATTTTGTGGGATTTGGGATATAAGGCATTCCTTTTCTAACTTGGTCTTTTTTTGCTGTATTTTTCTGAACACCTGTGTTTGGGATGTAGTTCGCCAAGTTGCAGAGTAAAGTGGAGACAGCTGAGTCACGAGTATCTGTCCTGGAGTCCATGATTGATGACCTGCAGTGGGATATTGACAAAATTCGAAAGAGGGAACAGCGACTCAATCGACACTTGGTAGAAGTCCTAGAACGGGCAAGTGCTGTTTTATGCATACTTTGAAGTCTAGAATCATTTTAAGGAGTCTACTCAGAAAGGATGGACTTGGGTAGTAGTACTTGGAGAAAAAATGGACTTCTTTGAAAGTACTTTGGTTATCAGACTAAAATTTTAGGGTCTCTCACTAAAGGATCTTTGTCTTCTCCATAGGTGAATTCAAAAGGTTATAAAGTATACGGTGCAGGGAGCAGTCTCTATGGCGGCACAATCACTATCAATGCCCGGAAGGTAAAATCGCGACTCCCTGAGAGTGTGTTTTTTTGACCTGGTGTCAGGTATTGTGTTCGGTGCTTAGGATTGTGTTCACAAGTTCACAAGTGACAGCGTGGGGTTTTGCTAGAAGAGTGGATCATTGGAGCTGGAAGCTTAGGAATGGGAATGATTTAGAAATTCCTTTTCTCTATTCTCACTTTGCTATTTCCTCCTTTTCTCCAGTTTGAGGAAATGAACGCGGAGCTCGAGGAGAACAAAGAGTTGGCTCAGAACCGTCACTGTGAGCTGGAGAAACTTCGGCAAGACTTTGAGGAGGTCACTACACAAAATGAAAAGCTGAAGGTAGGAGACACAGCTCTGAGGGGCAGTAAAATGAAACTTTTTGCTGATCAACTCACATATGTGTTGTGAACCATCATAATTTATTACGGAAAAGAAAAATGTAAGTTTTGTTCCTATATCCATTTATTTAGTTATATATATATAGTTAATATTGGTACCCTGCCTTTTCTGAGAAGGATTGAAAGCAACCTACAAAAATGCATTGGCTGAATCAAAGTGCACTAACTTAAGAATTGTTGAGAAGAAATGAGGAGTAGGGTGAACTAGGGTGAGGATCCAAAGTGGGTTTTCAAAATGGGGCTTGTATACAGGATATACGCAAGAAGCATGTAGCGACCGTGCGTAGGCCACTCCCAGGTCAGTAATTGCCAAATGTGGGCCACAGAATTTGCCTCTGCAGTTTCTAACTGCCAAAACAGAGAAAGAAACATGGTCAGTGATCCTGTTGGTTTTCAAACCTGCCCATTAGAATTTTCTCTCCCTGGTTCTTGGGGGGAAGAAAGTAGATTCCGAAAGTCTTCCCACCCCTCTTTCAGTCACAACCACCCATCTTTTATAATTTGATTTGTTTCTAGGTAAATATATGAATAAAGATGTTTGAACTGAAAAGACAAAAAAAAAAAAAAGAACAAAAACAACCTGAGTTGAATCAGTTGAAGTGTTTGGGTAATTAAAGTAAACAGTTACTTAGGAGAAGCATAAGTATTTTTGATACAATAACAAAAATATTTTTCTCCGTGACTGTCAATAAAGAGAACAAGTTAGTGGCTAGGGTCCTCAACTATGTTCTTAAAATAAGTATCCTGACAAATTTCATAGTGCTCTTCTCTGTCCCTAGATCTGACAGATTTCATAGGGCTCTTCTAGTGTCCTTGGATCTCGGTTGACACATAATGTAAAACATGTATCAATTAAAACAGTCCTTGGGTGGAAGAATACAGGTACCAGATACCACCTCTTGGAGGGTCTAATTTGAGTTAGGATAGATTTTATGTAACTAGAGGAATAGGTAGATAGATTTCATTAAAGTTTGTCTCAGTTGCACAAGACGTCAGAGAGTTTAAGATTTTATTTCCAGGCTAGTAGCATCCTAGATTCTGCTTCTGACTTTCCTTTGCTTTGGGCCCTCCTAAGGTGGAATTGCGGAGTGCTGTGGAGGAAGTGGTCAAGGAGACTCCAGAATATCGCTGCATGCAGTCACAGTTCTCTGTCCTGTACAACGAGAGCCTGCAATTGAAAGCCCACTTGGATGAGGCTCGGACCCTGCTTCATGGCACCAGGGGGACCCACCAACGCCAAGTTGAGCTCATTGAGGTAACAGCCTAGCTTTGTCTTCTGTATATAAGCTTTCTCCCTCATAAGTTTTATAATTTTACTCTCTTATGCTCAATCTTTTATTCATTCAGCAAACATTTATAGAGTGGCTGTAGGTCTTTACTCTGCTAGATGATGGGCATCCTGCCATCAGAGATCTTACAGTCTAGTGGGGAGAACAGTATCCAGTAGAATGCAGTGTGTTGCAATAGAGCATATCCAAAAGGTGCAGTGATAAAGGAGACAGAACATCTGATTTGACTGTGGAGCCGTCCTGATTCCACTTACCAAAGTGCAGTATGACTCTAAAGGATAAAAACAAGTTTACTGGTAGATAAAAATAGGAGAAGGGCATTCCCAGCAGTGAGAACAGCAGATGTAAAAAAAATAGTTTAGTATGGCTGGAGTCTTATGTGCATTGGGGAGCATAGTGTATAGAAGCTATATCACTGCTTACAAGCCATTATATCATATAATGGCATATGTAAATAATTTTTTTAAGGCAGAAACTTTCATTCATGTGTTCACTTCTGTATTTTTCATTGCCCTTAAGGTTATGTTTGTAGTAGTTGGTCTTTTACTGTATATCTGCCAAAGAGTTGAGTATATCTTACTTTACTGTTTATATACTGTTTTATTCTTTAGTTCTCCAACCAAATTGTAATATTCTCAGAGTTAGGAACCATTTCCTATATTTCCTGAGTCTCCTGCTATTTCTCAGATCAGTGTTTTGTGGCTGTCTGGTGCTCGTTAAGTATTGATTGAATTGGAACTTTTCAGAGTAATCCCTCTTTTCTTGATATTTTCTCTTTTTCTTCTTAGATCCTTATAGATCAAGGATCTATATACATAGATAAGGATGTTGATCCTTATAGATCAAATTTAGGAAACAGTAATAGAATATGATGACATGTCCACATTTTGATAAGAAGTTTTGATTGGTTCCTTTTTCTGTGTGTAGCGAGATGAGGTTAGTCTTCATAAGAAGCTGAGGACCGAAGTGATCCAGCTAGAAGATACACTGGCCCAGGTCCGCAAGGAGTATGAAATGCTGCGGATAGAATTTGAGCAGACCCTTGCTGCCAACGAACAAGCAGGTACAGTTACTCTGGCTCCACCCTGTAGTTCGTCTGCTGCACATGCCTTCCTGGAAAGACACAGTGTGGTCACCAGGGTTTGTTATGGAGCTCAGAAATCCTAAAGAACCTTAATTCAAATCCTGTCATTCATTTTGGTTTACAGCCTGGGTGCTTGGGTTTTTTTTTGTTTGTTTTGTTTTTTAAATTTATTTATTTATTTATTTTTGGCTGCATTGGGTCTTCGTTGCTGCGCGCGGGCTTTCCCTAGTTGTGTTGAGCAGGGGCTACTCTTTGTTGCGGTGCACAGGCTTCTCATTGCGGTGGCTTCTCTTGTTGCGGAGCACGGGCTCTAGGCGCGTGGGCTTCAGTAGTTGTGGCTCTCAGGCTCAGTAGTGGCTCGCGGGCTCTAGAGCGCAGGCTCAGTAGTTGTGGCGCACAGGCTTAGTTGCTCCGCGGCATGTGGGATCTTCCCGGACCAGGGCTCGAACCCGTGTCCCCCGCATTGCCAGGCGGATTCTTAACCACTGCGCCACCAGGGAAGCCCTGGGTGCTTGTTTTTTAACTCAGATTGGCCAGTTTTGTTTTCATCTTCTGAGAAGGAATCTTCCTTTTGTCAGTTCTCCCTGTTTCTCAGAGGTCCCTCACGTGTTCTACACTTTCTTTCCTTGTGCCTTTGCCCTCGTCACAGTTCCTCCTGACATTGCTATTGCTGTATTTAAGGCCCCATAAACCGGGAGATGCGCCACCTCATCAGTAGCCTCCAGAATCACAATCACCAGCTGAAAGGGGAGGTCCTAAGGTATAAGCGGAAACTGAGAGAAGCCCAGTCTGACCTGAACAAGGTAACCAGGAGGAGGAGAATAAGTATTATTTTCTGTTAAGTTTGCAAAGCTGTCTTGGGGTGAGGAGAGTGGTGTGGTCACCATAAGTGTGGGTGCTGCTTTCCTTTCTCTGCCCTCCCAGACACGGCTGCGCAGTGGGAGTGCCCTCCTGCAGTCTCAGTCCAGTACCGAGGACCCTAAGGACGAGCCTGCAGAGCTAAAACAAGATCCTGAGGACTTGTCTGCCCAGTCCACCGCATCGAAGGCATCTCAGGAGGAAGTCAACGAAATTAAGTCCAAACGTGATGAGGAAGAGCGAGAACGAGAAAGGAGGGAGAAAGAGAGGGAGCGAGAAAGAGAGCGGGAGAAGGAAAAGGAGAGAGAACGAGAGAAACAGAAACTAAAAGAGTCAGAAAAAGAGAGAGATTCTGCTAAGGATAAAGAGAAAGGGAAACATGATGATGGAAGGAAAAAGGAAGCAGAAATTATCAAACAACTGAAGATTGAACTCAAGTAAGAGCAATGTTTAGAGTAACTGTTTCTGACTCAAAAGCTAAGGTTAGGACATTGTGCATGAAATGTTTGAATGATGGCATGGCTTATTCAATAATTGTAATGTATCAGGTGTAACTAAATGTACAGTTAATGTGGTCTCAATTCTTGATCAAGTGTACAACTTCAGTGGCCTGTGTGGCTATTGTATAGTCTGGTTCAGTGATCAGGTCTCAGTAAACCCCATTGTTGTAGCCTTATTCTTCATGAATCCAAATTAAGGAAAAGGATGTCATGATTGAGGTAACACTCATAAGAATTATTGGAAATAAATACTCTTGTTTACTAGATTTGGGCAAATTGTTGGCATTAATTATAATTTAAATTATAGTAGGTAGAATATGTATCGCTATAACTTGAACAATATTGATCTCTTTGCCTGACAGTTAAGTAGTCTGTGTATATATCAGATCATTTTAAGAGATTTCTAGGAGGCTTACTCCTACAGGCATTGAAACGGTAAGACAGACCTTTAAGTCGAGAAACACTGCCATAATCTCACATATCACCGCTTCTCATCCTGCTCAGCTGTACCTTTTCTGATAGAACTGGTTCCTTCTTGCTCCCCATTGGTCATGGTTGAGCCTTTATTGATGTTTGGATTTAAGGGACTACTGTGCCCAAAACATTTGAACTTCTTTCGTATATAAAAGGATAGTTAAGAGGTTCGAAAATTTAGTAAGATAAAGTTTTAGCCTTTAGCTGATGGTTAATCACTCAATTGTCAAATCTAGGATTAGCAGTATATTTTTTTTTTTTTTAAACTAATTTTCTTTTTTTTTAATATTTATTTATTTATTTATTTATCTTTGGCTGTGTTGGGTCTTCGGTTCGTGCGAGGGCTTTCTCCAGTTGCGGCAAGCGGGGGCCACTCTTCATCGCGGTGCGGGGACCGCTCTTCATCGCGGTGCGCGGGCCTTTCTCTATCGCGGCCCCTCCCGTTGTGGGGCACAGGCTCCAGACGCGCAGGCTCAGCAATTGTGGCTCACGGGCCCAGCTGCTCCGCGGCATGTGGGATCTTCCCAGACCAGGGCTCGAACCCGTGTCCCCTGCATTAGCAGGCAGATTCTCAACCACTGCGCCACCAGGGAAGCCCCTTAGCAGTATATTTTAAACTCTGAATTTTCTCCCTTTTTTTCTCTCTTCCTCTTGCTCTCTTTAAGGCAATTTTTTTCTCCTCCAAGTGTGGTATCAGAATCATTTGGGTGACTTACTTAAAATACATTCCTGGACTCCATCCCAGACCTACAGAGTCTCAGTTTCTAAGAGTGGCACCCCAGAACTTTGCCTATTTAACAAGCGCCATAAGTGTTTATTTTATAACTATGTTGGAGAACTTGGTCTGACGGGAGAAATGAGTCTTTTTATACAACTTACTTTTCTATACTTTCTAAATGTATCCAGAAATCTCTTGATAGTCTGTGCAAAAGTTTTATCTTTTAGATGTGGTATATGAAGTGTAAAATAGAACTGTTGTAAAATATTTTGCATAATTCAAAATTCCCTTGCTCTGATGCCCTTTGTTGTCTCATTACACCATTCCCCTCTACCACCCTCATCATAGGAAGGCACAGGAGAGCCAAAAGGAGATGAAACTATTGCTAGATATGTACCGCTCTGCCCCAAAGGAACAGAGAGACAAGGTTCAGCTAATGGCAGCTGAGAAGAAGTCTAAGGGAGAGGTAATCTAATCTGCCATTACCTGTCATTCTGGTCAAAATCTTCCATTTGTGGGATTTTCCTTCACACTTCTGAAGGCTGTAGTTTCTTTAAAGTTGGCATTTAAGACTTAGCAACATTTTCTTGCCTTTCAAAGACCATCTAATATAGAGACTTCCAGATTTTCCACTAGGTGGTAAGGTATATCAGAATTACGGGGAATAGGAGTAACCTTTTCAAACTTTTTGTTCCCCTTTGTGCCATATAAATCATTGTCATACTGATTTTTTTTTTTCTGGTTACTTTTGGGAAGAATGCCTTATTCTTTTAAAATTGGGAGGCTAGGGAAAAAAAGGGTGAGAACTATTCTAAAGAAAAGTAAATTTGCACTCCTCAAAAATGCTGCTTGCAGAAGCGTGTGATGTTGGAACGGAGTGATGTTAAAGCAGGGTTGTGATGTGGTGCACTAGTGTATCATTTGTCTCCTTCCATAATCCTATAAAGGTTCTTTTGGTGTTATGGGCCCTCCATCTGTGCACAGTATTAATTGATTTTTGAAATTGTATTATAGATTTTTTGTTTTTCTTTTTGTGTGATTTCTTTCCTCCTATAGTTGGAAGATTTAAGGCAAAGACTCAAAGATCTGGAGGATAAGGAGAAAAAAGAGAACAAGAAAATGGCTGATGAAGATGCCCTGAGGAAGATCCGGGCAGTAGAGGAGCAGATAGAATACCTGCAGAAGAAGCTGGCCATGGCCAAGCAGGTGGGCATACTTTCTTTATTTGATGAGCTTTTTAAGTAAATTTTACTTGATAAGTAAGTTATTGACAGTGAAATTTGCCCTGTCATTCCAGTCTTTTTTTTTTTTTTTTGGTTAATATTTTTTTCTCCTATATGTTTGTTTTTACATTGAAGTCTCTCATCCTTCAGTTACTTTGTTTTGTGTATTTGTGAGGAAGGAAATTTACTTCTATTTTCAGATGGATAGCCAGTTATTCAAAAACTGTTTCTTGAGGGATGTATCGTTTCTCTGCTGATCTGCAATCAGGGGATGTAATGAATATAAAATTTTATAAAAAGATATAAAATTTTATACACGTTATGATTATAAATACATGAAACCAAGAAAAACATGTTCCCCAAGTAGGTTATAAATAAATAACCAATATGTTAACTGTAGTGGTTTCTGGATCATAGAACTATAGAGACTTGTCCCCTTCTCATAAGGAACATATATTTCTTTATTTTTAAGTCCCAATGAATTTTATTAACATTCGATAATAAAGATACCAAAAATGGTTGGAAAAACCATATAGGTACATAAATAGACCAAAGTACACATGGATATTTAATATGTGCAAAAGATATAGTTTTAAATCAGCAAGAAAAAGGAAGACGATTAAATGTGGTGGGCAAAAACAAAATAATTTTGGAAAAAAGTTGGAGATATATTTGAAACACTCTACACTAAGATAATTTCCAAATGGAACATATATATAATGTTAAAGAAATCCATAAAAGAACCAGAAGAAAACAGATAAATTTCTTTTTAAATTTGAAGTGGAGAAGATCTTTCTAACTATTAATAAAAGTCTAAAAAATATGAAAGATAAGATTGATAATTTTGACTTATGAAAAAAACCACACAAAACTTCTACATGACAGCAAAGCCAAAGGGTAAATGAGAAACCTGGAAAAAATATTTCTAACTCTTATCATGAAAGGGCTTATCTTTCTAATACATATTTAAAAATGCCCAAAAAGTGATAGGGAAGAAAACTCAAAAGCCCAATAGAAGAATAGACAAAAGATATGAATAATTCATAGAAAAACAAATGGCTCTTAAACGTATGAAAAGATGCTCAGTGTAATTTATAATAAGACAAATGTAAATTAAAACTATTTTTACATTCAGTTTTTCACCTATCAGGTTGTTATGAAACAGATGTTTTCAGAGTCTAAAAGTCTGTAGATTCAAGTCAGTATTATAATTGTGGAAAAGTATGAGAAAATGTGAGGTTTTATGACAGAAATTTTCTTAACCAACTCCTACTTGATCAGTTTGCTAGATTATGGTGTGTATAATTTTAGTCTGCTTCAGCTGACCTCAAATACGGATCAATTAATGAGCATCAGACCAACAATCAATGCCAATGGCTTCAGATTCCTAGGGCTAACCTAGTGACAAAACTAAGCTTCTTAAAACTGTCTTCTCTGTCACTAGGTTATTTCCATAACAACAGTAGGAAAGTTTAGTTTCCTGTGTGCACTTCTTTGGAGTTAGAAGATTCTATTAAAATGAAGGTTCTTCTTTCTTATTTTAGGAGGAAGAAGCTCTCCTCTCTGAGATGGACGTCACAGGCCAGGCCTTTGAAGACATGCAGGAGCAAAATATCCGTTTGATGCAGCAGTTGAGGGAGAAGGATGATGCAAATTTCAAGCTCATGTCAGAACGTATCAAGTCCAATCAGATCCATAAGCTGCTGAAAGAAGAGAAGGAGGAGCTGGCAGACCAGGTTTTGACTCTGAAGACTCAGGTAACTAGAATGAAAAGAGCTTTCCAGAATCCTGTTGAAGTAGGGTGCTTTCTACACGGAGATACAAGTAAAACAATGATTATTGTGGCATTTTTTGTAATAGGAAAAACTCCCCAAAACTAATGTACATGATTAGGGTACTGGTAAATAAATTATACATCCCTACAGAAGAGTACAGTGCAGCTGTTTAAACAAAAGTGGATCTGCTAATAAGGAAAAATGTTTATACATATCATTAAGGGATTCATCCATTTATCCCTTTTGTGTTAAAAATGTGTATGTCTTTGTGTGCACGTGCTGTGTGTCTTAAAAATTTCTGGAAGGCTGCATGAGAAGCTGTAAGAGTGGTTACCTGATTATGTCTGAACGTTGGGATGAGAGAATTACCATAGTCTTGCATGTAATTTGAAGGGTTCATGGATAAAATCAGTAATAGTTCGAGTTTTCTAACAGATTCTCTTTTGTGGGCCTGTGGATTAACAGAGCCCAGTCAGTTTTTTGTGTTTTTCCTTCCTGTTTGTGTTAAAATGTGATTTTCTTTTTCTAAGGTTGATGCCCAGTTACAGGTAGTGAGGAAACTGGAAGAGAAGGAGCATCTGTTACAAAGCAACATTGGCACAGGGGAGAAGGAGCTGGGTCTTAGGACCCAAGCCTTAGAGATGAATAAACGCAAGGTATGATCGATTACTCTGTGGTCTAAAGTGACAGTTAGCCTTCAGAGGAACAAATAAGTTTAACACTGATGAAATTACAGGTTCACTTTATTCCTTGGGCTTGGTAACATTTTGTCTCACTGGAAATAAGTGGTGATAAGATAATGTTGTTCATACATCCCTCATAGGCAATGGAGGCAGCCCAGCTTGCAGATGACCTCAAAGCACAGTTGGAGTTGGCTCAGAAGAAGCTACATGATTTTCAGGATGAGATTGTAGAGAACAGTGTCACCAAAGAAAAAGATATGTTCAATTTCAAACGGGCCCAGGTCAGTTGTTTTTTCTTCACTTTTTGCCTTTTAGGTATTTTCTGAGCTCTAAAATGACCTATGTTATAAAAGAGTCATTGGTCTATCGTATCAATATGTCATTTCCTATTTAACTGTAAGTTCCTTGAGTGAAGAGATAGAGTCTCTTTTCTTCACTGAAAACTATCCCCAAAGCCTGTCATGGTGGCTGCCACCTAACGGGCATGAAATAAATACTTATTTATTTAAATGAATGAGTTAGTGAAATCGTAAAGAAATAGCAGCAAAAAAAACACTAGAAAATTTTAAAGTTCTTCTTTAAATTCTTCTACAGTTTTTCTATTTTTTGCATGCCAGCTGTTTCTCATGATGCCTTTCTATACTTATCTATAAATCTGAAATTTTGATCCAATCTATCTTCAGCTTAAAAACTAATTGCCTTAAAATAAGATGGCCTATCAAGTTTTCATCTTTTTTCTTTTTTTTAAATTTAATCGCTCTAAACTTAGACTGGAGTTTTGCAGAACTGAACTGACAGTAGTTAGATGCAACTGAAGTTTGGTGATATGATTATGGTTGCCTGTTCCAAAACAAAAGAAAATAGCTGGTCATTTGCATTTCTCTACATTCCTAAAATATAGTTAGGCATGAAAGGACAGAAAGTCCTTTCTTTCTGCAAAAGAAAGTTCAGGTTGGAGCAATTAATTTTTCTCAAAAATGACAGATCTGGGGGAGTGTGTAATGGGTATGCTATCCCACCACAGGAGGACATCTCTAGACTTCGAAGGAAGCTGGAGACCACAAAGAAACCAGACAATGTACCCAAATGTGATGAGATTCTGATGGAGGAGATTAAGGATTACAAGGTTAGAAAAACTGCCTCAGTGATTTGTGTGTGTGTTTTTGTTTTGGCCTACAATGGCCTACTAACAGATTGGGATAATAAATACTGAACCTCTTTACTTGAAGGTAACAGAGAATGGTTTATTATGTGTGAATGGGTGGGCATGTGGTGCTATTACTGTCTTAATGCTTAGTGGATTTTTTGCTTATATATAAGAGCCCTTTGGGTCATAAACCTTTATGGTTGCTCTGACTCTGATTTCTTTTTTTTCTAGGCACGCCTGACCTGTCCGTGTTGCAACATGCGTAAAAAGGATGCTGTACTTACCAAGTGTTTTCACGTTTTCTGCTTTGAGTGTGTGAAGACCCGCTATGACACCCGCCAGCGCAAATGTCCCAAGTGTAATGCTGCTTTTGGTGCCAATGATTTCCATCGCATCTACATTGGTTGATCCAAGCCAAGGGAAGAAGAGGGGCAGGCTCTACAGGCACTTAGTCATAAACCACCAAACCTCCACCTCTTCTCTCCTTGACTGTCACCCACAGGGCAGTTTGTCCGTCAGCTCCCTTTCCTTCACAGACTTTACGTCCAGGTTCTCCTCTCTAATACCTAGGTGACTTCTGGAGGAAAGGACTGGTAATGCAAGTCTTGGGTTTTAGAATGGATTAGAAACAACTTTTATTTGTCTTCCCTACCAGCTTTGTGTATTTCCTGCTTTTAGACTTTTCAACATCTTCAGGCTTACTGTATAATCTTGGATTGTCCATTCCTCCTGAAGAAGTCAAATTGGTATTTTTGACACAGAGAAAGAAACAAAGAAGAGTAGAGACACATGGCTACTTGCAGTGGGCAGTGGTCTTTTAGAAATAAGCTGTTTGCAGGCATAAACAGTACTTGATTTGGGCAGTAAACTTTTTGTAAACTTGGATTATAAAATGGTATCATCATGCTACTTATTCCTGGATGGTTTGAAGCCTTAATGAAATTTATGTCCAGGATGATTCAATCCATTTCCTATTCACTGGCTAATTAATTTGTTAAGGTCAGCTGGCCTCCTTGTTACAGTTATGTAAGTTTTGAATGCTCTACTCATTGATACCTTTACATTTCTCGAGGCTAGATTAATTTCAAATACTATAGCCCCTTTTATCTTATAATGAAATCAAGATTGGAGAGGATGGAGCACAGGACTGAGATGGTGAAGAGATCTTCTGGGTACTCTGCGACCGATACAGGGAGGCCTTGGTGAGCTATGAATTACTCTAATCTGCCTCTCCACAGGGGTTGTCGTGACTCCTGTTTTCCAAAAGATTCTCTGTAATGTTTCTGTAGGACTTTATACTCCACAAGCTTCAATTAAAGCAGGATTCATTTTGCTTTTGTTTTCATGTTTTCCTTTGAAATTTTTCTATTTGTCAGTATTAGTTGATTTTATACCTGCTGTTTTAGCATTGAATTCTCTTGAACAGAAATAATCAACTTAGATTAAGGGGCTAGCTCTGTTTAAAGTATTTATTTCTCTGATTAATTGAAGCACTTTTCTCCCAGTTTGTTTATTGAATCTGCTCTGGGGAGAGATTATGCCTAAAATATGATGGCTTATTTGACTATTTAGTTCGCTATGGGGGTAAGAGATTGTGATTTGTTTTCCAGAGGGTATCAGACTGCCTGGCACTTTAGTTTGAGAGTTCTTGAAGTATAAGATTTATAGTAACCAGAAAACCAGGGGTTTTCTATATCTCTGGTATGGGGTTGTGTAAAATGAATCCCTTCTTGATCACTACCTGTCCTAGAAGATGGGTAAGGACAAATTGCATGTCCTTCTGTGGTCACTACCTGTAATTAGAAGGACTTGCGATGGGTTCTACAGAGTCATGTGGAACGGGTTAATAAATGAGTCTAACTGAGAAACCCTTACAGTGTCATCAAAGAGGTCACGGGCCTCTCGATCCCCCCACTCCCCTACCCAACACACACACAGAGCCATAAGGGGGTCTGGCCCTGCTTCAGGATACACGGTGCCTTTGCATTCATTAATAGGGCACTTTCCCCTTACTGTTGTCTTCTTATAAGGCAAGCATGAGCATAAGTTTGTTGTGAGGGCAAACAGACTATTTGGGCAGCTAGTGGTTTGGGTTTGGATATTAATTGTTTATGACACTTGGCTAGGAAAGGCAGCTGCCCAACATCAGGGGACCCTGGAGCCTGTGGAATGTTGTGGAAGAAACCAGGAGTCCCATGGGGAGCTGGATTTAGGGGAAGTTCCTCTAGGTGGAGAGAGCAGGGAGCCCCTGGTCCCAAGTAGCTTCAGGTCCAGGCAATACAGGAGGAGCTCTTAAAGTCATTTTTAGGTAACAACCAAAAGCGATGGTGACTTGGTGCACTCGGCTTCTCATTAGAGAAGAGGTCAATGAATGGGCTTCAGGAATACCCACAAATGGTATACGAAATTTTGTTTGTGTGTGTGTACATTAGTCATAGCTTTTTTCAGATCCTTAAAGAATCAAAATTTCTTAAAGGAATTTTGAAACTTACCAATACCAAAAAAGTTAAGAATCACTTCCCTAGATGCATAAGAGATTTTTTTGAGGATTTCTTTAAAGTAATGCCTATAAATGCCAGTTTCAAAGATTATTGTAGAAGTACTAGAGTCTCTCTTTCTCACTTTTTTTTAAACATTTCAGGTCTTGTAGAGATGGTCTATTATTCTTTTTTCTTTAGTTGTTACCTTGGAAATTATCTTGGCAATTTGGACCAAAATCAGGGTTGATGTGCTCTAAGGCATATATCTTAACTGCATGGCTTGGCTCTTACCTTCTTACCTACTCTAGGGATCTTTTTCAAAGGTCTTTGGCTGTTTCTGCTAGCGACTGCATTCTCATATGAATTTACACTGGGATTTCTTGGTTTTTTGTGTTGGTTTTTTAAAAAATTATTTATTTATTTAATTTTATTTTATTTATTTAGCTGTGTCGGGTCTTAGTTGTGGCATGAGGGTTCTTGGTTGCGGCATGCATGTGGGATCTAGTTCCCTGACTAGGGATCAAACCCGGGTCCCCTGCATTGGGAGCGTGGAGTCTTATCCACTGCACCACCAGGGAAGTCCCTAGGACTACGTTTTATTCCCTTGTTTAATGAGAGTTCCCATAGCATTTTGTTCTAGCGTAGAATTGAACCAAAAGGATCTTAGATTTCTCCTTGCTCACCCAACCCATTTATGCATGTGTGGAGTGCTTATTGTGATTCCAGGCACTATGCTAAACGTATTTCTCACGAAGTCAGACTTGGGTGAGTATGGCCCAGCTGCTTAGCAAGTTACTTCGGCTCTCTCTATTTCAGATTCTTCATCTATAAAATAATAACTACTTTGTAGGATTGTTTTGAGGATGAAATGAGACAACATATACAAAAGATTTAGCCCAGAGCTTGGCACCTAGTAAATGCTCAAAACAGCGTTTTGCAAATAAAGAAATTGAGAGGTCAATTTTTCTTTCTTCTACATTTTCTTTCTGTTTCTAGGAAAAACAAGACTGACATTTTCTTTGGAATCTAGGCCATGTGTGTTTATCTGTGTCTGTCTGTCTCTAAGTCCACCTGCCCCTGTTAAATGATGCCCTGGCCAAGTCATTCCAGAACATCAAAAGGTTAGCTTCATTTGCTCACTGCCCTGCGAACAAGTGCATGTGAATGACAGCCACGCCCACCTAGTGGTGAGGATCCCGATCTTTTCTCAAATCCGTTTTCAGCTTAAAATCCTTGAATGATTCCTATAGTCTTTGGGATACAAATCCAATTTAGCACAGTGATCTTGCCTCTGCTTTTCTCTTTCTGGGCCTGATAGCTTGCTACCCACCTTGTGCTTTATGTTTCTGTCATGTTGAACTATTTGATGTTCCTAAGTGCCTTGATTGCCATAGTTTCCCAACTCCAGAACTGCACGTGCTGGTTTTTTTTTTTTAACCTGGGATGCCTATTACCCTCCACTCGATTTCTCCACCACACACTACACACACACACACACACACACACACACACACACACAGGAAAAAGGGAAAAAGTGTCTTCTTTGCTCCCGTAGTACCCTATGTGCATTTCTTTATCAGAATACATGCCACATTGTTTTCCCAGTTTGTGTTTCCCCACTAGACTGAGCTCCATGGGATCAGAATCTGCTTTATGTCTTTCTGTCTCCAGCAGCCAGCCCAATGCCTGGCTCAGAATAATCATCTAAAAAATGAATGACTGAATGATGCACAACAGACTTGGGTAAGTTGGTGGTTGAACTAGGTTATAGTAGGTCTATATTTTTGTAGGATTTGATTTGGGTATATGCCAAAAGATTGTGTGGGAAAAATGCATCCATCCAGCTAGCAGATTCATGACAGCAAGTTTGCCAGCAGCTAATCGCAAAATGCCTGAGACTACAGGACTGCTGAGTGATTTGCAGCTGTGTTTGCACCAGTTCTTGGTTGGACTAGAAAGCAAAAAGAGATGCCTGAAACAGTATTTCTGTGCTACTCAAGGGCTACAGCGTGGAGTTCAGTGCACCATGGCAGGTGCAATTACCACGTGAGCTTTCTGTGGAGCTGGGGACCAGGCTGAGGCATGGGCAGGAGGCAGTATGGCAGAAAGACTAGAGAGGGGGAGGGTTAGAGGAAGAAGGGGAAGTTGTAAGGAAATAATCAGTGTTCTGACAACATAGTCTGGTTGTTCTGGAATTGCACTGCTTGCATATGAATCTCTGCCACTACTCTTATTAGCTGTGGGACTTTCCATCTATAAACTACAGGTCCAGTTTATCTACTCTAGACTAGGTCTAGAGTACCAATCTCATGGAATTTTAATGGAGATTAAATGAGATCACAGTTACTAAAATAGATGCTTAATCAATGTCAGCTTTTATATATAGTATTATCAGTTTACAGGTTGTGAAAAGGACAGATGAGAAGGTCCCTGAGGTTAAAGACCATGCCCATCTTATGATGGTCTCCAGCACTTGGCACATAAATATAAACTCTTTAACAAATGTTTGTTGAATTACTAAATGAGGGTGGTTGGAGCAGAGTTTTTCAGAGATCTCTTAATAGTGTGGCTTTTCCTAGAATCTGTCAGACGAAGCTATTTCAGTTTAACTGCATGATGCCAGGGCTCTGAGTTTGCTCAGCACGTTTTGTGTCGCTTTGGACTATACCAAAGAAATAAGCATAAGTCACAGCATCACGGGTCTCCTGTTAGGAAGGGGCTGGTATCATGTCAACATTTGAGTCCCCAAAGACAATGCCAGCAGTACATCTGGAAGTGAAGTTTTTATCTCAACATTTATTCCACGGTCATAGAAACTGAAAATGGAAAAGGCCTGAGGACATCTAGTCCATCCACGTGGTTGTACAAGAAAAGTGGCTGGAGCAAAACAGCCTGTTCACCTCATGCTCACAAGACAGCATTTCAGTTCTTCCTGGAGCGGAGCGATTGCAAACACATTAAAGTGAAGACACAATGCAAACACTCTTTACAAACCTTAAGAAAATACTTATAGGTACGTTATTTTCATAAAATGATTAGGAACTAAACTTAAAGCATGAGGGAATCCTGGATTAGATGGGTGTGGGTGGGTGAAGAAAGGAATAAGTAAACACTGCAGAGTGAAGTGGTTTTGATGACTAGAAAGTAGTTCCTTCTGAAGACTGGATGGATTTTCTGGTTTGCCTATCAAATATATGAGTTGGGAGGAGGAGAGACTAGTAGTTTCTTTCCCCTTAAGTCTTCATCTGTACCGAGGAAGTGGTCACTAGCTCCAAGGCTCTAACAGACCCAGCACCATCACCGAGAAGTCTGTTGCCCAGATGACATAGCTCTGTCCTGCTCAGCAGCTGCGCCACTTACCGCTTAGCTGGTTGGCACAGAAGCAGCAGCTCGCATATAAGGTTTGTGCAACAGCAAGATCCGTGGATAATGGAGCGTCACCTCCAGGCACCTTAAAGACCTCGACTGATTGGGTCCCTGTGGCTGCCTCACTTGTCTGTCCCAGTCATTCTTCCAACCTGTCTTCAATCGTTGGAGGGGTCCCCCTGCTCCCCCACCTTGGGCAGCCACACTCTGGGGCCCTTATTTTCTTTATTTACATGAACCAATAGCCCTATCTTTTCCAACTTGCCCAGTCCTACTTTATTATATGCTTCCTGCGCCAGGAATTCCCCCTTGGAAAACAGGGTTGGGGGGTGTGATAGTGGACTTGTCGTGCACCTGATTTCCTAGCATCAGAGCTTGGAAAAAAATGGAGGTCTTGGGCTTCGCTGGTGGCTCAGTGGTTAAGAATCCGCCTGCCAATGCAGGGGACACAGGTTCGAGCCCTGGTCCGGGAAGATCCCACATGCCGCAGAGCAGCTAAGCCCGTGCGCCACAACTACTGAGCCTGCTCTCTAGAGCCCGCAAGCCACAACTACTGAAGTTCGTGAGCCTAGAGCCCGTGCTCCACAACAAGAGAAGCCACCGCAATGACAAACCGGCGCACCGCAACAAAGAGTAGCCTCCGCTCACCGCAACTAGAGAAAGCCCGCGCACAGCAACGAAGACCCAACACAGCCAAAAATAAAAATTAAAAAAAAAAAAAAATGGAGGTCTTCCTGATCTCATGAAAGAGAAGCCCACAGCAGGAGGCAAGGTAGCATCCCTTATCTCTTTCTTCTTTACCAGAAAACCACCCTCCACCTGAAGACTTCTGATCTTTGTGTTTCTTGAGCCTGAGGGGAGTTGAGAGAACAGAGGTGGAACAGAACAGGAAGGAAGGTTTTCAAAGGACCCACCATTTCATGAACTCTTTTTACAAAACACAACACACTATTTCACAAATTGCAAAACACTGTTCAATTACCATTCCTACTTAACATGAAGACTGCATCATTTCAACACAAGCGATTATGCTTTGTTTTTCTTTGTCCAGAACATGGAGGCATTTCAAGCAATGCTGACGGCAGTAAGCCTGCTTTCAGCTCCTGCTGCTTCTGGCCGCAGTTTTGGCCAAGTAGTTCCTCAGAAGATATTCGAGGAGCCATGCTCTGGTCGTCTACTTTTTTGTGGGTAGGCAGGGTGGTCTGGCATGTTATCACCACTGCTCAGAATGCCTCCGTAGAGAAGCTTAAGGTAAACCTGATGTACAAAAATCCAAACTTACAAAACAAATACATTAAGGGATAATTAATTGCATTACAAAAGGATTCTTTACAAAAGAATTCACCTCTGGGTTCCTTTAAATAGCCAACTTCTCAAATACAGTCAGAATCTGAGCTGCGTTATAAAAAATGTCCAGGTACAATATTAGGAGCATGGTTGTTACGTGAGTTGAGGTACACCTATACGTCAGCCTCCCAGGCTGCGCACAGGTTAGGGGTGCAGAGCATGATGGCAGAGTCTCTAGAGCATCCTTAGCTGTTGCAGATGGGTGGGGATGGCTAAGGGGCATAATCTTCCAAAGGCAGTTGCAAACCTTTTGTGTCTGGGGTGAGAACATGGGAGGATGGGCATTTCAAAGCAGAGCTGTCCTTTCTGTTTCCAGGAATCACTGTTCCCTCATTGTTGAACTGTTTCATCTGTGAGGTTGATGAAGTCTAACTTTAGAACCCGTCCACCTCCCTCATCAGAATCTCTAAGCCTATATTCCCCCCCCCCCCCAGGGTTTTCTCAGACAGCTAATTGGTAGAGTGTTATCTAATTGCAGCTTAAAGTGTTATCTTTCCTTGGGGGACCAGGCAGCTCTTGGTGGAAATGCAGGGACTGCATCCAAAAGTAGGGGAAGAAATTTTGTGGTTGAGGAGCCTTCCCAATGATCTGCAGCTTACAGAGCACGGTGCTTGGCACAGAGCTGAGCACTCTTTGTAGGCCTTCAAACTGATTGGAGCGGAGCAAAGATGATAAGCAACTGAGAAGATAAAGCAATTAATTGATAGACAAGGAAGTCTAGTCCTACATGGTGTCCTGGGCTGGGCGTGGCTGTGTGGACAGTGAATCATCAGGTGTGTGCTGAAGCCTTTTGAAAAACTCTCAAAAAGGCTCTTCTCAATTCTCCCCATGCCTGGAGCAGCCAAATTTCTAGAACAACGTTTCCTGAAGAGTAATTTTTAGACCACATGTCAGTCACCTGGGAGTGTTGGTGACAGGTTTCTGAGCCCACATCCACCCCCTTTCCCATCTCATCCTTTGGGAGAAGAGCCCTAGCAGTCAGCATCCTAACGAGTTCCTAGGCGACTGAGAACTGAAGTTCTATAGTTCACGTATTCCTTTCCCTTTCTGCGTGTCCAAGCCTATGCACGCTGGAAAAGGATACCTAGGCAGAGGGGAAACAGCTTACTCATATCAATCTCTTGGAGGCATTAGATGGGGTTTGGGGGAGAATCAGAGGGACCCGTGCCTGTTCACAGTTTCTCACAGATGAGGGGGTGTGAGGCTGCAAGACTGACTTGCTAGTGATCCATATAGGTATGAAAAGCACAGGGCACATTCCTGAATGTTTAAGCTTGTGGTGTTCACAGTCTTGAAGTTCACTTCCGGGATTCCTACAGCTAAGACATAGGTGACTGCTGATCTGAAAATAGCCAAATATATGGCTTGCAGAACATCTTCCCTTAACTCACAGTGCCAGCTCACATGTCATGTGCAGGCAATAAGCAGGAATATTCCAGTTTCATCCTAAGGCCACATCCTTGCCTTGCTTTTCTCTCTTTCCTTTATGAAAGGCACACACTGTAGTGGAGATGCTTAATTAGATTAGAAGTGTGGGCCTATTCATTCCTTAGCCAAATTGCTTTTCTGGCCCAGAGCTTTTGTTTGAAAAGCATGGGATACATTTTAATGCCTCTTCTGCCTGTGCTCTTTCCGCTCACCACATCCCTGTTCCCTTTCATAGTGGCACGTAAACATGTTCCTACTAAACGTCAGGATGATGTTGGAGATCCAGGACCCTTTCAAAAGCATGGCTCTTGCCTGATCCAGTCAATCCTTGGCCTGCTATGATGTGAATGAGTTCAGTTAATTTTTCTAAGTACCCACCTTCCCGTCCTAAGTTTCTCTAGCTCTTCCCTGGCTCCCCATGCAGACTGTAGGAACAAATCTACACTGGGGAGTTACAGCAAAAGTCACAACCCTGAATAATCCCGCTCTATACTAAGATTAAAACCAACAACCCAGTAAGACACAGGTATGAGTAACAATGTTATCTCTTGTTGATAGTGCAGAGAAAGGGCTAAAAACCAGAAATGTTACTGTGGTACCAGGTGAAAAGATTAACAGGAGCTGGGGTTGTCTGGTTCTTCACAGACCCCTCACACGGTGTTTACTTCTGACTAATGTAAGATTCCTGCTCTGAAAAAGACTCCTGCCCTGGAGACCTAGGAATGAGCTTGAGAAGACCGGCTGCTGCTTTGCAGGCTAGGGAGAGCAGACTTGACCTCTAAGAAGACCCAGACCTCAGCTTCCCCCCACCTTGGTCAGTAGTTACAAAAGAGCATTACAAAGTGTCTTAAGGGCTCAGAGGAAGGCCAGGAACTGAGAAAAGAGAGCAGCGTGGCCACTTAGGGCTCACAAGTCCGATTTGTCCTTTGGTACTCTTCCAGCTCCGTTTTCCTGCTCACAGCCAGCTGCAGCTCTTGCTGGATCACCTGAATCTGCTTCTCCAGCTCTGAGAGCTCCTGCATCACTGAGTTCCGAGCCCCATTTAGGGAGTCTGCTTTCCCATTGGTGGTCAGCGAGGCAGGAAGCTCTCTTCTTCTTGGTGGGAGAGGGATGTCTTGGTAGGTCCGGAGGCTCAGCTGGTTTTGTCCCCCCTCATCACTGAAGGTATATTTTCGTCGATTGTCATGACTCAGATTGGACGTATTCCACACAGTGAGCTGACAGGGTCCCACATTGGACCTAGGAAACCAAGAGACACTTTAGATCGACTTTCTACTCTGCAGCTCTCCCCATCTTTTAGCTACTTCCTTGTGAGTAATATGGAACTGGGTACGCAGATAGAGATGGAGTCACAAAACCATGGACAGACTGCCTGCTGGAGTGTCAGGGGAATAAAAGGAGCCAATGCAATTCTTTTCAAGTGAAGGTCAGTGTTTCATCAAGTCTCATGCTGTCCTGAAACTGGAATGGGTGTTTCACCTGGAGGGCTGAGGGACCAGGGTATGGCACATTCTTTTATGAAGAACCTTAGATGCTTTTCTGTTCCCTTCCTGCCAGTGAGGCTCAGAAATCTGCACTGACTTGAAACAGTCTATGGCTATGAAGATGATGCTTTGGTAGAAATGAGATTCTGCTTATTCAGCTGTTGGACTCTAAGCATGGTCCTGCTGCTAGATACTCTAATATGACTCATCCTTAGCCCCGCAGGACAACCCTGATGTTTACTAGTTGAGTTTGAGGAGAATAAAAGCATACGAGCTGCAGGTTTCAGCCAAAAGTGTCCCATTATAGGGAGACTTCGTGAGTAGAGAATGACAGCTGAGGTCTGAAGCTTAAAAAAAAAAAGACCCAAGAAAGCCTCAAGTTCTTGCTGGAATAATGAAAGTCAAATTGAAATAGATTCCTAATCCTCTTTCAGGCTCGTGTCGAGCCACCTACCACCATCCTTGAGATGGCTGTAGACAGCAAAAGAGTTATTGCTGACCAGGCACAGGAAGAGGGGGGTCTGGTTTCTGAAATACACTTTGACAGATGCAGTGAGAAGAGCTTCTTGCTATAAGAACAGATTAGAGCCCTAAGCACATGGCTGCTAATTTCTTCTAGCCTTGTTGAAGGAGAAGGAGGAGGAGGAGGCCGAGGAGGATTATGACCACTTTTGCAATCTACCACAGGGCAAAACAAAATAGAAACACTATTCAGTCCTTGTGTCTTTGTTCCCATCCATGTAACTGAATCAAGACTTTATTCCTGGACTCTTACTAACCAGGAGGAGAAGGGAAGGACCTGCAGGGGAGGGGAAGAGGGAGAAATAATTAAGTGTTGATTCAGTTACATGGATAAGAACAAAAACACAAGGACTTAACTAGGGTGATCCTGTTTCATTTTGCCCTGTGGTAGATTGCAAAAGTGGTCATAATCCTTCGTTCTTCCTTTCATCCATATCCCTCTGCAGTGTGACTTAGCAACTCACCCTTATCAAGGGGGATTCCAGGGGAAAGTCTTCTTTCCCTCCCTCTTGAATTTGGCCTGGTCTCATGACTTGTTCTGGCCAATAGAAAGTGGCAGAAGTGGCAGGTGGTGGTTCCAAGTCTTGCACGCTTCCACTGCCTCTCTCAGAACCCTGCTGCTACAGTGGAACCAGTCCAGACTAGTCTGTTGGTTGATAACAGACCATTGGAGAGAGTCCCCAGTCTTCCCGGTTAACCAGCTGAGGCCATCCTAGACCAGCCAGCCCTCTGCTTCTCCCTCCTTTCCCCTAGCTGGCTGTAGACACAGGAGCAAATGTGACTACGATCAGCCAAGTTTGGCCCAAATCAGTAGCCTGCACAGCTGACACATAGATTCATAAGCAACTCGCTGTTGTTTAAAATGTTATGAACTGAGATAATTTCTCACACAGCAAAAACTGATTGATACGTGCTCCGAGCCATTAAAACACACAAACACATTCCAAACCACTCTGCAGTTCTTTAACATTTCTCATGGTTTAAGTCCCATATAAATGAGCAGGGAGCACCACAGCCCAGCTTTCCTGTGTCCTGGGCTGGGTAAAAGTTCTATAATGAGCTCACTTACAGCTCCATTGTCTTTACACTGGGTCAAAGGTGTGGTTATAATTTTCCTTCTAGCCTTACAGTTTCCTTTAATTCTTCCTTCAAATCTTTTCCTATTGAGTTTGAATAATTTCAAAACAATCTTGTTTGTGGCATGTGTTATTTGCAAATATATGGTTTACAATTTTTGTATATCTTGAGGTGAGAGGAAAGAGAAAAGAGGAGGTGTATTGGAAACCCAGTGGAGTGAAGGACAGACCAAAATTTACATGAAATCACATGTTGAATAAACTAAGGACTATATATATAGTCTTTTGCAATATCTACTTTTCCCCTCTGCTTTAAATAAAAAAGGAGCAAAATCTTTTCATACCATGGCCCATAATTTCCCCAGGCCTTTCCCCAAACTCGTATGTTAGTAATTCATTCATTTATCTATTATTTTATTCACTCCATAAATATGAAACATAGGGGAGGGATGTCAAGTTGCAGCAGATAAAGGTATTTGCATAGATATTCTTCCAAAGAAAAAGGAGGGAGAGAGTTTTTGAGCCAACGGACCTAACTCTAGCATCATGGAATGATTCATGGTGGGGAAAACCTGGGAGTTAGGCATCAACGCATTTTCCTGGAATGTCCAGGCAACCTCAGAAATCAGGCAAATAGAAATAACCAATCTGGTTTTCTCCAGAGCTTTGAACATATATCTGGGAATATAATATAGAAGAATAAGCAAAAGCTGGCTTCCATGACATACTCTAGGTGGCAGCATCACAAGTGCTCTGATGATTGACATGCGGCTCTGAGCCACCTATGAATGCAAGGTGATAGGTGCTGAATGCCAGATATGGTGTCTAATTGGAAGAAATGAACGTGTTATATTGTTGGCCTCTACAGTGCTTTGACTGTGGTTTGTAAGCTTTCCTCAGCCTTAGAGTGTAAGGCGACCAGTGAGTTAACTGAAGTTAACACTAAAAAGCTTTCACAGGACAATTTTGTAACGCTGAGTTTCAATACTCCACTAGACCATTCAGAAGAGATGTGACAGCTGTGAGCCCTCAAACACTCACTGCGTTTGAAAGGTTATAGGTGGGTGTTGGGTTGTAGGGAGGTACCACAGGAAACATGGGCCCAATAAGCCATGAGTGTGTGTTGCCTTAGCTCCTTCTCAAAATAAGGGATTTCAGGAGGGAATCTGCCAACAAAAATGGATAAGCTGAGTGAAAGACGCATTTGGTTCTGAATTTAAGTGAGAGACAAATGTGAATAGGAGTCATCTCACAGTTGGAAATGGGATCACTGGCAGCTCCCTGTTTCTCTTATGGCTGGAAAACAAATGCTTTGTTATTATGAGATGGTGTCTTTGCTGCTATGTCTTCTTGTGTTCCTCTCTCGTTAAAAATTTATGTTAAAAATAATCATAGAAAAAAATATGTAACACGACATAGAACAGCTGTGACCTGATTAGTCGGCAGCTTGTTGCTGATGGGGCCGCAGTGTGATACAGGAACACCACAGACCCTGAGGGAGAGGGGGGTGTGCTCGCTGCCTGGGAAGAGAGGCTTTAAGAGATAACAGAAATGATTCTGACAAGCTCGATGCAAATTGCAGAGAAGGGGACTGCAGCATTCCCCGAGGAGGTAAAAACAATGAAAAAGAATCATGTTTTCCACCCCTTTTTCCTTGTCCTCTATTGTGAATAAGAAGTGTGAGTGTCAGGTTTTAAAATTACCCAGAAAGCCATGCTTGGAGCTGAGGATCTGCCATAGATGACAGAGTTGCTTGGAGGAAATGCTGTAAACCGAGGCCTCTGGACATAAGAAAGAACAAGGAGGCTGTCTTAGGCAGCATGAAACAGAGGCCAGCCAGGTACTAGACCCAAATACTTCTAACATCTTTAGCCACCATGAATGAGGCAACAGTCTTCCACAGGCTGGATGTGGGGAAGGTACAGAGTTTCAATTTTCAAATGTCAACTATGCATTTAATTGCTTGTTACTTCCTATTAATGAGATGTTCTTTTCTGGGGAGTTTGTAGTAACAGTGCCGGGAAATGGGTTAAACAGAACACGTCTGTTGCATATTTCAAATATTCCTAGGAGTGCTGGAAAGGAGTGGGGAGTGGAAACATGCCAAAAGGGCAATATTGCATGAAATTGCCTGTGGTACTTATGAATTAAGTCTAACTTGTATTTTGTACACAATAATAGCTAAAATAGCTTTGTTTTCAGGGCTTTAGATGTGTTATGTCATTGAATTCTTATAGCATCTCTAGAAAGTAGGTACTCTATTTATCTCATTTTTACGAATGAGGAAATTGGGGCATAGAGAGGTTAAATAAAGGACCTGCCCAAGACTACACATATTGTAAGTGTCAGAGTCAGTATTTGGATCCAGATGCTTGACCTTAGAGATCACACCAGCACTTAAACCACAACATATATTGCTTCTACTGCATTTCAGTGTCCATGTATGTACAGATATATTTTTTATTTTGTCTGTTCTATTTCTATTTGAGACCACATATTTTTACTGATGGTGTTTATCAACAACTTGGTCCTGATTTGATTCATTATACATAATTTCCCTTTTGAGCATGAAGTCTCAGTTACATCTCTAAACTTTTAACAAACATAAATGACACCTGGAACCAGCCTCTTCTTACCTCTTTTCCACACGCTTAGTCTTGAAACGCTGCCGCTTTTCCTCTACGAATGATGTGTTTAGTGCTCTATGTAATCTCTGGCAGAAAGAACAGATTCACACACAGAGACTGTTAGAAACACACAACCAGGGGACAAAGTACCCCCTGAGATTTAATCTCTTCACTACAAACCTAGGCCTCTTTAAACAACTTAACAATGATGCCGGAAAAAAGATCAATATTCAGTCCCAAATCTCAAGAGAGCAAAAATTCTAATTATGTTATTATTCTACCTGGAGGAAAGAAAAGTAATTTGATGGGAAGCTTAGAAATACTCTGAGTTGTAAAAAGGTATGTGATATAAAGAAGAGTTATCATAACCAACGCGTGGCAAAGGGCCTGGTACAATCGCTAACGGTGAGTCAAAAACTTAAGTCTGACTTGTTAACAGCCAAAACAAAGAAGGTAAGAACTCCTGATTAACTAAATTAATCATGCTAACATACAATGGAGAGGATCAGTTGTCTGCAGAGTCCTCCTTAGGAGACCAAATAGGTCCTAGGATGAAAGTAGGAACAACAGGGTTCACATGTAACCAAGCCAATGATAGTGACCTATCTAGAAAAAAAGTACTGTGTTAACAAAGCAGAGAGTCAGCATAACAATGCAGGGGGCAAAGATGGCAGAACTGGCAGCCTCATTACTGAGAGGCTGCGATAGTGCACTGGGAAGTAGGAGGGAGTCCGTCGGGAGGTCAGGATGGCTCCTCTGGCCTCGCCCGACACCGCACTCGGGGGAACTGCTGCCTTTGCTAGAGCTCCTTCATCAGTAAGAAGCCTTCGGAGTACATTTCGGCTCTCAGTGCCAGTTTCCATCAGGGTGAGATGTGCAAAGGAATACGCTTGAATGGTGGTCTGCCTGACATTTTCAGTTCTCTCTGTAAGTGAGTGTGTAGGTGTCTGGATTACATGAAGGAACTTTGATCCTATGAGCTTGGCCTTGGCACCAGTGGACTTCAAAGCTCTGGACCATTGAAATGCAGTGAGAACAGGGGCTGGTAGTTTCATCTAAAGGGAAATGGACTTCAAGCTCATTTAATGGGTTTCAATTTTGGCAAGAAAAGAGTCTATAGGAAACAAATCTTTCACACCATCTCTTCAGACTGTCACTAAGAGAAGCCAGGTTAAAAGCGATGCTATTGCTTCCACTCTGAGCAACAGTGGAGGGTTATATGAAAGGCATGAGCATTATGGGATAGCTTAATTTAAGGGGCAAGTGAATTAATGGGATAGAGGGAACTCCATCTTGTACATTGAGAGTGTCTACACACCCTGGTTCTCTTGGTAACCTGTCATTTGTCAGTCTGACTTGGGGCCCTGGATTCTCCGATTACTGGGAATTCTGACGTTTAGGAATATTGGAGGAAGATGCCTGTGGCACTCACCTGACTGGTGTGGAGCCAGTATTGCCGCCTAGATTTGTCCTTGATGCGTGGGAGCAGCAGCCTGTACACTATGTGCTCACCGATGGTGGTCAAGATGGAGAGACCAAATCCAATGCACAGCAGCACAAAGAGTCCAGAGAAGTGTTTGATGCCCATTTGCAAAGTCTGTGGCAGAACAGAAAAGGAAAGGCCATGAATGTGACGCTCCATCTGGTCCCAAGATTGTTCACTCTTAGGTGCAGATTCTTTTTTGCTGGACCCAAGGAAAGCTGGAGACTGTTCCTCTGCGTGCTCCGCAGGCATCACTAAACTACACTGTGAAGGGAATCCATCCAGGACTGAGGGCTGCTGCAGGGCACAATTCCTGGGGTGCTACTCACATACAGTCCTATTGTATGAATGGTTTCTGGAGTCGTGCAGAGGCCCTGCGTCTGGACCACCCTATGGTCTCCAGAGAGACACAGAGAGATAGACATCGAGAGAGACTGAAAATTGGAACAGTTTAATATATTAAAACATTAAATAGTTATCAAGGAAAGAATCTCTCTCAGGGACAGAGAATGAGTAGATTTAAGGGGAAAAGATGATGAGTTCAATAATTTTGACATTTAGATCTCACAGGAAACATGGAGATCATCTAGCTGAATGTCCTTATTTTAAAGGTGAGGAACCTGGGCCAGAGAAGTGAAGGAAATTGAGCCAGGTCACAAAATTAGACAGCCACAGAGGAGAAAGAGAAGGGACCTGTTTGTTGATTGCTTACTTTTTTTTTTTTTGCGCCGAGATAGGTATGATAACTGCAATTTATAGTTGAGGAAACTGAAGTTCCTGCAGCATTTAAGTGAAAAAGCTGGTCTATAAGTCAATGTTTGTTTAGCTCCAAAGCCTGGGCTCTTTCTACTCTACAACAAAAGAGCAGCAACAGCCATAAATATAATAATTTTAACACCTGTGACAGGCACTTTGCTAAATGATTTACACGAAGTCCTTACGAAATAGGTATCATCCAGTCACCGACATCGATGGCCAGTCAGTCATGCAGAAAGAAAGACATTTGATGCCTTGAGTGCCTACTATGTGCCAGGCACTCTCCCAAGTACCGGGGGGCGAAGATAGGAGGGTTATGTCCCTGCCTTCAATCAGCTCGAATCTAGGGACGAAGCAAACATTTATACCCCATGATAAATTGATCCACGCCTCCTGGGTTTTGCAGAGAAGCTGGCTCATGAGATAAGACTTAAAGTAAGGGAGGTAGAATGTGGAGGCTCGGGTGGGAAAGTAGCACTCTAAGCTGAGGGAAGCAGAAACAAAGAATGTAACAAAGACATGAACTTCCAGCACAGTGATCTGGGGGCTTGTGAAACAGAGAGCTGTGTTCAGGGGTAGGGTGCAGAAGGCCTGTGTCCTGAGGGAGAAACAGGCCCGCGCTAGGCAAGCCTAGATTAAGCACCTCACCCAAGATCATACAAGCCAATGCTAAGGAGCCTAGGTGTCATTCCTTTGCTGGAGGCTTTTGGTCACCATCATCATCGACAATTATTTAGCACTTAATATGTGGAAGGCACAGTTCTGAGCTCTTTATCAATGTAGCAACTTGCTTAATCTTCCTAAGGACCTATGAGAGAGGTACTGTTACCATCTCCATTTTACAGGTGAGGAAACTTAGGAACAAAAGTATTAAGTGACTTGTCCAAGGTCACATAACTAGTAAAGGTCAGAGCTGGAGTTCACACCCAGGTAGTCTGGCTCCAGAGCCTACACTCTTAACCACCTCATTTGACTGACATGAGTGATCATCCCATCCTCTTGATGGGGTTCTCCTTTCTTTCATTCTCCCCACCTCTACCCCCAGTCCTGGAGAAGCAGCCATTCGGGATGGCTCAGACATGGCTAGACCTCCGTGGTATGCCAGGGAGTCTATCTGGGGGCCCAGACTCAGAGGCAGAGCTTGGAGATTTCAGTCTTTGGGGGAGCCTGGGTCATGGAATCTCTTTTCCTCCATGACACTACTTCTGGCAGTGGCTCTGGACCAAAGATGGGTACTAGGATCCCTGAAGAAGAAAAGACTAGAGGTGAGCAGGGGCATAGAGTATGCACCAGGTTTAGGAGACTGGGACACAGGCAGGAAAACTAGCAGACACCTGAGAATGAAGGAGGAAGCCCAGCCTTAGGGAACAAGAAATGCTGGTCTAGGAAATGTGAGAGGTGTATCGGGCCCTGAAGGCTACTCGGGTACGAGGGCTTTTCCTGAGACATCTCTGTACAAGTGGTGACCAACCTGACCTCCAGAAAGTATACACAAATGTGTTTGAAAACAGCCCTTGGCCTGGGCCTGTTGTAATGTGTACAGGACACGGCTATTACAGAAGTATTCAATTACTACTGCTGTGGATGAAGAATGAACTGGGGGAATTAATTTTGGACTTTAACACTAACAGCATCAAACACTCAGCAAAACACTAAACAGACCGGTGTTGCTTTCTTATAAGGTGCTGCCAAGATGAAGAAGAAAAATGTAACTTACAGTGAATCATCCTGCTTTTAAAAGCATGGTGTTCCCTCTGTTTTTTTGTGCATAACAGTAATTAGTCTCATTTTCCTCTTATTATCCCAATAACAAAGAGGCTGTATTCAGTTTATTTTATACATTTCTTTCTTAAATTTCTGTTGTTTACATCCACATGTTAATAGACTAATAGAAGTAGTTGCTGTTTTTTTCTAATTGGACATCTGTGTGTCAGACACCATATATGCATATTATGATCTTATAATAACATTGTAAGTTAAGTATTATTATCCCTATTTTACATTTGAGGAAACTGAGGGTCATTAACTACCATACCCAAGATCATACAAGCTAATAAATGGGGAAGCCAGGCTATGGATCCAGGATTGTCTGATGCCAAAGCCCACACTGCCTTCAAGCGAACACCATTCACAGGTACCCCTTGCTATCTGAACTCTTACTATTCCCTGTTACAAATTGCAAAAAATTTTATTCAGAACTCACCATCTGAATAGAAAATCCACTATAATCTGCACCAATGAAAATGTTTATACTGTGTCTGGGTCTCAGTGATAAGATGTACCGCTGCAGTTGTAATTCAGCTGTCCTTCCCCTAGGACCACACTGCTTCAATGTGCTATGCATTACATATGTGCATTGGCCCCACGTTATCAAGTGAAAACTTTTCGTCTGATAGAGTGGAACTTGCTCAACTTGACATTTAGCATTGGTCAGAGGAAGAAGAAGAGGAGCAATGAATATTCAATGTCAATCTTTAAAATAAATTTAAGTGATGCAGACAAAATAATGACTGCAGGTGCAAGTGACAGGAGTAGAAACATCACATTCAGAAATGCAATCACAGCCCAGTCTCATGTTGTCAAGAGCTGTATTAATGAAAGCAAAGAAATGCAAACAGACATAAGTTTTTTATTTTCTTCATCCCATTACTTTATCCCATTTGATAGCTCACAGCCGCATACTTCTGGTCTCAAGAGCCAAGGAGAGAAGACTGTCCCAGGATTTAGCCACAGGCAAATCTCAGGCATTTATGGCTTCACTTAGTCCTTCGTAGGCTCACTCTAGCCCATCCAATCTCACTCTGTTAACTCTTTAATCAATACATAACCATTCAAAAAATTGTCTTGCTTGCTTATTTTATTTTGCTAAATGTTATTTATACTTGTTATATTTCTTTAACATTTTATTTTATTGTTCATTTACATTAATATATATCCACTGTACTCTTGTGGGAAAGCATACTCTGTATTATGCAAACATGAATAACCACTGATTAAGCATTAAAGAACTGGTGTTTTAAATGCTTCATATTATGCAGAAATCATTGGTGGATTGTCATATACAACAATCCATGCGTTGTGCATTAGATATTAAACGTTAATAAATGTCTAAGAATATTTTAGTGATATTTAGGGAAACTGGTTGGGCTTTTTGGATGACGTGGGAATGCTTTATTGTTCATCTCATACAAGATAACGGAAAGGACTCCTACCATCTGGAAATTTACCAGCCAACATATTTCCAGGAACAGACTAGATTCAGATAAAGGGTGATGCCTGTACTATCAAAGGTTCTGAGTGGTCTCTGCCTAGATCATCAGTGACGTGTAGAGGCCAAGACCACCAATTTTGTTGCTGCTAAACCCTCCTTTGCATCTTGCTCAGATGTGGACCCTTGAAACATCTGACAGCTGGTTAGATGACTGACTAGGTTCTGAAAACTCCAGCAAGAAATGCAGTTAAAGTATTTCAGTCATCATTTGCCTCAGATGTTACTGGTTAAATCTTATGATCTAAGCCTCCCTAGCCCCCACTCCACATCTCCCAATACACAGCAGCTACCCATTTTCTCTGGTCCTCTAAAGAGTCTGTAATCATTGCTTTCAATTCCTCTCCTAGATACTTGGAAGCAGGATGAGGAAAAGGCAAATGCTGTTTGTAATTTTGAAGACCTGATTTCCTTTTTTTTTGACACCCCACTATTTTGCCCAGAAGAGCAAGTAGCTCAATAAAATTTGGCAGACTTGTTGTGTCTGTACATATAGCCCTTTGTCTGGGCGGGAGGAGGGGCACAGAAGATGGAGACCTCCACCTGCATGAGGTGTGGGCTCCAGAGGTAACAAGGACAGCTACCGCTGGAGAGAGTTTGCCAGGCTGGAGACAATGAGGTAAGATTGTGTGATGTAATCATGTGGGATTTCTAAAAAATTGTAACAACAATCATGAAAAGGGATAAAGAAGATATTCACTCATAGAATCTGGAACTTTCTCATCAATGAAGACTGAAAGACTGAAAGATTACATTTAACAAAAGAAACAAAAAATGATTTGCAAAATCCAGGGAGACACTGCATGAGTGAAGTTAACAGTGCTCACACATTTGGATAAGAAAATAATCTAGATGGACAGTAAAATTAGGGTCCGCAGGAACTTCCCATCGCATCCCTGGTCCTGGGGGCTGTGGCACCTCTGTCTCTTCTAACCTGGAATCTGCTTAATGGCTCCTCAACATGGCGCAGCCCAGGTTGCTGAGGAGATGCCCTCTTTCTGTTCCTTGTGCTGCCAGAGCCCCCGCCCCTTCTAGGTTTGGGAAACCATCTTTTAGCCTTGGACCTGGTGCTTAATGTGCTACATTATCTCCACTGTGCGGTCTTTTGAAAAGTCTTAATTTATTAATAAAATAACTCAGAAAAATATTTCTAAAAATTAAATTTGAGTTGATTACCATTATCCTTTTACTATATACTTTCAATTCTTCATTTTCTCCTCTGAACTACAACCATATGCACATATATTTTCCAGAGTTGTAAACTCTGTTATATGTTAATATAACAATTACGCTTTTTAAAAAACTTAATCTAAAAATTTATGGAGTTATACAGTTATTTTATTTACTAACTTTAATAGCTTTATATTATCAGTACCTATTATTTTATCATAATTGACTTTACTCCCAAACGGTCAGGTGTTTAATATTACTTATTATATATATATATAATAAATATTGCCACAATAAAAAATCTTTTGCATATAGCATTTAAAAATCATTTTTGATCCTTTCTTTGAGATATATATTGCAATGGGTGGGATTACCAGGTAAGATCATATAACCGTTCTGATGCCTTGTGATGTGTGAAATGGTCCT
This sequence comes from Balaenoptera acutorostrata, assembly GCF_949987535.1. Lineage (NCBI taxonomy): Eukaryota > Metazoa > Chordata > Mammalia > Artiodactyla > Balaenopteridae > Balaenoptera > Balaenoptera acutorostrata. The sequence continues at coordinate 94,658,695 of NC_080069.1, forward strand.
CAAGAGTGTGAAAACCATTCCCAGTGATTCCCAATATGCCCCATTGCACAGGATGCTCACATCCTCTCCAACCCTGTTTTGCAACTAATCATTTTTTCCTGTTTTAGGTATTCTGATTTGTATTTATTCAATTTTTCAGGCTACTTTTTCATGTTTGTTTTTCCTGTTGCCCCAGGTATGTATTATATATTTATATGATTTGCTCAATTATGCATTTCAGAAAAGGCATAGATTTTTACTGAAAAAAGCTATTAACCCCTTTCCTAACACATTATATATGTGTCTCAATTTTTAAGTTTTCCTGTTAGCTTTGTTTTGTTAGATTTTATTATACAGGTGTTTGAATTCTATATGGCTCTATTTGTTTTGATTATTGGAAACTCTTCTGTTATTCAGTCATTAGAAATAGCAGTTGTTGGGATGTTTTATGACCAATTGTTTTATTTCTGAAAAATAATGAACACTTCAGTCCATCTTGAGCTTTTTTAACAAGAGTGGAACATATTGCTTTCTTTTTATTGAGACTTTTGATTTCAGCCCCATGCTGCAGAGGTACCTTAGTCAGTAAAAGGCCATTCCCATCCCGGGGTGGTCTGCATTCCTTTATGCTAATTTTGATTTTTACTTAAAATCCTATTTTAAAAAAAAATATTGGCAACATACACATGCACACACACATACACAAAACATTGTGAGAACAAACACCATGTAAAATTAACAACAAAACAATTTATTTTTGTGTCAGATTTAGTCTAAGAGCTGTCAGATTGTATCCTGTATCTACACAGCTTTTATTGCTGCTCATGTCCCTTCAGTGTTATGGTTTTTCACTATGAATCAGCTAGTGCTTTAAAGCTGACACATGGTTTGTTGCTATTTACACAGTCACCAGCCAGTGGAAGAGCTAGGGCAGCCAATACGGAAGGAGAGAGGTCCAGTTCCGATTCTCAGTCTAGCAACCTGACTCCTTTATCATGATGCCACCTTGTCTTAAAAAACATCCAAGCCTCTCCCTTTTCAAGGCATGCAAAAGAGATAAAACACAGTAGCCAGACTCATGAACCACTTTAAATCCTAACAGAGAGAATCAATAAAAAATTCCTGAAGGTTTTTCTTTGAGAATTCCTCTAAAGCAAGATAGATTTAGAGAATAAACCAACTATGCTAAGGCCATATTTTTTCCTACGTTTCAAAAAAAAAAAGAAGTGTCTAGTGGTTTGGGGATTGCAACATATGGTAGAGAGCAGACACAATCCATTAATATACAATTCACAACAACATAGTGTCACTGATGTCTACAGCCTCAAAACATATTGGTTGCTGTTACTGTTACCAGCTTAATCTAAATACTGTCACTTATTTCTCAAGATGAGATGGAGGTGGATGATGATGTAAGACTGCCTTGCCTAATACTTTTAATTTTTAATTTTTTGCACTGTATAGAACCAAAGAGGTAGAAGCTGCTTGCTCCTTGAAAAGCAATTCACCTTTTTGTAAAAACTGAGGCTTGGTTTGATTATATTAATAAGACTATCAGGAATAATTTGAGGCAGGTAAATACAAAAACCATAAAAATAGGAGGCAGTGGAGTGAGGTGAAAAAAGCTCAGCATCTGGGGTCACAGAGCCTGGTTCAAGTCCTCGCTTTGCCACTTACCAGCTGGGATATCTTGGAGAAGATTCTAGATCTCTCCATAGCATCATCTGTAAAACTGAGATGATAGCACCCACCCCACAGTGTTGTTATGATGATTAAATGATATAACAAATGTAACAGGACCTGGAACAGCTGTTCAATATGCATTAACTACTATTATTACCCCAAGGAACTGTACAGAACTAGATTTGTTGGCAACTGGCAATTAACAAAGAGAAGAATCAAAGCATTCTAATTTGGAAGTAAATGTGATCTCTCTTCCCAAATATTCATACAGTCAGATCTTTCTAGTTGCTGAAGCTAGAAACAGGCTCACAGTTCAAGGTCACTGCCACAAAGCCTTGGGTAACTATATTAGGTAGACTGATCAAGCAATTAGCTTGTGAATTCCAGCCACTCTAGAAGCTGAAATAGTTTTCCTCCTCTTGTTAAATTTGAACATGTAATCCAACATGTTTCAAACTCTCAGTCCTAATTTTAAATTTCCATATTTTAACGTGCACATTGCAGAGTATACAAATAATGTCTCTCTTTCAGAAATCCTCTTCGCTGGCATTACACAAGCTCACTTTTCTCATGCAAGGTTTCCTCCACAAAGTCAAATAGGTTGGGCTAGAATGAGAGTCTCTCTCTTTTAAACTTTCTCCAGTCAAGACCTCTGTTATTCCCTCTGCAAATGCGGGGGTGGGGAGGATCTTGACATTATTTCCATTGTTTCCTTTCTGGATTAGGATCACACAAATGTCCAGCTAATCTGAGAGTGGGTGTGGCTAAGTACTAAGTAAGCATTCAAAAGGAACCAAGAGGCCTCCCTCTCCCTTATATATTGACTTAGTAGAAGAGGACGAAAGGGGGAAGGGAAGGACCTGAGTAGCGTGAACGTGTTTTGCTCTAGCACTTTACATGTTTAATCTTCTTGAATCCTCAAAATAACCTGGGGATGGAGCCTCATTTTAATCAGGAGAAATGACACAAAGAGGTTAAGTAACATGCTCGTGCTCGCACAACTAATAAGAAGTGACTGTGTTAAAAACCCAGTTGTAACTGCATCCAAACCCATCTGAGTCTTTGAACTATGTTACCCTGAAATGGGGGTAAGACTCGTATAACTACAGGATTGGGAGCATTTACTGATCATTAATACATTTTATTTAGGACTGCGCAGGAAGTTAAGGGGCTGGATACCTATTCTTTGTGGTTCATAAGTAATTTATTAAATAAAAAGTATGGCAGGGTGTCTTGGTAGATGGGTGCTCTGACAGTACTTCAATTTGTGGATTTACTTTTCCCACTTTTGGGTTTTTTTTTGCGGGGGGATGGGGGCAGGGAAGACTAGCTATCAGCCTCTTCGAAATATAAGGATAATAAATCTTGAAACAGATCTTTCTTGTCCTGAGAAAAATCACCTGGGTTTTGTCCCTTGGCTAAGTACGTGTAGGGAGAGTACGTCTCATTGTCCTGGTATTTTGAGAGGCTTAAGCACCTTCTACAGGGAGTGGACCACCGTGAGAAACAGGCCTGATGTGAAGTGGCAGACATTGGGACCAGTCCTGTCCCAGCTCTTCTGAGGACAGCTTGTTCTCTGGGATCTGACAGTAGTAAGTGGGACCACAGAGAGCTGGTAACATCTAGGGTGCAGGCAGCAGTGTACTTACTGGTACACTGGCTCTCCAAAACAAGCAGAAGCAAAACAACTAAAACTTTTTGCTTTTTTCTGTGATGTACTTACTACTCCCACTATGGCTGATTTCAAGCGATTGACATGACATCACTGAACATGGGGTTGGGGAGGGATGTGCACACTTTGATTCTCACCCAGTATGAATAGGCTCCAGCACACCCCTTGGCTGCAGGTTTATTAGGGTGTGAGGGACTCTGGGCTGACTTACATGAGAGAAAAGGCTTCCCACCATGAGAGAGCTCTTGCCTTCCCTGCCAGGCCCAGGTCTGATTTTAAAAAGTAAGCTTTGTTAGTATAGACAGCGTCCACCCCTGCTGCAGAGGTGTACCTGCTCGCCTCTGCATCCTTTGAGTGCCAGGAGCAACACCGCTTCAGCATCCCGGGGAGAGTCCACTGCAGCTGGAATCTTCACTGCCTCTGCCTGTGGGAAGAATGACTCTGAATGTGGCCTATTCTCTCCAGCTGGAGTGGGGCTGAGTATTGGAGGTGAGAGAGCTTCCTACGAAGTTCTCTGCCCTGTTTGAGCGGAAGCCCCATTAACTGAACTTAATACTGGGGTGGGCAGCCAACCCTGAAAACCCACCTTCACTGAGACTGATAGTTAGACTGGGCATTTAGTCCAGTCTTAGCATTTCTTACAAGAGCCCTGAGTTTCTGCTCTGAACAGAAACTGTTCAGGAGCTGGAGCAATGAGACAGGGGGAGCCCAGCTGGATTCCTAACCCTCAAGACATGCTCGGGGATTTCTGGATGTACCATGGGGAGTGGGCTGCGGCTTTCAAAAGGGAAAGATGGGTTTTTGTTGCCCAGAGAGAGGTGATTAAAAGATGCTCAGCCAAGAGAAATATATTCATCCCTGTTGCTACAATAAGTAGATAACAATCTGTCAAAAGATGCCTGAACACCACAAGTAAATGAAAATAGTTCACCTAACACCTTTTTGGAATTTTTCCCCACATATAAAACCATGAGAAGTAAAGGAAAAGATGTATATTTTCTTATTTTTGAACTTTAAAAGTTCTTCTTCACTCTTTATGGTTTGGCATCTGAATCAAAACAAAGGAAAAAATACGTTCATAAAAGCCATTTCCTTTTCTTCCCCCGCCCATGCTCCTTCATTATGTTCTCCCTGACTTAGGGCATTACCAGGAGAATAAATAACACTGAGGTGGTCAAGAGGTTGGTGTTAGCAAATGTTGCTTCACAAAGAGAAATACTTCCCAGCAGGTCAGAGAGACGGTTGCTGGGCCTCTTGAGCTGATCTTTGAGAAGAAAGAAAAAGTTGTTGTTGGGTGGTGCTCTTCTAAAAGCTCACACAATTGTCACCAACTTCTTGTGGCTCTCCAGGCTTCCAACAGCAGCACTGAATTCCTGGAAGGATCTTTTCCCATCGTGATCCTTGCCCAGGACGATGATGGTTTTGTCCACGAGCTGCTGTAACTGCCAGTCTTTCAGGTTGTCCCCCACCATCATGGTCAGCACCTGGAAGAGCTCCCCGTTGGAAATGTAGCCGTCTTGTCCATGTCGTAGATGCTGAAAGCAAACCTCAGCTTCTGCTCCTTGTCTCCCTTGCCACTGAACTGGGAGGTCCCCAGGATGAATTCCCCGAAGTCCACCTCTCTATTGCCGTCTGTGTCGAAGACGTCTGTCACTCGCTGCACCAATGGGTTCTCCTGTAGCTCCGACAGGAACATGAACTCCACCACGCTCAGAGCGCCCGAACTGTCCGAGTCCAGCTTCTTAAACCGCTTGCCCAGCCGTTTAATTTCGTCTTGGTCAAAGTGGGAGCACATTTCTACCGGGTAACTGGACTCATTTCCCATTGTGGAGCCAGTCTGCTCATAGAGTCGGGGGAGGGAGCAGGGGCGGTGGGCGCACGCAGGGCTGGAGAAGGACTGTTACGCCGCCACGTGGGGTGGTGGGGGCTGGGGGGGGCGGGCTCGTGGGACCTCTCCCCCCGCACCGTCTCCTCTCACCCCCCGGCAAGAAAATGGGCAGCTCTGGGAGCCAGGCGGGGGAGTGGGTGAGCAGGGGGAGAAGAGGGGGTGGGAGCGGGGAGTTTGCAGGGGGTAAGATAGGAAGATAAGTAGGAGAGGGGAGCTAGGGGGAATGTCCAGGACAGGCTAAGAGCAGGGATACCCGCTTTCTTCCTTCTCTCAGTACCTTAACCCTTATCTCTCTTGGTATTTTTAAAAACCTTCTCGTGTCACTTTTCCTTCTTCCCTTGGAAATTAAACTCCAAGGGGGCGGGTCCGCAGCTGTATTAATCACCGCGGTATCCCCAGCATAGTGTCTGAAATGCAGTATGTGCCTAATGTATGTTGAATGACTGTGTAAACTGCAAGCAGGGGCTCTTGATGCTTATTTGCAGGCCTCGTGTAAGGACTAGATAATACATCAAAGCGTGATGTCATGTATACATCAATAGTTGACCCTTGAACAACACGGGTTTCAACTGTGTGGGTCCACTTATATGCAGATACTTTTCAACAGTAAACACTACAGTACTACAAGGTCAGCAGATGGTTGAATCTGCTGAGACAGAACCGGGGATACTGAGAAAGGATACCCAGGGCTGACTATAAATTATACAAGGATTTTCCACTGAGCAGAGGGTTGGCACCCCTAACCCCCTGGCATTGTTCAAGGGTCAACTGTTTTTCCTAAATTCTCTGGGAGGGAAAGCCAGGATTGACATCCTTCTGGTACAGTGGCCAATGACCTTTTTAGAACGTGGGGTTCAGGATCTTTCTAAGAGACCACCCAGATATTACACAAAATTTCTCACATGGATCATCTACAGGCAGTAACATATTCTTGAGGAATATACACAATGCTGAATTCAGGGCCCTTTTCAAGAAGACACAGGTCCCAAGACCATAGCCTCTGTCACCCTGTTACAATACTTCAAATCCATCCTCTCATACCCAGTCCTTATCTTTGTTGGGCTAGTGCCTGGCGGCCGTCCTGCAGACCACTTTGGGGAAAGGCTGTAATGTGTCCTGAGAAGCCTCTGCCATGTTTTGAGAGTAAAAGTGGCCCCTAGGCTGTCTCACTCTTTCCCTCGTTGCTTCAAGTGGATTTGTTCTTTTTTGTTGAAGATGAATCTCACCCCTGCCTCCCATATTCCTTCCTCCTTTAGGAAGACCTCAGTTACTCCAAATGCATACGAAGTACATTTGGTTCAAGAACAATGCAGCTCTAAGGGACCTGGGGGACTCCCAGGACACTAAATCAAACTGAAGGGCCCAAACCCTCTCTCATTTAAAAAAAGGCTGCTACCTTTTCTGTGCTTTAGTTCAGCCAAGATATCAGCCTATAGGTAACCATGCTAAAACTGGCACAACAAAGCCGTGGAATACCTTACCATTAGATCTACACAGTTTAAAAGAAAAGGAAAGGTTTAGAGACTAAAATATTTGATGACTGAATTATTATCCTGACTGAAATAACTAGATCTTAAAGAAGCACGGTAGGGTGGAAAGAATTTAGAATAGTGTAATGGGGGGGGGGGGGCGGCGGCTGTTAGCGCGAGACCGAGATGGTTAACGCGAGACCTTTAGCTCGAGACTTCGAGACCTCGAGACCTCGAGAACTCCAGACCTCGAGACTGTTAGTTTTCAGCGTTTAGAGGTCTCACTCGGCCGACAGTCAGCCGGGCAGTGGTCCTCACGGCAGAGAGTGAGGTGAGAAGCGGATCGCCGTCTTCTCTCAGGGGCCCTCCCTTCCAGGCCCTCTGGCCTCGGGCCGGTGGGTGAGCCGGGGGCCCGCGGACAGGCTGAGGGCTGTGTCCTGCAGAGCTCCAGAGCCCTCGCCATGGCCCCCTACTGGCCGGGCCCAGGCCCTGAGGCAGCAGCGAACCTCTGCCCCATCCCCACCTCCGCCACCTAGTGGCGGCGGCAGTCACCGTGGGTCACAGTCCGTGGGACCCGGCCCTCGTCTGGGGGGTCTGAGGAGCCTGAGGGCCGGCTGGGTCCTGGGCGCCTGGCTCCCTCAGTGATGACGGCTGCGCAGGATCTGGGGGCCTGGCTCTGAGGGTGCTGCCAGCTGAGCTCTGCCTCTTCAGTCGGGCTGGGCACTGGCGGGAGGACCCAGACTGAGTGCTGGACTAACGCTCCCGGGCAGGGTAACCGGCCCCCGCAGGGACCCCTTCCTCTTAGCCAGGGCCTGGGCCTCAGAGGGCGAAAGTCGAGCCTTGGGACCTTGAACAAGTAAAACGAGGGGTAATGATGTCGCTTTGCTTACAGAATTTGTTAAGTGTTAAAAGCCGCAAGGAGGCATGGAGACAGAACTAAATGCCTCCCCTTACCTTTCTTGTCAGAACAGAGAATAACATTTGTTTTGGTGAGGTTTACAGGAACGTCATGACCTCAAGAACAAAGGATCTGACACCAAGAAGCCTGCATCAACTAACCACGCCCCTCCCTCACCTTCCCTATAAAAGGGCTTTGCTGAAAGCTTTCTGGGAGTTCGGCGTTTTCAAGGTATGAGCCACCCGTCTCCTTTCATGGCCCTGTAATCAACCTTTCTCTGCTCCAAACTCCGACGTTTTGGGATTGTTTGGCCTTACTGAGCATGGGGCACACGGACTTGTATTCTGTAACAATAGGGCAATCAAATCTTAACTGTCCACTTAGTAGCAGTAAGCAACTTGGAGAAGTTGCTTAATGTCAGTTTTCCCCATCTGTAAAATGGGGCTAATAATATATTTTAAACAGTTGTATGAGGATTAAAGCTGTTACTAGCCAATATGATAAATCATTATTATTGTTGTTATTATTACTAATTTTATTACTGTTTACCCTGCTGGTGGAGATGAAGGCTTAAAGAAAGAATACTTGGCAGCCTGGGCACTTAAGTGTATGTGCATTCATTTAATGCACACTCCTTGTGTACCGTGTACAATATGCCAATCGCTGCTCTAAGCCCTTTGCCAGCATTCACTTCAGCTCCTCCAGGGCACTGTTCTTTGGGGGCTGATGGCAGATTTTCCATTGCAGGCTTGAGGAATGCAGTGACGGACCTCACTCGTACTCTTATGGAGTCCTCATGATTTTCTCCTGAGTAATGCCTTGATGGTTGTCCTTTAGGAAGGAGTCATCAGTGTGGAAACTCTTAAGTAAGTGTCTTCCTCTATGCGGTGTGTTATTAGGAGGTAGCGAGGGGCAGTGGTGAGAGCATAGGAATGAAATAGACCAGGTTCCAGTCCCTGCTCTGCCCCATGAGCTGTGTGCTCTTAGAGGAGCTGTTACTGTCCCAGCCTCAGTGTCCTCATCTGTAAAGTGGTGATAATAATCACCTGCTTTATATATTCTAAGAGTGAGATGAGGGATTGCATATAGAAATATTATGTAGAAGGAGAAATATCGTCCCAAGAGTTAACTAATTTAATGGTCAAACAGACATTACCAGGAAGATGGTACCACTTCTTTGAAATAAAACGGTGCACAATCAGAATTGCTTTACTCCTGCCTTGTAGAGGAGGTAATGTGATGCTGGATCTGAAATTTTAGTCAGTGTGAAGTCGAGTTCCCCATTGTTCCACATTTTATAAACTTTGTAGTTCAGCATTATTATGGGACTCAGTGCCATTGTTTCAGTTTTCACCAGCCATTATTCCTAGTTCATTTCCATGGAAAACACTATTTGTCACTCTTTCCATTTATCACTGTGGGGGGATTTGGATTGCTGGACATTCACTGCAGGAAGCACATTAAAAGGACTGGCTGATTGTTTTGGAAGAAATCAGGATTCTGACACCACTTCCATTTCAGTAAGCCAATTTTTTTTTCCTCACGAGTTTTCAGGAAAAGGACTATGAGGGGTTACATGCAAATACAACTGACACTGGAAAATAAAATAGAAACAGAAGTAATGAGAATTGAGGCTCATATAAAGCTTCATCTTCCAAGTTATTCAGCAGAACAAGTTTCTGAGTAATTCACACAGTCACTCTGGGAGCTTTACAGGTGGAAGCCCTCACCCTTCTGTGATCTCGCTGGGCTCCATCTTTAACATCTATTTGCACTGAGGTAGCCACTGTGTAGACTGTGGAACCACATCGCCGTGAGTTTAAGAGCATTCATGAGCATCAGAGTTCTCACCTGCGACTCAGAAATACTGTAATGGTGTCATATAATGTTATTATAGGTTTAAGTGGGATAGCATCTAAAAATTAAAAAACAAAACAAAACACAACACAACTAAAAGAGCACACCAGCGCACATTAGGGGCTCAAGAAATTTTATACCTTGTCTCCTTACTCTTCCCTTTCCTACTCCTTTATTTGCTTTCTCCAAAGCAGATATTTGACTCTGGCTCTATGTGTTTTATCTTCCTTGGATGTGACAAACCTTGTTTGAAGTTTAAATCCGTTTAACAAATATTTCAACAACATGGATGGACCTAGAGGGTATTATGCTAAGCGGAATAAGTCAGAGCGAGAAAGACAAATACAGTTTTCACTTATATGTGGAATCTAAAAAATAAAACGAATGAATATTATAATACAGAAACTGACTCACAGATACACAGAACAAACTAGTTGGCTCCCATTGAGGAGAGGGGTGGGGGGAGGGTCAAGGGAAGATACGGGGATTTAGAGGTACTACTAGGTATAAAATGAGTAAGATTTAAGGATGTAATGTACAGCACAGGGAAAATATGGGCAATATTTTATAATATCTTTATACGGAGTATGATCTATAAAAATAGTGAATCCCTATATTGTACACCTGAAACTAATATTGTAAGTCAACTCTACTTCAATAATAAAACAATCCATTTAACACATATATATTGAGCACTTACTATGTGCCAGGCCCTGTGCCAGGTAATGGAATTTTCTGTGGTGAACAAGACACAGTCCCTTGAGAAATCTACAGATTAGTAAGTGGTATGGCTTTAAGGATGTATCACTGTTTGCTCAGTCTTTTATGTTTATCATGCATATTCAGAAGGATCAAGAGTAATATGCTTGATTTTCTTTTGTAATTCTGGGATGGTGTTTAATATGAGCTTTGGAATATATGGTTTTTCAATCATAGTTTTGCGATTTAACAACTCTGTGATCTTGGGCAGAGTTACTTATCTGAGCCACTGTTTGCTCATGTGCAAAACAAGGATACAATTGCTAACTTATAGCATCATTTTCAGAATTAAATGAGATAAAATGCATAAAGTATTAGACTCAGTGCCTAGCACATAGTAGGTACAAATATTGTAGATATTACAATTATTGCCTACTGGAGACTTGTCTAGAAAATTCTAATTCTAGTAGATTGTTTGTATATATATACATGCAAATATACTCAAGTACTCATTTGTTTTCTACACAAATATCTCTTGAGCATCTGCAATATGAGAGGCATATGGTAGTGACCTAAGGCAGATACTTTCCCAGCTGTCTCTGTCCTCATGGAGCTTACCGTTTGTAGGGAAGATGCACATGAACCAAATTATCATGCCTATAAATGTACAGGGGCACCTGTGGTGAGTGTCACAGATGAGAAGTAACACAATAGGAATTTAATCTAGTCAGAAAGATTAACAGAACTTTAATTGGGGAAGTGATGATTGAGCTGAAATCTCAGGGAGAAGTTAACTGGATGTTTAGGCAGGGATGCGTGTTCCAGGAAGAAGGACTTCCATGTGCAGAGGCACTGGGGCAGGAAGAGCATATCAAGTAGGACAAACTTAAAGGCCAGTGTGGCCAGAACAGGGAGGACAAGGGAGAGCATGGTATTAGATGAAGTGAAGAGATGATCTGACCATGCCTTAGACACTGAAGAAAGGGCAACATTTATTCAATCATTCCTTTACAGGGCATCATTTATCCAATTATGTTTTGACATATAAAGCATTGAGGGCATTCAGAGATGGTCCCTACTCAGAAAGCTTACCTACTGCTGAGTGAACTGAGGCATTAGAGATTGTGATTAATTATAGCACAAGATGGAAAAAGAAAGATGTCATCAGAGAGGTAAGGGCAAAGAGCTATAAGAATTCAGAGAACTGAGAAATTGTTGAGAACTTCCTAGAATTCTTGCTGGGGACAAATGGAGGAAGATTTTTTTTCCCGAGAAGTATTGTTTGATCCTGATGAAGACAAGGGTGACAAATACCATAATCATAGAAGTAGGAAAGGGAGTAGGCATAGATACCAGCAACTAGTTTAATGCGGCTGAAATACTTGAGCAAAATATGAGAAGGTTAGCTAGAAGGAAACAGATCAAGGGGAGTTTTGAATGTTTGGCTGAAGACACTTGGTTTCCATATGACAGGGAAAGCACAGATGAGTGACCAAATCAGAATTTTGTTCTAAAAAGATCAATCTGGCATTGTTAAGGGTGAGCTGAACAGGGGGAGAGCCTGGCAGTTGGGAGAGTGGCCAGCAAACAACGACAACTATGCATGTTTGTCTGGAATATGGGAGCCTGAGCTAGGATGAAAGAGGCACTAGAGGTGAAAGGTGAGGTGTATTCATTTGCTAGGGCTGCCATGACAAGTACCAGAAACTGGATGGTGCTTTCAACAGAAATTTATTGTATCCCAGTTCTGGAAACTAGAAATTTGAAATCAGGATGTTGGCAGGGCCATGTTCCCTCTGAAACCTGTAGAGGAATCCTTCCTTGCTTATTCCTAGTTTCTGATAGTTTGCCAGCAATCTTTGGTGTTCCTTGGCCTGAAGCTGCATAAATCCACCCTCTGCCTTCGTGGTCACATGGTGTTCTCCCTGTGTGTCTGTCTTTGCATGCTAGTTGTCTTCCTATAGGGACACCAGTCATGTTGGATTAGGGACTCTCTCTACTACAGTGTGACTGTTTAATCTTATCTTTGTTGACCCTATTTTCAAACCAGGCCCTATTCTGAGGTACCAAGGGGTTAGCTCCTTAGGACTTAAACCTATCTTTTGGGGGGGTACAATTAGACCCATAACACTAGGCCCGGTGTCTTACTGGACAGAAGGACAGAGGGAGGAAGCAAAGGTGAGACTCCAAATGTGACTGCACTGGCTTCCCTGGCTAACCAGCCCTGTGCTTGGATGTTGCAGGAAGCCACCTCTACTGTGTGATGAAGGGCTCACACGGTGTGTGTAAGGGCTCCTGGGCTCCCCGGCCTGCACCCCCTGACGATACTGGCTTCTCATCCAACTCCCACAGCCACATGGGAGGAAGTGTCTTCAGAGGAAATGTCGGGGCAATTTCTCACATTCTTAGACTTGGTTAATACCATCTGTGAGATATAAAAAAGATGGTTTTCTGATATTTTGTGACACTTCACATTATAGCCACTAGGTGATGATCTTCACACATTTCCTTCCTTTTTTTTTTTTTTTTCAAGCTGGAATCTTCAGAGCCTGGAGAGTTAACTGTTTAGCACTGGGAATAATTAAGGAGGAGTCCCGTTTCATGTGATTCCCCCACGGATTTCAGTGTATGGAAATCTAAAAAAGTGGAAGGAAGACTGTCTCTCACAATAGTCCTAATCAGTCTGAGCATGAGTTCATTGAATTCAACCAGGGGAAAAACAAGGACTGTTAACAGTATGCGATCTTGGGTATAACAGATGCTCAAGCATCTCTGGTATATAAAAGAGGAGACCCTTATTCCATGTTATCTGTTTAATTGCTCATTAGCATGGGTAAAGCGGGACACTTGCTGGAATTAGTTTTCACTGTATCAGAATTAAAACTTCTGTCATTTATAGTAACCAGAGAGCAACAGAGAAGCAGCCCTAGCTTTGTGATGATATGGGGTGAGGAGAAAACAAGACTAGAGAATTGTAGGTCTCCAGCTTGTGCACCCAGCAACCGGACTTTGAAATACCATTGACCACATTTAAAGAAAGTAGTTACTGTTGTTTCTTTAAAGATCTGTTTTAAGTTCAGGCTAATGGTTTGTATAAGCCACCTTCCTGTTTTCCCACTCAACCTAGAAGCTGAGTTGGACAAAAGGAATAACATGATACTGTAAATGCTGGTTAATCCAGCACATTGCAAAACAGAAAATTCCAGAATCATGTATTTCACAAGTCCTCCCTCCAAAAGTCTTCAGTTCTAGAACATGTAATTAATATAATATAAAGAACATTTATGTTGGAATTATAAGGTGCTTCTGCTTTTTTGGATATGGGTCCAGGAGTAATTTTTTGCATGTGTTTATTATTTATCAAATATTTTTTCTTCTATGTGCATAGCTCTATACTCAGGGAAGGAGGGGGGAACATTTGCTAAGCTAGGTGTTCTCCATAAACTATCTCATTAAATACATTTTATTACTTACAAGCAGACTCTATTATCATCCCCAGTTTTGGGGTGAGGATGTGAAGTTTTAGAAGTTTCACGGCTTGCACAGACACAGTGATAGAGCCAGGAGTCAAACCCTAGGATGTCCACTTCCAGAACTGAAATTCTTTTCATTATTCCAGACTGCCTTCCATACTAGAAAGGATGTCCCTGCCCTCGTGGAGATAATGGTGGGCTCCAAGGCAGAACACAGGAAAAGTCAAAGACCTATAATTTATTCCTGGGTCTAGTTGTGGCTGCATAACAAGTGGGCCAGGGAAGGTTGCCACCTGTAATTTTAGAATCCCTGAGGAGGGCACCACTAAAAGCATGTGGAGTCCTGTGCATCTAGTGTGGTTTGGTGCGGTGTCTCTGGAGGGTGGGGCCAAATTGCATTGCTTTTAATTTCGTGCCTTGGTGTCTTGCTCACACTCTGACCAGAGGGCTCTTCACTCTACAGGGGCTTCCCTCCTCCAGAAAGCCTTCTCTGATTCCTTCTTGCTCTTCTGTGAGTGAACCATGGGCTTGCCTGTGTCACTGTTCCACCTTGCATCTTCTTCTACTGCTGCCCCTGTGGGGTGTGGTCTAGGGCAGGGGTCCCCAACCCCCAGGCCACAGACCGGTACTGGTACCAGTCTGTGGCCTGTTAGGAACCGGGGTGCACAGCAGGTGGTGAGCGGCAGGCAAGCCAGTGAAGCTTCATCTGCCGCTCCCCATCGCTCCCCATTGCTCACATTATCGCCAGAACCATCCCCCTCCCCCACAGTCCGTGGAAAAACTGTCTTCCACGAAACCGGTCCCTGGTGACAAAAAGGTTGGGGACCGCTGGTCCAGGGGGTTTCTTCACAACTCTGTCTCTGCCTGCCTGTGAGCTCTGTATTCATCTCTGCATCAGCTGCACCTGGCATGGAGCTGGCACACAGGGATTCAAGACATGTTTGCTGACAGATGAATGAATGAATGAATGAATGAGTGAATTTGTTCTGGTAGCGGAGTAAGAGAAGGTGAGGCCTTTCTGAGACTGGGCTCCCTTTCTTCATGCACAATTCCACTCCACATCATAAAAGGACATAGATACAGCTTTGTGTTTCTTCAGGTTTCCAGAAAGCGCTACCTGGATAGGTTCCATCTGACCTTATGCTTGGCTTAAATACTAAACTTAATTACTTAGGCTAGTCCAAGGGAAGCACTCAGCTGTCAAGGTGGTTCTTGACTTACACAGGTTTTCAATTTAAAGCAATCTACAGTCATTAACTCTCCCTGCCTCGCTGTAACTTTCATCAGGTTGAAGAGCAGACAGTGACATTTTAAATTGAAAAAGGAAGGAGTAGGGATGAGAGAGGTGCAGGAGGCTGTTGAGATGTGACGTAGTTGTCAAGAGCAAAAAAGGACTGCATTAAGACTCCCCCCTCCCCCACTCCCATACCGTTCCGTTTGGGTCTTTAAAAATAAACTGCAAAGAAAATTGACAGGCATTGAAGCTTCTTGATGGGACTGTGTGATCTTTTCAGATTTCAGTGTATAGTTGACTAACGCATTACTCCTCCCCACAAAAAATTAACAGAGGGAAGAATGGGTGTGCCGTGAGAAAGCTCCATTCTCTCAGTGAACAGATATTATTAGGTTTCACACTAGGTGCACGTTTTGGTGGTCTGGGGCAGTGGTCAGGGATGGAGAGCCCACACTGGAGGCCAGTCAGTTCATTGTCCTCCTCTGTGTCCCAGGATCCAGATCTTCAGCTAGTTAGGTTGGGATCCCTCTAAACGCACCTGCTTGAGAACCACAGCATTCTCTTAAGCTGGACATGCTGCTCAGCTCAATCTTAAGGGCAGGAAACAGGCTTCAGAGAACTTAAGTGATTTGCTGAAGGTCACTCAGTTGGTTCATGGCAGAGTCAGGACAAATATGGTAACTACCATTCATTCAGCAGCTACCACATGTCAGACACTTTTATGTACATTATCTCTGTTCCTTACACCAAGCCGAATCATCAAATATTCTTCTCTCTATTTTGCATAGGAGGAAACTCAGAGAGGTTAAGTAATATGTGTTCATGATGTTTTGATGTACCTTTTACATGTGGATATTTTGACACCGTGGTTGTTTTTGCATTTGCACCTCTACCGTGGTCCTAAAGACAGACCATTTACACTTCAGCTTAAAAAAATTACCTAATAATGAGCTTCACAAACATCTTCACTCCACCCCTGTTCCATGGCCTCATCCCTTACTGGATGAAGTTCAGGAATGGGGGATGCCAAGGATGGGTAAGATTAAGAATGAATTAAAGGTCAGGTTGGGGTTGGGTGCCAGGAATGGGGTGAGGTCAAGGACTGAGTAAGTTCAGGGATGGGGTGAGGGTCAAGTTGAAGGTGAGGTCATGGGTGGAATGGGGCAACGTTTCTTAATGTGCACTTTCCTTAATAATAAAAAAACACTGAAAAGATTAGTGATTTATTTTTAGACTATTTCAACATTTCCTTTTCCTTTTCCCTACCCTATGTAATCGAGGTCTCTGGATTCCTGAAATAGAGCTCTCTCCAGTGCAGTGTTCCATTTCTTGCTTAGTACGTATTTGTTTCCCTAAATACTCAGTGACAACACAGGAGACCCATGGATTCAGAAGCAGAAAACCTTGTAAAAACCCAGGAAGATATGGATTCAACTGAGGCTCACAGAGATTCAGTAACTTTCCAGAGGATATAAAACTGCCTCCTCACAGTAATGATGGAGCAAGAGTGACTCCCAAGACCAAGGTCATTCCAGTGGCCTGGTTGTCCTTCTGCCTTCTTCCTGATCTGTGCAAGGCATGATCTCCCTCCCTCCCAGAGGTTGGACCTCTGCAGTTGCAGAAGCCGCACATTCATAGATGGTCAGGCTGCCAGCGCTTTCCTTCAGCTGGCCCCATCCCCACCTTCATCTGCCATGAGGGGCTGTTCTGGACATTCTTTTGCCCTTCCAGATCCACTTTCCACCTCTTCCCATCCTTCTTTGTGCCCTGGGGAGGTCCTATATGGACCACATTGACAGGCTTCCTTGGCTTAAGGCAGTGGTGGAAGATTGGAGGGCCAGAGGAGACTAAGGTCAGGTATTTACTTCCTGGCTCTCTCTCAGCCAGGTCACTGTGGCATGGCTATGTCCTTAACCAAATGCTGCAGCTCCTATTAGAATGCCCTCTCTTGTGCCTCCCTGGGTTCTAGGAGTGGCTCTCTCCATTTTCCCCTTTGAGCTCAGGTGTGGTAATGGCTCCTTCACTTTACCTGCCCTGAGAGATTGCACTATTTCTGTTGGTTTCCTTAAACCATACCTCTGCCAAGAGTTTCTTGAAAACTCTCCTTAGACTGTTTGAGTATGCTATCCATTCCCTGCCCAAACTGTTTCCTCTTCCTTCTTGACTATTCCCAGTTGGTTAAAAGGCACATTATTCAACCCAATATTTAAAGGAGACTTTCAAAAAGAGGTATCATCATATATCTTAATAATTCTTTGAAGAATTTTGGGAGTTTCCTAAGCTGTGATCTGCTGCCTTCCTTTTCCTGGTTTGTAAATAACAGATTTCACAGAACTGTTGCCCTGGAACTCTTAAATTCAGTCAGTGACTCAAAAAAAAAAAAATTACATTTTTTTGCTGAGTCAGAGGGAAATGAAGGCAATTTAAAGCCTGCCATACGTGTTCCCCCGTGGAATCGATCCCCGAGCCCACTGTGGGCAGAGGCACAGCTATTCTAGGAGGATCGTGAAGAAACATCTGAGGTCAGTTTAAAATTCCTCTCTGAAAATTGCTGGAGTCTGGCCTGCAGAATTGGACCTGCAATTTCCTAGGTGACTCTGGGAGCAGATAAAGCCCTAAAATTAAAAAAAATGAGTTTATTCTCCATGGAGATTGCAACTAGACAGCTCTGGTGTTGCGAAGAGATGGGAGGTGAATAGATCAAGGTTTTGACAGGGGACCAAGTATTAATGTCCAACTGTGAGAAACAAGTGGAAAAAAGCATCTTTCATGTCATGTTACTAGGTGACCATATATCATTCATTAGGCAAATGAGGATATTTTTTTCAGAGTGAGATTGTTTAATTACTTTGTGACAGCATACATGGACTAGGACTGTACCTGGAAAATGGGAGGTCAGAGGAGTGTGTTTCTCAGGAGCACCTGTTGGGAGAGGTACCCTCCAGAACATACCTGCTTCTGCTGTGCTGTGCTCTGCACCCCTCCCCCTGGGGAGGACGAAGGAGGAGGGATGTGGTCATTAAACTACCATTTTATTAACTCTTCACAAGAAGTTACTGAAGAGATGAAGAAGCTGAGACTGAGGTGGGTTAGTGATTTTTCCCAAGTCAAGTGGATGGTAGAGGCAAGCTTCAAATATGGCTTCTCTGAATTCAAATCCAGTCCTACTTTCTTCACACTAATAGCCCAGCAATGTATGACATTTGAGGCAAAAGGGATGGCAAGCAAAGTACTGACAAGCATGCTTCCTTCTGACCTTTTCTGGGAGAAAGCTAAACCCCCCACCCAAACAGCAGGTAGAAACTCATGGATTGAGTGATAGAAAATCCAGCAGGCACAGGGCCTTCACAGAGGAGACTAAGCTCAGCCAATGAGCTGAAGATGGGTTTCATTTAATTACATTGTACCTTTAGGTTCTGTGAGGGTGACATCCTGAAATTCTGTCTTAGGTTGTTCAAGACAAACATGCCAGTCAGTGCACAAGGATATGCACTCCGTTTAAATGCACACAGGTGAGCAACATTGCAAAGCAGATTGTTACTGCACAGACCAGAATATGCAGTAGTGCAGGCCACCATCACTGAGAAGTGCTCCATACATGTTCTTAACATTCCCTGAAGCTGGGGGTGGCACCCCCATCTCTACACACACATGGATGTTATTATAATCTTTATTTCTGTCTCTGAAGTTCCAATTAAGGGTACACCTCTCTTCCATTCTCCTCATTCCTACCTCTCGCCCCGTTCCAAATTCAGCTGACCTGGAAAATGGGCCCAGGGTTGTGTTAACAACCATAACTTGATCCTGATATCAGCCTCTTATCCAGTTGCTTCCATCTCACTACATCCAGAATTTCCCAAATGCCTCTCCCCTGAATTTGTCCCATTAAAAACCATGGTTGAAAAAAGATGTGGTGTGTTTTGCACATATCATCTGAACAGTTTATGGCTTTTGCTGATTATTTGTTTGTTTTTCAAAATCTGCCTTCTTTTTTGTCCACACTTAATTTGGTTTTGTTTGAAATTACTGATAAATCCTTACAGCCCTGGAACAGTTGAAACCTCATCATCCTTAAGGATATAAGTTACTTTGTGGTTATCATACTTGGATATAGGCTCAGTATTTTATAAGCATTAATTATCTGCCTTAATTTTCACCACAATCCTATAAAGTAGACATTATCACCCCAATTTGCAGAAGCTGAGGCTCAGAATGGACAAGTAACATGTCTTGTATCACACAGGTGGTGGCGTTCAAACCTAGAACTGTTTCCAAAGCCCATGCTTTCAACCATTATGCTATACTGTAAATATATTAAATATTCTCATCTCAGGATGACGTAAAGGAAAGACCGTAATCACTGTATCAAAGGTGGAGGGCTCTTGAATATGATTAAATCCAAATACCTCATTGTAATGATGACTAGAAGTGGGTAGGATGGGAGAGAGTGTAGAAGAGGTGGTTGGTTGCCTATTTAGCATTCATTCTCCTGTCTCCTCCTTCCTAAGGGAACCCTGCTTTCGTTTCATTTCATTTAGAGAACCCCATTCTCTACGGGGCCATGTATTTCAAGGGAAGCTGCCCCTGGAGCAGCTAATAAGTCCTGGAGGATGAGTCACGACTGGCTAATCTATCATGGTGATCTCATTCCCCTCACCACTGATTGGCTTCAAACATGGACAGATGATGTAATTTTGGCCAATGAATATGAGGAAATCTACTGGAGAATTTCTGGGAAGATTTCCTTCTAAATAAAGCTGCAGAAAGATACCTGAAGATATCTGTGAACCCCAGGAAGTTTTCCTGATGGAAGGAGAGGAAGTATTAATATTTCTATTATTTACTATGCCAGGTTTTTTACTCGGTCTCTCCATAAATGATCTCTTATTCTCAGAACAAAATGACAAGGCAGGTTTTATCATATCCATTCATGGATGAAGAAATTCAGACTTAAGAGTAGTTAAGTCACTCAGTTGTTAATTGGTAGAGCCAGGATGCAAGTCCAGAAATGTATGGCTTCAAATTTATCATGCTTTGTGTTAGATATTTTCACACTAGAATCAATAGATTTATGTTAGTGCTTGTTAGTCTCCAAAAGTATGTTCCCCCGTATGTGCCCAGGTGGAGTTAGGTTCTGAGCCTGAAGAGCCCTGTACCCTCAGAGGCTTGCCCTGGGAGTCAGTCCATCCAGCTGATGTCTTGGTCTGATGGTCCTCTGAAATGGCACAGCCTAGAGGTATGCTTGTGATCAGGGAGGTGCCAGTCATTCTGTATTGCTGGCTTTGGGGGCATGACGGGGAGGCTCCCTTCGTCTTGTCTAATGTCTTGCTGTCAACTTTGCATCACTTGGAGATTTTGGCTTGAGTTAACCATGGTCACAACAAATGGTAGGAAACACGAAATGATTGTTGCTTTCTTTGCACAGTTTAAGCAATTGGTTTGTTTATTTTCTAGGCTGAATTAATTCAGCTGACCGGTGTAAGCCCAATTTTATTTCTTTTAGGAAAAGCCATGCAAATATGTCCAAAAAAATATAAAAATGCTTGCCTTACAGGGTTGTAGTGAGAACCAATGAGTTAACGTCCCTAACAGTTTTTGTCATGTGATAAGAAACAGAGCATGCTAGTTCCCTAATTCCTCATTTCCCTCTTTGCTTCCTTTAAATCTTTGCTCAATGACCGTTTTCTAAATAAGATATAATATGAGATTATAAAGGGAGATATGATTCAGATTGCATCAGGGACTATGGGCAGGCTGTGAAGAAGGGAGATTTCAGCTGGGAGTTTATAATGAGAAGGCATTAGCTAGGTAAATGTCGGGGGTTGGGGAGAGGAAGAGTATCTGGGAAGGAGGATGCAACAGCACGTGCCAAGACCTCAGGGCAGGAAAGCCACTGGTGTATCTCCATCTGGAATGACCATTTTGGTGGGGTGTAATGAGCCACGAGGAAAGTTGCATGAGATGAGGCTGAAGAAGTAGGCAGGGTCAAGTCCTGCAGGGCATTGCAGGCCATATTCAGCATTTCAGATTGTTCCCTAATTAACATGGGAAGCCATCGCAGGCTTCTAAGTAGGAGAGTGATCTGCCATGTGGAAAACAAATTGGAGAACGGCAGGCATGAAAACAGAGAGACCAGTTAGGAGACTTTTGCAGTGGTCCAGGTGAGGGATGATGGCTTGGACTAGAGTGATGACAGTGGAGATGACAATAAATGGGCATATTTGAGACATATTTTATAGAGGAAAAGATATGGCTTGTTGATGGATGCAGAAGGTGAGATGTGGGAGGCATTAAGGATCCCTGCCAGTTTCTGGAATGAGATACTCGATGGACAGAGGTGCCATTATCCAAGATGTGACGCACAGGGAGAAAAGCAGATTTAGGAGAGAAGAGCAGGGTTCAGTTCTGACAAGTTAAATGTCAGATGCCTGTAAGATATTCAAGTGGAAATGTCAAATAGGAAGGTAGATATATGGTTCTGGAGCCCAGAAGAAGAGCTGGTGTTGAAATACAAATGTGAAAGTTGTTGGCGAAGAGAGGCTATTTGGAGTCATTATTGTTGGCTTTAGATTTTTTTTTTAAATGTCAGGCAGACCTCGTACTGCTTTATTTGGCTTCTCTTTTAAATACTGGAGCCTGTGGCTCTTGTTACACCTTTTAGTCTCCTATCTTAATCATCCAATTTCTGGTTCACTTTGCAGGTTTCTTTCTAATTACATCGTAAAGGCAGAGCATTGCAATAAAAAGATGTAGATTCTGACTATTTGTGTGCCTTGGGCAAATCACTTAGGATCTCTGGATATTAGTTTTCCATCAGTAAAAGAAGGGAATTGGTTGTTTTCAGTTTAAAAAATCTAGGATTATCTAAGAATTACCAGTTATAAGTTAATATCTATTTCTCTAAGCAGGATTCATCACTGGACCACTGGGAAGTTAGATCTTGAGAATATTTTGAAGTCCACATTGTGACCAGCAATTAACAGTTAAACCAAACACTGTTAATGTCAATCTCAGATACTATTGCTGTAATGCAGAACAGCATTTCTTCTGCACTTGTGGATATAACATATAGGCAAAAAATAGAAATTCAGACATTTACTCATCAAAATAGCATCACAGTTAAATCCAAGACAAACTTGTCTTACAGAAAATTCCTATTGAATAGGCATCCTTCAAGTGAAATTAGGAGTAATCTAAATACCATGGTGAGTCTTAGGAGATGTAATAGCCTGGATTATTGGCCACATATGACAGCATTTCCTCATATTTTTCAAGGTAAAGCTGTACAAAGCATCAACATTATCAGCAGTTTTTCCCTTACCTCAGTGACAGCGAAACTTCTCTTGCCACAGGGAACCACCTTGTACCACTTGTCATGTAGCACATCCATAAACCCATGTGACTTGTATTGACTGATTAGCTCGGATATATTGGAGGTCAAAGGAGAGTTGGGAGGGAGACCAATGCCGTATCCTAGGAGAAAATATAATCTCAGATGAGTGTTTCACCTGAGAGGTTCCTGAGATGTTGCCACCATGCTTGCATGATGTTGCTGTCAGGCCTGGTAACAAGGGCATAGTGAGCTTTCACCATCTTTCCTTCAAAGGACTCAAAAATGTCCAAGGTATACGGGGAGGGGGAAGGGTAAGCTGGGACGAAGTGAGAGGGTGGCATGGACATATATACACTACCAAATGTAAAATAGATAGCTAGTGGGAAGCAGCCGCATAGCACAGGGAGATCAGCTCGGTGCTTTGTGTCCACCTAGAGGGGTGGGATAGGGAGGGTGGGAGGGAGATGCCAGAGGGAGGGGATATGGGGATATATGTATACGTATAGCTGATTCATTTTGTGATACAGCAGAAACTAATACACCATTGTAAAGCAATTATACTCCAATAAAGATGTTAAAAAAATGTCCAAGGTATGATTACCTTGGATCTGCTATCTCTCTGAGTAAAAGAGATGAGTCTGGAAAGGAGAGGAATGAGCTGCGTAGTGTGTACTGGGGCACATTGTATTCCAAGGCTTTCTGCCCTTCCCTTCAAGATATTCTTTAGAAGCCATCTTTGAGGTCTTTACCAGGGCTAGGATTCCCTATCTACTTCTCCCAGAACCCCTCCCCTGGACCTTAAATACACAAAATTAGATGAATTACAATCCCTGGTTTATGAAATACTCTTATCATTGGTCATGCATGACCCTCTTTTACTTTTATTTTATTTTTTAATAATAGAATGAGACCATGTGAATGTACAATATAGCATAAGTACTAAAACATCAGCAAAAACTTGTTGTCAAAAAAAAGGGAATCTGAGGGCTTCCCTGGTGGCGCAGTGGTTGGGAATCTGCCTGCCAATGCAGGGCACACGGGTTCGAGCCCTGGTCTGGGAAGATCCCACATGCCACGGAGCGGCTGGGTCCGTGAGCCACAATTACTGAGCCTGCGTGTCTGGAGCCTGTGCTCCGCAACGAGAGGCCGCCACAGTGAGAGGCCCGCGCACCGCGATGAAGAGTGGCCCCCGCTCGCCGCGACTAGGGAGGGCCCTCGCACAGAAGCGAAGACCCAACACAGCCAAAAATAAATAAATAAATAAATAAATTTTTTAAAAAAAGGGAATCTGATAAAACCAAGTGTTGGTACAAATGTAGATCAATAAGATCACTTATTCGTTGCTTGTGGGAATGCAGATTGATGTACCCACTTTGGAAAACCGTTTGCTATTACTTTGTATAGTTGAAGATTTATAAGCTCTAAGACAAGCAACTTTAAGTACATTCCTAAAGAACTCCTCCATAACCACACCAGGAGATATGTACAAGAATGCTCTTAGAGGCATTGTTCATAATAGCAAAAATTGGAAACAACCCAAATGTTGACAAGAGAATGGGTAAATAAATTGTGGAATGTTTACACAATGGGATATTGTATAATGTGAAACATAATGAACTAGAATGACATGGAATAATATGGATGACTCTTAGCAACACTGAATGAAAAAGGTCTATCCCAGAAGATTATAGCCTGAATCCATTGTGTAAATGTAAAAACATTCAGAACAAAACACTGTATTTTTAAGAATTCATATGTATGTGATAAAAGTATATTCAGAAAAAAGTCAAGGAATTGATAAACCAAATATCTGTGACAATGGTTATTCAAGGCAAGAGAGGAAGGGGAAAGGATGAAGGAGGAGCATAAAGAAGATGTAATTGTTGTCAGAGTTTTATTAATTAGCTTGGACTCTGTATCCTCACTTAGTATGGGGCTTTACTTGCTTTCCAAACTGTTACTTCACTGTTAATCTCTTTGAAGAGCCATGTGAAAGAGCTAATTACCTACATTTTGTCTGTAGCTATTGGATAGCATAGTCGAAAAAAGATGTATTGCCCTCAAGATGATTGAGGAAGACAAACTGAAACTATAGCTAGCTCCTTTTTTCGCATATAAAGACCAAAAGGCTGTCAAGAATCCAAAGATACTTCATGGAAACAAATACTTGCTATAATGATTCCATCTTTTTTTTTTTTTTAATTTATTTTTATTTATTTATTTTTGGCTGCATTGGGTCTTTTTTTGCTGTGTGTGGGCTTTCTCTAGTTGGGGCGAGCAGGGGCTACTCTTCATTGTGGTGCTCTGGCTTCTCATTGCGGTGGCTTCTCTTGTTGCGGAGCTCAGGCTCTAGGCATGTGGGCTTCAGTAGTTGTGGCACACGGGCTCAGTAGTTGTGGCTCACAGGCTCTAGAGCGCAGGCTCAGTAGCTGTGGCGCACGGGCTTAGTTGCTCCACAGCACGTGGGATCTTCCCGGACCAGGGCTCGAACCCGTGACCCCTGCATTGGCAGGCAGATTCTTAACCACTGCGCCACCAGGGAAGCCCAATAATTCCATCTTACAATTTATTTCCAAGGACATTAGTTTTTGTTCTTTTTTTAAATTACAGATACACAAATCCTTTTTTAAAAAATATAGGGCTTGAGATTTGTGTATAACTAATAAAAGAGAGGAAATAAGTAATACAGAAAAAATTTTTGCGTTTTAAAGAGCTATATGTTTTTTTCCCCCTGGTGATTTTGTTTGTTCCTTAACAATGGCGAGTCAAGGAAATGATGACAATGTCAAGAGCATGATTAGAATTTTCCGGTCAAAGAGCTATTTTGAGTGCCTATTTTGTGCCTAGTAGTTTTGGTTTGAAAGGCAAGACTGACAATAAAAGACTTTACACAGGCTGTCTGTTCTTCTGCTGATTCTACCATGAAATAACATTTTTTTAAAGTAATGGGTAACTATACGCAAGTAACCGATTTTCTTTAGAAACTTTTATTATAATGAATGCTATTGACAAATTCAGTTGCACAGATTTTCATTCAGTACCTATTTACATGTCAGGCACAATACTAGTCATGTGTATGATAATATTCACTGACTAATTCACACATTTATTCATTCACTCATTCATCCATTCAATAAATATTTATGAGTGAATAGGCACTGTGTTAAGTGGTTGGGATTTAGCAGTGAGCAAGGTAAATATGGTCCCTGCTGTCATGGAGTATACACTCTCTTAGGGAGACAGATATTAAACAATGCACTGCATAATGATTATTTCATTACAACTGAGGCATCCCAGCTTGTACCAGCTTGAGGGAGAAGAACTGGGACTTACACAAACAAATAGTAGAAGATCTTGGAACTCTCTGGTGGGTATGGGTTGATGGTCAGGATCATTAGGCCAGGTTTGCTGAATATTTTATATTTTTTCCCCTGGAGGCAATAATTTTCAACAACAACAATTTCTGATACTTATAGAGGGCTTACTATACACCAAGTACTGCTCTATAATAAACTTTTTACATGTCTCACCCCACTTTGTAGATCATGCACTAGTCTAAGATTGCATACTGGAGTGTGGCATACAGGTCAGTTAAATCACTCTGGGATTCTAATAATGAGAACTAGAACATACTGAGCCCTACTGTGTGCCAGATACCATTCCCCATGTGTCTAACCCCTATGTGAACCCATGAAGAGTAGAGACTTAAAGATTGAATAGGGCTTCCCTGGTGGCGCAGTGGTTGAGAGTCTGCCTGCCGATGCAGGGGACACGGGTTCGAGCCCTGGTCCGGGAGGATCCCACATGCCGCGGAGCAACTAAGCCCGTGCGCCACAACTACTGAGCCTGCGTGTCTGGAGCTGTGCTCCGCAACGAGAGGCCACGACAGTGAGAGGCCCGCTCACCGCGATGAAGAGTGGCCCCCGCTCGCCGCAACTGGAGAAAGCCCTCGCACAGAAACAAAGAACCAACACAGCCATAAATAAAATAAATAAATTTATAAAAAAAAAAAAAAAGATTGAATAAATATACAGCCCAAGTTCACACAGCTCATAGATGGCAAAGCTAGCATTTGAAATTAGGTCTGTCTAAAACCAATGCTCCCTCCACTGTGTCCATTATAGCATGTGACCAAGGTAAAGGAATACTTGACCTATTCCTCCCCTTCAAACAGGCCCTATCACTACAATCATATTGATATAATCTCCCTAAACCAGGCAATGCAGTAAAAAACTACAATCATCTAAACTGGTGGTTTGAATTCAGCAGACACAAGTATATATTATTCACGGGCAGATTTTGTCATAAACTTCTCAATAAGTTGTGTAAATATAGTGTAAGTACAGCCCCAATTGGTATATGATTGTACATAAATGAGGAAATTAACTAGCAAGGACCCTCCCTGACTATATTGTTTCTCCTAAAAATCCCCTTAAAGCCAGTAATTCCAGCACAGGTTACTGTAATCATGGCAGAATTGTTTTCATTTTTCATTTGATAAGCATTTATTGCATTCATCTATTCATTCATTCCACAAACAGGGGTTGAATGCTATTCTGTCCCAGACACTCTGCCAAGTGCTGTGGAATTTACCAAGTTAAATTAGACACCAAGTCTATCCATATGAAGCTCATGGTGGCACGGGGGAGATGAAGCATGCATAAATAACTACACAGCATGGTAGGATGTTATAGGACTTTTCTTGAGAAAAAAGAGAGGTGAGTCATAAATTCAATAAACATAAAATATAATGACAAAGATGCAACGAAGAGGATGAAGAAAACTCTGTTGTTAGGAGGAGAGAGATTGCTACCAGATGAAAGGATGAGAGAAGGCATCTTGGAGTGATTCTTGATAGTGGTATTTTGGATAGATGAGACCAAAATGCATGATAAGAAAGTTTAAAAATTGGAAATTAATATTTATGATAAATTTACATATTCTAAGAATAGAATTTTGGCAGTACAACAAAAGTATAAAAATTGCCTTAGGGAAAAAGCTATGTTGAAGTTGCAGAGACATTTATAAAAAATTGCTACATAGGAGATAATAAATATTAAATCACTCCATTCCATCATGTCAAGGTTAATTTGTAATTGACCGCTAAAAATAGATTCCTGTTCTTTAAAATTTTCTGTTAATGCATATATTAAATATTGATATTTTAATAATTATTGGCATAAATAATTATTATTATTATCTAATTAAAACAAACTATGCATATGGAACAAGGGGAGAAACAGGAAAACAAAGTTATGTGGCAATTAGAAGAGGTATGTGTTAAAAGACATAAAAATCAATTTTATTCAGAAACATAAAATAGTAAAACCATTTTTGTCCTCTTTATCAGCTGCTTTTCAAATTTGATTGTGTTCATTGGTCAAAGAATTCTTATTTTTAAATTGCTGACTCAACTTAGCAGCCTGAGTTGCTTTCATTATCATTAGAAACATGGCTTTGCAATAAAGACGAGGTTGACTATTTTGTGGTTGATAGATGAAGCAAAATGGAATCCTTCAACCCTAGAGATGAAGGCTTCAGGCACCCTTGAAATTGGATACAGCTTAATAGCCCAAGAGAACAATTTTCAGAATAGAATTCTGATCTTTTCCCCATGGATAAATCAGCTTTACTCAGCTAAGAGTGGTGGAAATATATTTTGGCTAGCAAATGTATAGTTAGAAATTCATAGACTTCAAAAATCTTCCTGAAATGTGGTTGGAAAATAGATATTTTGAAAATAAGGTCTTAGATAGGGTTAAAAAGACTTCAGGAAGAAAAATTAATTCTGTTTTATGGTCTGGCCTTGGAATACCATATTTAGCTACTGCAGGGCAATGGTTGAGAACATATTGGAATAGTCCTAACCTTAAAGGAGACTTTAAAAATGGGTTTCCCTTACCCCCAGCACATCAAAGTGGAGAGAGAAGTATGTGTGTGAAGCTGAGATATATGAACGCTATCTATCCTAGGATAATTTATAATGAATTGGTCTCAATCTATTAATTCAATATAATGAATAATAATAATAATTTATTGGGCACTTACTGTGTGCTTGTACATGCTTAACACATATTATTTTACTTACTCTTCACGACAACTCTGTCATAGATGTACTATTCACAAACCCATTATGCAGATGAAGAAGCTAAAGAACAGATTAAGTGACTTGCCCAATGTAACACAGTTAGTAAAAGAAACTCTATTCTAACCCAAGTACTCAGACTCCAGAGCTAGTGCTCCAAGCACTGTATTAAATAATTAGTGGAAAGCAAGTAACAGAACAAACTCAAAAACGCGCAAAGTCTTCAGCAGAAAGGTCACAAATCAGTACTGTGCAGTTCCATTACTCTTTCTTCTCATTTGACCTTTACTGTCAGCTAACTCCAATGCATAAATTTGGGACATGTATTCATTTATCTCAGCACTTTCTTTTTTTCCAGAGCGCACAATATGTCTTTTTGTCCCTGGTGTATGGTTTTTAATATGACCAGAGACTTTCCATATGCTCTTGAATTCTTAATAGTTTTGGTTTGCTGCACTGAAGACTTACGAAAAGGTTTCAAACTCAATGTGGACTATTATCTTTCATTTGTCGCACTTGACCGTTAAGCCTTAAATAAATGCAGGATGGTGAAGTTGGGAGGGGTATTCAGTAGTCACACCGAGTTGGTATAATGTCGTTACTACAGAGAGCGAATGTACATTCAGCATGAAGGAATCAATGGACTCCGTTTTCTTTCCTAAGTTCCCGAAGTCATTTAAGCACTTTGGAAAGTGTATGCAGACCTTCAGGGTGCTTTTGATTACCTACAATAATAAGTGAATTAGGTACTTATTTCAAATACAACCTAATAGTTATATAATACGTAATACATCATTTATTACATAACTGATATATGCTTTGCATTATACTAGGTCCTATGACAGGATACAGATAGACATATGAAACATTCCTGTAAGCTAAGTGGGTAAAAATTGTTCATAAATTGCTTTTATGATATATTTATGCCTATGAAGTCTAATTAATTAATAATGAAGTCCACATTTTCATAAGTTCACGAATCTAAATGTTGCTAAAGGGAAGCATATAATATTTTTTAAAAATTTCATGAGAGAGAAATAGTCCATAAAAATCTATGAGATTAACTTTTTTGTTAAAAGCAGCAATCAAGACTTTTACTAGTATCTCTATCATGTTGTTTTTAACTTATGTGTCCTCCCTTTGTGTTTTACAAAGTTCTGCTTTTAGGTTGTAAACTTGTTCACAGAGGCAGTATTGAATTAAAATTTCTGATTTGCACCTCACCCAGAATAAACCTGCAATGGTTTTTTTAGAATAAGCCAACAATGACGAGACCGTTCTCTGTATTCAAATCTGTAGTCTCTCTGCTCTCTTGCAGAGAGAGCACTTCCTTGCGCCATTTTGTATTTATCCCCTTTGACAACAATGCGGTATCTGGAGATGATGGGAACTGCAAGACACCAAGTCTCAGGAGCACAGATGGAAATGTAAACAGGAAACCAGTGGGGAGTTAACTGTGTGGCATCTGGCACTGGGGTCTAGCAGAGGCAAACAAGCTATCTCACCACTGCCTTTTGACAAGATAGAGTTGCCCCCTAAGACAAAGGTGGAAAATAGAGTCCTTCATTCTTTTGCCCACTACAGATAATTCATTGTTAACAGCTGCTAATGGCAAAAGGGGCCTCAATTACCCAGTGCATGTAGGACAGAAAAAAAAAAGTAACATCTCTTCCATATCCCTAGATGCCACAAAAACTGGGAATTTTCCCACTGTTACATCAAAATGAGCTTATATAATGAATGTTCTTTGGTTTTCTAGTTTTTCTTTGGCTTTTCTTTTTGTGCCCTGCTACATCAGACTGTCATTTTTTTTTTAACATCTTTATTGGAGTATAATTGCTTTACAATGGTGTATTAGTTTCTGCTTTATAACATAGTGAATCAGCTATACATATACATATATCCCTATATCTCCTCTCTCTTGTGTCAGACTGTCATCTTAATAGAAGATCCCTACCACTAAATCTCTCTCTTCCTGAGTTCTATTCCTGGTTCAGGTGGAGGTAGCTTTGCCTGGAGGGGGGATTGATTTCTCTTAGGAGAAGGCTCGAAGAAACAGCATCAGCTGTTACATTCTCATTCATCACAAAAACGAAGACTGAAGTAAAAAATTTGCTGATGTGTTTAGGGGAGACAGGGACCAACTGTGGTTGGGGAATTGGAATCTGAATAGTCTCGATATACTAGTTAACATACAGGAAAGTATAGTTTTCTGGAAATAGGACTTGGGCACCCCCGTGGGATTGTTTCAAGTCAAAGTGCTTTCTGACAAGTGAGTATGGCTGTTTTGGGAGCCAGCATGTACTGTCAGAGGAGGGAAGCTGGGAACTGGGAGATGTGAAATTTGCTGGTTCAAGCTACCAGCTCCATATATCAACTGTTGTCCAGAATGCAAGGAGCTACTGACAAAGCAGTCTTTCTTTGGTCCTGAAGTTTGATTGATTGGTTGACCAAATTGAAAGCAAAAATTTGCTGCCAGTGGGAAGAAAGACAAACTCAAGGTCCCAAACAAGGTTTTGTTTAGGACTCTTAGAGGTTACTAAACCACAAAAGTTGATTTTTTTCTACTTATTTTTCAACTAGTGGAAATATTTATTTAAGGGCCATGAGATTTGGATTCTAATTCCAGTATTATCATCTAATTGTGTGATTATGAGAAAGTGATAAAATGTCTCTGGGCTTTCTTGTGGATAAAACTGAGTAGATTGGATTAAATCAACACTGGGGTCCTTCCAGTTGTAATGCAGTCATTCTAGTTTTAGCATCAGATTCATTACAGGATTCGGACATTAGAAAATACAGATTAAATTAAAACTGGACTCCTATTTATTACACTGTCACCACTCCCAGATATCTAAAGCAACATTGTTTGGATAACAATGGCATTTTGATTGTTGTTTTTCTAACAATTGGATAACAATATGTTTGTGGAGTAGGGAGAAAATAAATACCTAACTTCAGCAACTTAATAGCTGAGTGCTTAAGAGCTGAAAATGAAAACAGGGAAGATGAATAGGTCTTTGCCTCTGACACTGGCATTTGTGACTTGCTAGGTTGGCAAACTGAGCACATTCCGAGTAAAAGTGAATCAAGAATGACTGATTAATACCTTCCATGGCAAATGGCTTCCCCACAGTTAGAAGTTTGCAGTCAGCGTCTACTGACACTTCATAATCCAGAAGGGCTTTGTCCATAATGAAGGCATCTAGTTTCTCTGGATCATTCCTATGTTTAAGACGAAGAGAAGAAAAGTGAAAAATGATTCATTAATAGACAGGAAACCCTAAGGCTGACAGCTGGCTTTTGTTTAGGGAACAGAAACCTGAACAATAAGGGCAGTACAAGCTGGGCAACTGCTGGCTCTGCCTTGCTGACATCTCACTGACCTGCAGAGAATAGACCAGGGGAAACAGACACTCTTATAAGAGAGCATGACATCTTTCCAGTGGATTCATCTACCAGTTTCTTTCATTACTTCTAAATCCAACAACAAAACCAGAGCGATTATGAATTGAATGGGAAGGTAAATAGTCAAGGTTCATTTCTCTTACAATAACTGAATGACTTCTTTGTGTAAGCATTGTATTTATTGTTCTCCATACATTTTACCCCTTATAATAACCTTGAGGGGGGTGGTAGTATCCCATTTTAGCATATGGAAAAATTCAGGCTCAAAGAGTCAAAGTAACTTAATCCAGTCTACATAGCCAGTAAGTGTTGGAGCTGGGGGTCTCATTAATCAGTGTGTGAAAATTCTTAATTCTTTCTGTCATGATCACTATCATATTCTTCAGAGATCAGGCATTATTTCATATTTGGGAGTACATATTAAGGAAGTGCAAATAAGAGATCCAGCACTCTTGGGGAAAAGGGAGTTCAGGTCTCTTTAAAGTCCATAGGCTGGTGTTCAATAAATGGAATGGGACGCATATGTAATAGATCTTTGTAATCTGATTTATTAATATATCTCCAGAGACTCATGTTTCACTCCCATCCCAGGAGGCAGTTCAGGCAAAAATCATTTAAAGGCAGGTGTTTCTGGACTATATCAGTGAGTCAGCTGTGGGCTGGGCTCAAGGTGCCAACAGACATCCTTGTGCATCCTTCATGTGTTCTCCCCAGTCTTTGGACATAGGCACAGAGATGGTCCCAAGGAAGGCAGTCAGCACTGGCTGAGCTCCACTTACAAAGGTGGCAAGGGAGGATGAGTTTCAAAGGGAAATGTTTAAGGTGTATGCAATGACTCTTGTTTTCAGCTACCTCAAACTTTTTTTGGAAAGATATAGGACATACATCCATTTAATAAAGGCTTTCTGACCCTCAGTGCTGTCCAAACAGCTTGGCAAAGAGAACAACTCTTCTCTATCCCATCTGGGTCCAGTCATCCCTCTCTTAGAGCCAAAAATGAGGCTGTTGGAATTCAGTACATAGGAGTAGCTTCTAAACTCAGAGGAGAACATGGCTAGGGCCCATCAAAAATCTAAAAGAGAAAGGCACCCTTAGACATCTCTAAGATTCATCATTGAGCGGCAAGTACCTTTTTGATGGCTTTGTCTGAGCCACACATGGACATACATTAAGTAGGTCAAATTCCCTTCTTGGTGCCAATGACCATTGCTTCCTCTCTCTACTTTTTTAGGAGGTAAAATAGCCCCTTCAAAATAAATCCCTTTTCCAGGAATATTGAATTTAAGTTACAGTGAGGCCTATGTTTAACTTTAGCGAAAATGAAAAACATCTCCCAGCTCCAGAGCTGTGGGAAGCTCCTAAAAGGGCTGGGGATAAAAACTGTCTCCTGGAAGCTGAAGATGAGGAACCTTAATGGAATCCTGGCAGTAAGATAAAAATCAAGCTGAAAGATGCTTCTCCAGTCAAATCTTGACTCTCACAGTACCAGAATGTACCTTGTGAGCTACACAGGAACAAGTTATCATTTACTAATACTCTGCAAATATTTGTGGCAGCAATAACAATACAAAAAATTAGGGCTCAGTTTTTCTAACCAGTATTTCCTGAGGTCCATCTCAGTGGTATCCCTAAATAACTCATGATTTTGAATTGCAAAGTGAAGTTATCTATGGCAGGTCTCTATTGCATAGCAAGGCAAGAAGCAATTAGCTTACAGACTTCCATGGGGCCCTAAGTCACTGGTGAGGAAGTGGCAGTGTTTGATCCAGGTATAAGGACCTTCTAGACTGGTTGGATCATCCTTATAGTTGGCATGGCCATGGCCTACAGTTGTTTCTCCCATTATAAAATCATGCTGTCTTTTTGAGCATTCATTTAATAACACATATACCACAAAAACCAGTCAGATATAAACATACTAAAAGTAATTAATACTTTACTAGAGATTAATTTATTGGAATACTGTCACCTCAGAAAGCAGGGCCTTAAGTGAGTAGGATGAAGCCCAGGGGAATTCTGATGGGAGAGGGGAGGGACAGGTTTAACACAGGAACCTGTCTTTATAGGTGACTCCAAGGGTTGTGCTTGCAGGTCAGGGCACTGGGATGTCAGGGGGTAACTTGAAGACTGGTTGTTGGGAGTGGTGGCTAAGAGCATAGGCTTTATCTGGGCCAAAAGTGGAGAGAGAAGCCCAGAGAGAAGAAGGCAGAGGGCATTGATGATAAGCTCTGTTCCAATTTCACCTCAATCTATGAGTCACCTGGGGAGCTTTTTAAAATGCAGATTCCGGGACAGGGCCTGAGAGTTTGCATTTCTCACATGCACCCAAATGCTATCTGGTACACGGATGCTGCTGAAACATGGACTGTGTTTTGAACACCAAGGACCTACTCTCCGGTTTTGGTTTCCAGACTAGCCTGCAGCAGTGGTTGGATTCTAGAGACCTGGTTCTAGTCCTGACCCTGCCACTTGCTAGCTGTATTTCCATGGACAAGTTGCTTCTTTTGGAACTCAGCTCCTTCATCTGTGCCTGTTTTCCTGCCTAACAATTTCTTCTCCCCAGGCTAGAGGAGGGCCAACTCTGAGCACTTGGGCCTTCTGGGTGAAGCCTCCAGAATAAATGAATACCCTGAGTGGAGTGGAACTGGAGACTGCAGCAGTGGCTTATCTCACCCTTTCACACTGCCATAAGGGCCCAGTTTGTCAGCCATTACTATCTAGCGGGGAGCCATCGCTGTCTCCCTGACATCTTATTCTTTTTCTCAGCCATGAATTTCCCTAAAGGAGAGGATAAAGAGGAGGAGCTGGGAGGCAAAGGAGCACTAAACTCTGTGTCAGAGAGGGACTCTAATGTTTTAATGTTCTTGCAAAATTGCAAGTGCCATTTCATAGTGCTTCAACACTATATATAACTGCAAATCTGAGAACACAAGGCTTCCTTTCTAGACTCTAGCTTAGTCCATAAAATTGTTTTAGGGGCTGATTACTAGAGCTCTTGAGAAACACAGAGCCCCTGTGTTCCATAAAATTATTTATTTCCCTTTCTTAAAAAAAATTTTAGGTGCCAAGTCTTGTTGTCCTTTGGGGAGATTATTGTGTTTGGCAATAGAGAAACCAGTTTCCTGGTGCTGCACAATTCTAGGGACTGGAGTTTGAATGTATGTCATTGTCCTGAGACCATCAGGCAGGAGGGAGAGGACTGCTTGCCTGCATGCTGTGGTGCTTATCAGGAGCCATTCATCCCCTTCTCCCAGGCAGACTAGATGAGCAGACCCATAACTGCACCAACCTCTTTTGCATTCAGCTTCACTGAATTACAGGCTCTGGTAATCTGCCATGGTAAAGTGATTGCTCTTGATTGCTTCTCATAAATGCCGATGAGAAGGATGCAGGCATGGGAATCATTGCCTTTTATCTTATTTTCTTTCTACAGGAAAGCTCTAAGATAAAGTCCACTTCCTTGTGATAAGAGGAGACAGTCCACATGCTTAGAGATTCACTGTGAAGGAAAGGGTTGCTTTGGGGCACTTTATCCTCTGGCCACATTCCCTGAGTGTTTGATCATTTCAGCACCATTGTTTTCCCAAGTGATGTCAAACCAACATTTACTTCCCCCACCATCTGCTACACTAATGACTGCACTGGCACTTTGATCAAAGCTACGGCCAACTTGGGACTGTGCAGGAACTAGTAAACTAGGTCACATAATTAAATGCACACTTATTCCATACTGCCTCCTGGATCTCACATGGTGTGAGATATTACTGAACACACAATGGATATATTTAGCTGTCATTTTAAAAAACCGACAAACACTACCTCAATAGCAAGACTTCTTTTTCATTGACAACTTTTAGGATGCAAGAGGTTGACACTCACTTCAGATGCTCCACTCCATCGGGTGTGTCTGGTACATTGTATCTTCTCATATACTCATGCATCTCTGGGAAGCTTTGCCTCACATAATCTTCAGCACTGCTTTCCCGGACAGTTCCAAAGCGGAAACCTTGAGAGGGATGATGTAGCTATGAGGCAGAAAAAGAAGTGTCTTTAATACAAATTATTCTTAGAGTTGTTTTCAAAATTTTCTTTTCCATCATTCTTTGGAATCTAATAATGACTTAGGATTTTTCAAATGCACACAGTCATAAACAAATTTCCATGTGCCATGTGTACATGCTCTTTCATACAAGCTTTCACATAAGTAACTGTTCAATCTTCACATAAATAATTGTTCTATCTTCAGAAGCAAACAGATGAAAACAACAAACACAAAGTACAAAACAGCTTTCTCCTTTATATTGAGAACCTGTCAGAATTCTTTAGAAACTATAAAACGGTGTGTAGGATCAAACTTGGTATTAAAAATTGCTTATCAGACAAAGCATAAAGTTAAGATAGTAAATTAAAGATTGTGCCTTTCCTTGGTTAGAACTACACAAAGGCCAAGTTAAAACCTTGCATCCTGAGATTGAAATATACATGACCCCAAAGAGTGAATACATCTCTTTTATGTTTATTGGTCTTTATGCTGCAGTATATTTTAAGTGTGTTGAGTTTTTGGTGTAATTACAAAATGACCTCTTTCCTTTAAATGACTGTGTTGCCAGTCATGCTTTATATTTGCTCAAATGGAATGGTATGTAAGACAATTAGGAGCAACAGAGGAGGAGGGTAGCAGGAATAGATCCAGTAATGGCACAGTTCTCCAGAATGTAAGACCTCACAGTGAGGAGAGGCAGTGTACTGGGAGTCCTGTAGAAGCTTTCTGTCACTAAGGATAAGAAGAATACAGCACATGAGGCAGTATAGTTCATGGAAGTTGTACAGAAGTGTTAATATAGAATCTAGACTTATTTAAAATATAAGAATGAACTGGGATTGGGCTGTATTATGAAAATAGTCAAATGTACTGTAGTAAGCAGTATATTAGAGATTATACTTCTCCACAATTGTTATGTTAAAGTTCTTTAACTTTTTTGTTCTGCTTCGTGTTAACATATTTGATATCATTGGTTCTGACTGAAGCCCTGGGGACAGGAATTCACTGATGGGTTTCATGGAGTTTATAAGTCTCCTGAAATTCTAGGCAACATTTTTTGTAAATATGTGTTTGTAATTTTCTTCTATAAGGAAGATAGTACAGAGTTTCATATTTTTTTAAATAATTAGGTTTTCAAGTTGTTTATAGCCCCTACAGGTTAAGAAATCACTGAGTTTGGTAACAAATAACTTATATTTGAAGATTAATTAGTTTTGACACACACCAGAGGTCTAACAATATGGCAATAGTTAAATAAATTATATGCCACATCCTTATAGAATGTTATCTAATGTATAAATCATGTTTGTGAAGCATATTTAATAAAACAAAGCAAATGCATATGACAAATTGAGAAAAAGCTTTTGTATGGTCTGATCAAAATTAAATATGTATATAATTATTTTAAATGCTATGACCCCCCCACAGATATCATATATGTACACGTACACACACACACACACACACACACACACACACACACATACGTCTTGGAAAAAAATATATCAAGATATTAACAATGGTTCTTCCATTGATGGTGAAACTACAGGTGTATTTATTTATTTATAGATTGTTTATAGAAACATGCCTTATGTTTGTAAGTAAAAAAAACCTTTATTTTACAATCAGTGAAATAAATCACTCATTAATTTATTCAATATTTGGGGGAGGCAACTTTGTATAATTTTCAAAGTTACTGGGCCCACAAAGGTAAATACCTGCAATCATTGCCACAAAGGGACTCACCACCTGGTTTGTGGTATTTCTTTGGACATCCCACTGTTGAGCAGGTGATATGGCAAACCCTTGTGTTCCATACACTGAACAAATTCTAATGTTTTATGCCAGCATGACCTTAATGAGGCATCAATAATAATAGCTAACATTTATTGAGTATTATGTGCCAAATATGATGTTTACCTGCATTATCTTGATTAATCCTCATAAAAATTTTATGAAGAGGGCTCTATTAATACTTCCTTTTTAAAGATTAATCAACTGAAGCTCAGAGAAATATAGTAAGTAATAAGTAAGAGTAAGTAATAAAAGTAATAAGATCACACAGCTATAAGTAGAAGGGACTGGATTAGAACCCATGTCTGTTTGACTTCAAAGCCCACGCTGTTACCGACCACATCACCCTGCCTTCCAGCTCATGGCAGCAAATGGAGAGGAGATGTTTATTAGAATGAACTCACTAGTCTTTTAAAATATTCTCCTTAAGCCGTAGGCCTAGGCTGCTCTCACAATAGCAAACTGCAGCCCTACAGCTTGAGCAAGGCAAATTTATCAGCATTCTGTTTGTCCAACACCTATTCATTGTTTAAGGCCTAGAACAAGACTCTCTGTGTGAAGTCTTTGGCCTTATCTAGCTTCACCCTCCTATCCAGGAAGAACAAAAACAAAAATAATTTACTGCTTATTTATCTGTGCTGATACAGCACCTTGAATATACAGAATATGTAGGCTAGGTACTTATTTAGCCATCTTTCACACTTTTCATGCCTATCTCCTTTGAGCCTCCCAAGAAACTTATGAGGTATTTCTGTTATCTTCCTTTTATAGATAAAGAAACTAAAGACTAGAAAGTTTGTTATTTGCCCAAGGTCATAGAGCTAGTAAACGTTGGATCTGGAATTTGAACCCAGATAGTCTGATGGAAAATAGTGAGCTCTGAACACCATGAACAGAGCTTCTGACACTATGTCATACTGACTCTGGGTCTGGTCATTACAAAACTTGCTACTTTTGTGACAGTCAGTGAGCTAAGGGCTTTGAACATTTTGAATTCTCACAATAATCCTGCAAGATAGATGTTATTTTCTTATTTTACATATTAAGATGCTGAGGTTCGGGCAAATTAATAATCAAATTCTCATAGCTAGCCATTAGCAAGATTCAGCTTATTCTTTTCCCTAACATGCAGACCAGGTTTCATTCATCTGTGGACCACAGTTACCTACTATGACACTTGGCACCTGATAAGGGCTCTATACATGTTTGTCAAATCAATTAATTTTACCGCTATTCTTCTATCCTCTCTTCACCCATTTAACTTCTATTCATCCTTCTATTCTCAGCTGAGTAATCACGTCCCTAATTTGCTGTCTAGGCCAGATGCTCCTTTCCTAAGCCCTCATAGCACACATACCTTTCTTTTGTAGAACTTATTACAGTTGCACTTTTAAAATTTAATTGTGTAATAGTTTAATGTCTAGACTTTCAGCTTCTTCACTGGACTGGACGTCTATGTAAAACATTTAATTAACTGTTGTATTCCAATGCCTTTCACCATGTAGTTGCTCAATAATATGCTTGATGAATGACTGACAGATTCTTTGAACCCACAGGGAGATGAGAGCTTTGTCATCCTACTAAGCACAAAAGGGACTAATGATATAGCTTACAACTCAAGCTTTTGAAACGAACCCTCCTTTTAAGGTAAAAGGGTCTTAGGTCAGTAATTAGAATACTTTTGTCTTAGACATGAAAATAATCCTTTTTAGAAGTCCATTTTCTCACATTATGCTGTGACACTATCTTTATGGCCCATGAACTATTTCTAGGCAAACTCTGGACCTCTTTGCTTTGCTGAGGCATCAATACAGCACTCCTTCCCAAGACACTGGAGGGAGTTGTGAACCAGCAGATCAAAGCTCGGAATTCCCGAGGAGGACTAGCTAGCCCTTTGTGTTATCTCCTTTTCATGTTTTCCCGCTGCCTTTTGACAATGGGCTCCCACATCTCCCTGACATGGCTCTCATGCCTGTGAAGGAGCAGTTTTGAGAATGGAAAGTTCCTTCAACATTAACATAAATAACTAGGTTCTATGGGAGGAAGAATTTTGTTAGTCTGACAGGAACCCCACTCTAACCTGGATATGTATTACAAACACTGCCACTTCTCCAGTCCAGGCCACCATCGTTTCTGCCCTCTGCACATTCCCTCTCTTCCCCTCCAATCCAGTCAGGATAATCTTCTTAGAGCCCAAAACTGATCATGTCACTCACTTGCTTAATACCTATCAATGGCTCCCCATAGCCCTTGGGATGAAGTTGAAATTCCTCACGTGGCCTCAGCATGATCCTTCTCCTGTCTTCTTCTCTCCAGCCTCTTCTCCCCACTCTCCCCCTGGCCTCTAAGCTTTAGCCAGTTCTCTCAGTTCTTCCAGCATATACTTTTTGCTTGATCAGAGCTCTTGCCCATAGCCTTCATTCTGCCTGGGATGCTCTGCCTCCTCAACCCTAACTTCCCTTTGTGTAGCTAACTCTAAAATGTCACTTGCTGGAGAAGGGTAGAGGGAAGGGATAGTTAAGGAGTTTGGGATTGACATGTACACACTGCTATACTTAATAAGGATAACCAACAAGGACCTACTGTATAGCACAGGGAACTCAGCTTAATGTTATATGGCAGCCTGGATGGGAGGGGAGTCTGGGGGAGAATGGATACATGTATATGTATAACTGAGTCACTTTGCTGTGCACCTGAAACTATCACAACATTGTTAATTGACTATACTCCAATATAAAATAAAAAGTTAAAAAAAAAATAAAAAATTAAATGTCACTTCCTCAGAGAAGACTTCACTGACCCCTAAACTAGATTAGGCCACCTGTAGCACCCTCCCATTGTACCCTGCAATTTCATATTGCATTAATAACATTTGGGATTATTTGTTCAATGTCTACTTTTCCTGCTAGCTTATAAGCTTCCATGAGGGTTGGGCCTATGCCTGTCTCATTCGTGTAGTCCTAAGTCCTCAACAAATGTTAGCTGCTATTACTCTCATCATCATCATCATCATTATGCAGCAAACACGGTACAGAGCAGATGTTTGATAAGTATTGGTGTAATAAGTCTTCATTATTAACACAAATTCTCTTAGGTTAGATACATTATAAATTAGATACTTTTGTCACACTTTATGTTGTCTTTCTTTCCTTTTAAATATTAAATTTTTTCCTTTAATTCGTATCTTAATTCTTTCAAAACAGTATGTTCTTTTTTATTTCTATGTGTGAGTTCCAATAAAAAAAAAAGCATGAGCTACTGAGCAGTCACAGAATAATAGAATCAGAAAAGGGATCTAAGAAGCTATTGATGCAATTGGATGGACTAGCATAGTCTGCCCTTTGTGTCCATGTGGTGTGTAATTCAAAGAGCCAAGGATGTCAGAAAGCCTGCATCCAGGAGGGAGGATAAAAGTATACAAAGAGCTAAAGCAGTTGAGCTGCATTACAAGCATCACCAGGAAGTTCCAGAGAGAGAAAAATTTCTTTAAAGTTTCAGCTAAATATTTCACCAGCTCTTCCAATTCTGTTTATATTTGTGTCAGCCTCTTCAGACCTTGCGGAAATATCTAAGGTTAAACCACGTATTTGTATGTGA
Organism: Balaenoptera acutorostrata; assembly: GCF_949987535.1. Lineage (NCBI taxonomy): Eukaryota > Metazoa > Chordata > Mammalia > Artiodactyla > Balaenopteridae > Balaenoptera > Balaenoptera acutorostrata. The sequence goes on from NC_080069.1 coordinate 94,699,806, forward strand.
ATTGTTCAGCATTAATGGAATACTGAACTCTACCCAGAGCACCTGTGTGGAGAATAATCAGATAGACATTTTGCAGAAAGCGGAGAAGTGGCTCAAAACAAGATGGAAGCAAACTCAAGAAATAATCAAGCTGCTCTGTCCATGGTAGGTATGTTGATTTAGATTCAAAAACAATCTCAATATTAAGTATTTTCATTTAAGCTCTACATTTGTATTTATCTGAGATTGTTACTTAAGTATGAGTGGAATGTAGTCACTAGATCTGGTAAAATGTCCTTTGGAGGTGGGTGGAAAAGACCATTCTAAATTTCATCAATGGAATGGGATATACTAGGTACTGGGACCATAGTTCCTCCCCGTGCCAATATAATGTCCAGTTAAAACCTATGGACTGTATAATAGAGGGTGGTCTCAGAGTTCGGAGGGGCTTTAAAAGTCATCTACTCTGTTCACTGATGCTTGAATCTTTGATAGCAAAGCTAAATATATTACTTGGAATTTCTTCAAAATGTAGATTCTGACTCATTAGGTCTAGGTTGGAGCCTGAGAATCTGCATTTGTAACAAGCTTCCAGGTGATGCTGATACCTTGGTTCATGGACCAGATGTTAAGTAGCAAGGCTTTACTTATAACGTCACTATTATTTGCCTGTTAAGTCTCCGCTTGAATGTCTCCAGTGACAAGGAAATCACTTCTCTTGAAGCATATCTTCTGTATAGGAAGGGTGCCTTTGTGTTCCACCCAACAAATCTATCTATTTGAATATGTAATAATAATGATAATAATAAAAAAATAACAGCTAATATCATTTTTGGTTATTGTGGGTGTTCTGTTCATAAAGGTTAAAACAAGCTTGATGGATCAGCCAAGCTCCCTAAAACAAGCACATTCATCCTTGAATCCCTGGGGGTCCAATATTTGTGTTCAATACCTAGCTGTCTTGGGAGTGGCCGTAGGAGAACTGAGCCCTCCCTGCTCCTTCCTCCCCTTGCTGGCATCACCACATCTTCACACACATCTCTGCTGCCACACTGGCCATCTTAATGCTTCTTTTTTCCACTCCGCTTGGGTTACAGGTGGGGGCTAGGGACTGAACTTGAAGAGGGGTATCAAAGTCAGGGACGCTGTAAAAATAAGGAGTCCAGACTACAGGAAAGATGAGTAGCTGCAGGAGATGCTAGAGATCATTTAGTCCATTCATTTTTATATATATCTTGCATTTATTAAGAACTTTCCATGTGTCAAGCATTGTGCTAAAACTTTAACATGGATTGTATATTTTAAGCCTCATAGCAACCCTATGAGGTATTTATTATCATCTCCAACTTTCACATAAGAAGTAAGGTATGTGTTTAAATAACTTGCCCAAGATTACTCAGCCAATATAGGAAGGTTCTGAACTTGGTCGGGCTGCAGAGACTTTGTATGTAAACATTCCACTGCACTACTTCCTGATCTATACGATAAAGAGACTTAGGCTCTGATGAAAAAGGTGAACAAGAGACTTGCTCCAGGTCACACAAATAATGCAAAGGTGAGCTTGAAAAACCTGAACTCAGGCCCAAGTAGAATCCTGTTGAATGTATAATCCCCTCCCCAAATGAGTATGGCTGATAAAAAAAATTGTTCTTTGTTTCTTCTTTATAGTAAGCTATGTTCAACAACACTTTCCCATCTACTATTTATGAAACCACAAGTTTCCAGTCTTTATGTCCTTCTCTAAAAAATAATTTCCTGAGTTAAATTTGCTCAGCAACATCCATAAATGGCACTACGGTACTCATTTACCAGGCCTCTGGAGGTCCTTGGTATTTCTCTGTCTCATGTATAGTCATGCAAGGGTAGGGTCTATTATCATAGTCTTTGTAGTGTCTAAAAGCTAGATATTATAGGATTTCTAGAGGGGAATTATCGCTATTCTGCTACAAATGTTCAATCTCTGTCTTTGTTGACTGTTCCCTTTCTTTGATGAAATTCACTTTGTTTTGCTTCTTCTCTGACCCTGGTCTAACGTGTCATTCTATTCATCTGGAGCAGGCTACCCTTTTCAGTTCACTGAGACCATTCCAATTTATTCAAAATCCCCTTCAAATCCCATTTTATGCTGTGTGATCTTTTGGAGCTATGTCCATTTCTCCCTTATATGCCAGATTAATTATTTCACTATGGGTACTATAACACTAATGGTGTTTCCAAATACAGAGACATAGAATAATAATAATCACATTGGTGGTGATGACGATGATGATGTAGCTCACCCTGTGCCAGGCATTGTTTAAATACTTTGGAGATACTAACTTTTATAATCCTTACAACAATCATATGAGGTTGATTCTATCATATCCATTTTATAGGTGAGCAGCCTGAGGCGCAGAGCAACTAACTAACTTGTCTAAGCTTATGGAGCCAGTAAATGACAGAACTGGGCAGTCTGTGTTGCTCCATTATTTATGCTCTTGACTACCATTATACATAGCACAAAAGTTTTTGGCTTTACCAGCTATTCCCTTAATTGCTGTGAGAATCAGTTCCCTTATATGTAAAGCGGCTAACTGAAAGAGTTCAGCCATTGTACATGTAGCCCAACAGCCAATGGGGGAGCTTAATTAGTCCCTAACAACTTCTTAATACTAGTAGCTATCTGTTGTGTTGATTACATGCATGGCCCTCCATACTCATAATCTCATTTCAGCCTTCCTATATCCCTATGAGATGGGTTCTGTTAATAGCTCTAGTTCATGGTTGTGGGCAAGTTCAGAAAGTTGAAAGAACTTTCCCCAGGCTCTTCAGCCCATGCTGTTGTTATACCCACTTATCAGCTGACTCTAGAACCCAGCTACAGGTAAAATTATTGTCTTAATGGGATTTTCAAAGGTAATTATGATCACAGTGCAATTACTTTAGAACCATAATTCCTCTAAATATGTAATTCCACTGTGACAGAATTGAAGTTTGAACCAGGTCAGCTGAGGCCAGAACCGACACCTCTTACAGAAAATGGGAGGATTCCATTCAGCTCATGGCATCAGGACAACCCTGTCTTTTTGTTTATATAATTGACTTGCTATCCAGCCAAACTTCAAGGTGAAAAATGACCTGTGGACTGTGGAACTCAAACTTCTCACTTGAGTCATTGCGCATCACCAGCAGTACTGTACCCTGCAGACTGAGCAGGCAGTAAGGTGCTTGCTGAACCTAGACTCAGCAACTCTGGGCTGATTAAATGCAAATGAATGAAAACAGCTATAAATTTACCTGCAGTCTAGTGATGTAAGCTTTTTGGCACAACTCTACCCAAATCCTTATGGCACAGGGACTTGTTTTAATGCCATTTTTTATTTAATTATATAACAGAATAATTAAATATTAAAGTATGTCCAATTGGGCCTTCATTCAGGGTGGGCTGGATGCAAATGTACAGTAGGAGGTTTAGCCTAAAGGTCAGTAATCCCACAGCATCGACCCCAGGAAACCAGCCTCTTAGAGATCCTCTAAAGCAAAGCATCAAACAAGCAGAAAGACAAACTACTGAATAACAGAAAGAAGAGAAATGCTTTCCTCTTGCTTAAATTTTCCCTTAGGCTAGCTCTTGGTGGTGACTTGGGCTGTATTTAATAATTTTGTTTGCCATGGCTGAAGAGTCAATCTATCTTTGCTCTAGAGTGCTCAGGGAATCAGTGACTGAGCCATTATGATGGAGGGGCTCTCAAAGATTCAAGCATCTCTCCTGAATATATGCATCCAGGAGAAGATACCTCCTCACTCCCCCTCCTCCAGGGCAGCCTGCCTGTAGCCTTGCTGCCAGCTTTTCCATTTCAGACCATCTCCCAGTTTATGAGTGAGCTGGTGTTTGCTTATCTTTCTCTTCTGTTCAGCACACTTGCTCCTGTTAAATGAATCACAAGAGCAGCACAACTAAAGTAGCATTTTTGCTTTGTGAGCCAAGCACCAGCGCGTAGCAGTCAGCTGAGTTAAAGAGGCATTTTCTTTCTCCTTCTTTTGCAAATTTCAGAAAATTTTCATACAGCAATAAAAGTGACATGCAGTGATTCACTTAGTTTGCAGTTGAGAAAAATGAAGATCAGCAAGATTAAGCAACATGACCAAGATTAGATAGCTAAGTGGAACTATGTCATACACACATTTAACAGATTGAACTTGTGTGCTGCCTCTAGAATTTAACCTGAATGCAAGTTCTAAATTCCACTATCTTGAGTAATTCTCACAAACAAACTAGGAGCATGAATTGAGGAGTTTATAATTCATATGCAGAAACTGGCTTGATGCAAACTGAAAAAGCAGGTCCAGGAACTTTTTCTACTGTCTAGATAGTAGCAGTAAATGCTTTTAAGTGTTTGATGAATGACTATGCCCAGAGTGGAAAGAAAAAACAGTTTGCTCAGAACCAAAAATTCATGGTGTTAATTAATCTACACTGAGTTTAAAAAGATAAGTTAAATGTATCTCATCAGTTTAGAAGTAATTGTAAGTGGAAGCTATTTGATTGTTTTAAGATCATCTGTTAACATCAGTGTACATTAAAAACTAGTAAAATATTTTTAACTACAAATATTGATTTATAAAATTTGGTCACTTATTGAACTCTGAATTAACTCTTCCTCTTTTTTTGGGTTCATATTCTGAAGGTTAATTTTCAGATAAGTGGGCTTATCTGAAAAAATAGACCATTTCTTCTGAGAACTATAGAATGTTAGACCCAAGGTGATCTTAGAACCATTTAATTCATAATCCTTAATTTGCAGATGAAGAAATAGAGTTGATCAGGGTTAAATGACTTGCCCAAGGTCAAAGACTTGATTATGACAAAGTTGGAACCAGAACCTAGTTTCTTGGACTTTTGAGATAACATGAGTCATATTAATAAAAATAAAGCGTGACTAAATAGGTAATATTTAAGGATGAAAATTGAACAGAAACAACCTTGAATATCCAGATCAATGTTTAAGCTGTTCAAATGGAAATTATGGAAAAACTTAACTAGTTTCACTTTATGAAAAAAACACTCATTTACTTAATGCCACAAGAGAACATGAATCTATTCTCACTGTAAAATGCAAACAGAAGTTTTATAGCATAGAACATTATAGTAGCTCTTTTTCCTTCCTGATTCTACAAGCCTCCTCCAGTAGTAGCCATTGCTGTTATTTTAGGTGTCATCATGCATATTCTTGAGCTTACCTCAGTCTCTAAGGGGCAGAATTTGGTATTCAGATGTCCTTTTCTGATTACAGCCTGGAAAATGTTCTAACTTGTTTGAGACTACTGTTTTAACGAACATGAAATAGGAGTTTAAGCCTAAATATGGAGTTAGCTGGCCTGCAAGCCACAAACAGAGTGACCCCAATCTCTTAGATTTCTATAGTAAGTTTTTTTTGTATTTGTCTATTTATTTTCAGCTAAAGAACTTCAAAAAAGCCTTCCATACATTTCCTCCCAACAATCCTGGGTTTCAGGAGGAAGGAATTGTTGTGTTCTCCATTATAGAATAGGAAACCAAACTCAGGAGAGATTAAGTGGGTGCAGTCTATTGATTGTATTAATAGCTCCAATTCTTCTCCCCTCTTTGATTCACTTCCTTTGCCATTTCACCATGAGTGCCCTCCCTCTTGGACTCTGGTCCCTAGCAGGTGACTTACTTTGGTCATTGGAGTGTTAGCAGACATGATGTTAGAACAGTCTCAGAAAAGTGCTTGTACTTTTCTGCTTGTGCTATAACCCTCTGCTGTCACCACGAAAAGGACATGCCTGGTTTGCCTGCTGGATGATGAGACATGTGGAGTAGAGCCAGGTCACCCCAGCAAATATTAAAGCCACCCCAGATCAGTCCACAGCTACCTGCCCCCAGATACATAAGTAAGCCTGTACTAGGTCAGCCAAACCTTGCAAACTTGTGAGCTATATAAATTTTTTTGTTGTATGCCACTGATGTTTATGGCTGCTTGTTATGTGGTATTACTGTAGTAACAGGAAATTGATACAGTGATACAGTGGTAATAACTATAAATGAGAATCCACAAATTTAACTAAGACTCTACCTCTAAGCCTGGTGCTCATGTTATTTGGCCCAATTTTGCCTTTTTGCATTTATACATGCTGTTACCTTTGCGTGGAATTCCTATTTTTGTTCCTCCTATTCTTCCTTTAAAATCCAGATTAGGTACCATCTCTTTTCAGAAGCCTTCTCTGATCTTCCCAAGAAAGAGTTAACTATCCTTGTGGGTGCCACCTCTCCCTTTTGCATATTTTTATTATTTCATTAATCACATTGCAGAGCAATTAGTTGTTTATTTGCATGTGTTTCTGAAGGGAATATGATTTTCTTTGAACTCTTTTAGAAATCATCATATTGCCCTCATTAATATTTTTAGAATTATAGTAATTGATAGAAGAACATGATAGAAGAAAGGAATAATTTCTTGCTGAATGATTTTAAGCATATTTCTGATTTGGTTTTGCCTGCTATCTAAGTTAGGATCCCTAGGTCAGGTGAAGGTTCAAGAACAAAGAATCCATTAATTCAGCACATATATATTATATATACTGTGTACCATTACCATGAGTGACATAGGACAGGTCTCTACTCCAATGGAAAAAAACGATTAACAAAAGGCAAACTAGATACTTACAGATAGTGACACATTAAAGAAAGAAAGAAAAAAAATGGTATGATGAGATAGAAATTCAGGTGAGGTGGTCAGGGATATTGACATCCTCACTTGGTACTTAATGGTGAATGCGCTTCCTTTCCTGGTTTTACTGCAGGGTTTAATCTTAACTTGATTATACATTTTCTGAGAACAATAATTGGGTGTAATATTCTTTACATCTTACATAGACTCTAGGCACAGAGAATAGCTTGCTGGCTGATTTATTAAATTCATTGTGTGTGTGTGTGTGTGTGTGTGTGTGTGTGTGTGTGTGTGTGTGTGTGTTTGTGTGGTGTCTTCCCTTCAGATTTTGAAATTTATGCTACTTGCTTGGAGGGTTATTATAAGTCTGTAAATTCTATAAATAAATTTCATATTCCTTGGTAATACTTCTGGGCTGCTTCTGAGATTTCTCATTTGGAAATGGTCATAAGCTTTATTTTGAAGATGTATGTCAAAGCATAAATCCTGAATGCCATGACTGTTGGCTGTAATTCTTCCGGGAGAAGTCAAGGATGCAGTTGTTCTTGGCCTAAAGTTAGAGGTATGAGAAAAATAGCTAGAGTGGATCCTCAGCCCTTATATTAGATATAATCTGTTCTTCTTCATTCATCTGGTCATCTGGGATTATGGTCATCTACAACTCTGGAGAATTTAGATTTAACAAATAATTACAGAGCACTGATACTGGCCAGCCACTGTGTTCAGAAATTTTATACACATTATCTCATAATTGCAAAAAGACAGGGCTATGAGTAGGTATTATTTTCAAGTCTATTTCTTAGGTGAGGAATCTGAGGCTTGGAGTTTAAGTAACTTGCCCAGGATCACAAAGCCCAGTTATTTCCCAGAGACAAGATTCAAATACAAGTTTTCTGACTTGAAACAGGATTTAGAGGTCTTTCATTTTTGTCAGCAAATGTTTATCAAGTACCAGGCTCTGTATACAAAAATGATCAAAATGGCATGGGGCAATTCCCATGAGATGCTTTTATGTCACCCCATAAACCTCTGAATAAGAGAGGGAGAAGAGAAAAGGAAAGAGTGGGTTTGAGGGGTTCTGTGTAGCAGTTTGTCAATTTAGAAGAGCAATTTTTGCATTGAATTCCCTGGAGAGCCAGCAGTTCCCAGTATTCTGTTCCCACCGAAGACACAGTCCCCTAGGGATGGAACTGACCACCAGTGGGTTGATCAGGGGTCCCAGGCAGTAAGCCTTGTGTCATGCCCCGTGACTGTGGTTTACGTGCTTTTCCCAACCTCCTTGGACCAGGGGACACCTGGGACAAACTGGCTTTCATATTTTCCTTCAAAGCCAACTGGTCAAGTAAACTTTTCTTTTATGAGGCTTGGTTTTCTATCAGCATTTAGTTTTTATGTATTCAGACTTTCCTCTAATATGCATAATTGCTGAAAGAAAAAGGCTGTAGAACAGCCATGAATTATGGCTCTTAGGGGAATGAACATTGCGGTTAATGTTGCAAGACAGCTTCCATTATAATCCTGTTTTCACATCCTTATGATTTTTTAGGGGGGATTAAAGGGAGGTAGAACTTTCCTTTGAGCTAAAATTTTCCATGGTTTGACTCAGCCCAAGGTGATTTTCAAAAATGAAACATTTGCACAAATGCCTCTATTTATTTCTTGAGTTATTGTATTTGGAAAATGCTGTTCATTTTTACTCCAAGTATTAATGCATAAAATATTCCAAGTATGGATGGCTATTAAAACTTCAGTCATCACATGCCACTTGTCTCAGGAATGACATTTGAGTACAACTGTAAAAGAATTATAATTCCCAAAGGCTAGATTCTCTGTACAACCATGTTATAGCATTTAGTGCAAAAATGGTTAAAATATTTCATTAGTTTCAGAGTTTCACTGTAGTGCTTGGTTAGCACACAGCTTTTCACAGTGGAAATAAATATTTAGGTTACTTTTACTACTTTCAAATTTATAATGAACTCTAAAGTGACAAAATACATTTAAAAATAATTTCTATACTTTTTGAACTATAGTAATCGTGGTTTTAATTCTTTAGCTTAGATCTGTTTTAAGTGTGTCTCTTGTAAATGACACAGTATTGAGACAAAAAAAATGAAACCAACTTTTGGGGATCAGAATTACTAATAATTATCATAAAACCAAAACCAATTCTTCCCATATCTGAGAATATCTATTTAGAACTTGGGGCACGTATGTAGTAAGTGTTTTGTTCTATTGGTTTGTGTCTCTAACTTGTTTTTCCCTTCCACCTATTATTGGTATAGTTTGATATTCTGAAACATAATCTTTTTTGTGGCTATTTTTTGTTTTATGTGTATGACTTTAGATAATTTATTTATGTTTTACCTATGCTAAAATACTGCCAATGTACCTAGTCACTAAGCTGAGAAAATATTAGGTATATTGTAAAGTTTGATACAAATGAAAATTGTATTATCACTTAAAATAATAATACAATTAATTGTTTGCAATGATATTGAAATATTGTTGAGAACTGTCTTGTATGGTCAGTAGCTCTTTCTCGGCTTTTCCACTTGGTGACAATCTTTACATTCTTGTCCAAAATGAATGACATCTTCATTAGGTAAATATTTCACACGGAATAACCTCTTGGTCTCTTTTAGAATTTTGTACCTTTATTCTATTCAATACAATGTTTTATGAGCTTATCATCCTGATTAGTTACCCTTTGAATATTATCTCTATAGTCTTTAAATCTTATTCTTTTCTTTTGTGACTGGAGATCAGGCATTTTATAGAAAATGGCTAGGTGTTTTCTCATTACAAATTCTGTTCTGGTACATACACACGCACATATAGGCATCCATACACACATATATAAAATATACATATATCATAGACTGTACTATATATACTATGTTTCTCATTATATACACATATATAATATGCAAATATACACAATATATTATGACATATACACATATAATATATAAGCATATAACATATATATTATAAATGTATATTATAACAAGACATATATCATATATTAGCATATGGAATATACATATACATAAGAAATATGTATACACATATATTATATATTATATTATATGTCATTATGTTATATATGTGTATACATATTATGTATATGTGTATTATATATATAATATGCATATTTCTTGCTAATGTCTAGGCTACATTATTTTCTGATTCTTTCCCGCTTTTTCCTATAGCATATCCACACAGCCATTCTCATCATCTGGAAGGAGGTTAGATTTCTGTGTTCTCCTTTCAAGGTCTCTTTTTTTCTCTCTCACTCTCATTATCTGCTTAAGAATGAGCTTTCCTCTCCTCTTATCCTTCATAGTTCTGTTTCATCATTCAGAGTTCATTCAGCTCTATGTTTACTTCCTCGAGGAGGCCTTCTCTGATGTGTCTCCTGCTCCCCCCACCCCCAAGTTGGTAAGCTTCCTATAATACACTGGCATAGCACTCTGTTCATCATCATAACGCTTGTCTCATAATTATGGTCATTTAATGTCTGATTCCCCTGCTAGAATGAAAGTTCTCCAAGGGGAGGCTTTGGGATTTGGCTTGTCTGCTGTTGTAACCCCAGGCCTTATCTTAGTGGCAGACATGGGGTGACATACATATTTATGGAATGGGTGGATGAATGAATCGCCTGCCTGCCATTCTCATTTTAAAAAATAATTTCTATATTTAAAGTCATTAGTCAGTATGACTAGGCATTTAATATAGTTTTTCCTATAATTGCTATAGAGGACAGGCTAGTTATGGTACTCAATGGCTGAAAGCATTTCAACAACTTTTGCCCATGGGGAACTATAATTTCACCTTATGATATCATAAACCACTCAAGGATTTCATGTAGTTACCAGAACCTTGGGGTAAAATTATAACCCTGAAAGCCCTTGCTGCCTATTAGTCATTTGGTACATGACACAAAGCAAAATATATTCTGCATTCTCGGACTTCAGTTTGGCTCTTAGTATATTGGCTGCTCGATTTTATATTTGACCTGCAAAATATTCAGCTCCCTGAAAGCATAATCCATCTAAAAATCTAAGGTAATTTGCAAGTACTAGATGTACCTCAAGCAGTAATTAAGTGAAAATATTATGAATTTCTTATTTGTTCTGATAATTATTTTTCTCAAATTACATTCCTGAAATGCTGAGCAGAGCTTTGGGAGCTGCGAGCATTCCTATCCTTGCATGCTTAAGAAGTTTTTTTGTAAAAATTAATTAATTTTTGGCTGCATTGGGTCTTCATTGCTGCGTGTGGGCTTTCTCTAGCTGTGGCGAGTGCGGGTTACTTTTCGTTGCGGCGCGCGGGCTTCTCACTGTGGTGGCTTCTCTTGTTGCGGAGCACGGGCTCTAGGCGCGCGGGCTTCAGTAGCTGTGGAGCACGGGCTTAGTTACTCTGTGGCATGTGGGATCTTCCCAGACCAGGGCTCGAATCTGTGTCCCCTACACTGGCAGGCGGATTCTCAACCACTACGCCACCAGGGAAGCCCTTAAGAAGTTTTTGAACATAGTTTAATAGGAGGCAGCACGTTGTGCTGAAAATTGTGATGGATCTGAAATGAGGAAACTTCGGTTCAGGTAGCAGCTTGAACTTTCAAAAAATCACTTAACCTCTCCGAGCCTCAGTCTTCTCTGTTATTAAATGTCTTTTCTGCCTCCCAAAGACATAAGGGATAAATTGAGGTGCTGGAGTGAAAGCGTATGGGAAGCAATGGAGAGCTTTAAAAATCATTTGTATCATTATTATTTGTCATAGTAGTGAAGCAAAATAGTCATTTTCTAAAACCATGTAAAAATGAAAAGAAAATCACTGGATCAGGCTAAAAGCTTGTATTTCCTATATGTAATACTTTCTCTTCTTTCAGCACTCAATTGTAGATAAGAGCTAGTGCAGGCCTGTGCCGATGGCAACCTTTTGTGAGTACACGGGCATCTCCTTTCATTCCTCCAGGCTAGCTGGAAACAATGATTTGTCCAGTGATTTACAAGATGTGAAGAGCAGGGTGAGAAATGGGTTAATAATGGTTCAAAGAAGAAGCTGATAAGCTGGTTGCTATCTCTACAGAGGAAAGAACAAGCGTGAAAAGGCTCACAAAGCAACACAAGGAAGAGCTTCTTGGCAGTGAGGGTTAACCAGTGACAGAGACAAGGAGTTCTTTTCCGAAACTCTTTAGAAGATGGACTTTTGTGCTACTGGTTTGGCTGGAAGGTGCAGAAGCAGCATAGGTCAGTTTGACAGTGGGGAAGGGAGAATTCTGGGTGGACCATGAAGAACAAAAGTGTTATAGGTCCATTATCCAAGATGTCTACCAGCTGGGCTAAAATTAAGGCTGGGGCTCTGAGTCAAAGCATTGCTCCAATGCTGGGAGAGGACCAGAGCTAAACAGGATCGCAGTATGAAAGTGACTGGAACCTTAAACTCTTTAATAGGCAAGGCACCACTTATAAGATGGAGGTAAAGTTTAGTCCTGGAGCATGTCATGATTCAAGGGTAAAGGGCCAGGAGCAAAGTGACCTGATGCTCGCTCATGTGAGAACTGACCTACAGAGATGCTTCTTCAATCTTTTTTAAGAAATTTATCTATTTATCCAATTTTTTTTTCAGTTTTATTAAGATATAATTGACAGACAGTACTGTATAAGTTTAAGGTGTATAGCATGATGATTTGACTTACATGTATCGTGAAATGATTACCACAGTAAGTTTAGTGACCATCCATCATCTCATGGAGATACAACATTAAATCCTTCTCCAATTTTATTGTACAAATGAAACACCCAGGAATCTTGTTAAAAATGCAGATTTTGATTTAGTAGGTATGGAGTAGGGCTGAGATTCTGCATTTCTAACAAGCTCCCGGAGATGCCAAAACTATTGGTACTTGGACCACACTTCTGAGGAGAAATGATTTAGATAGCACAACTTAAATTCTCCCTGAATGAAATTGGGATTAGTTCCTGAACCTGGTTGGGGGAAAGATAAGAAAGAGGGCTGTGCCTGAACGTGAGGGAGAAGTGACCTCAGCTATGAGAAGTAGAGATAGAGGGAACTGATCTTGGCAGGAAGCTATGCTGGCTGCCTTTTCCTTTGGTCTGTTCCACAAACCTGATGGTTGGTGTCTTCTCCCTAAAATTCATCTAACTGTGCAGTGGTACATATGTTCCTTGCTCTATGTAAGCAGAATTATCTAGTCTAAATTAACCCATATAAGAAACCAAGAGAAGTCTCTCCCCTCCTTCAGGGAACAGGTCTTTTCTCAAAATATATGCAGAATATATAGGGGCCTTTTGGAGGAAATTTTCTTAATACAAGGAAATGGCTGATGGGAGAATTTCAGGACCTGTGGCAGGAAGAAAGATGTGAGGTGCCTCTGATATCATTATTTCTAGGGGTGAGCAGCCCTTTTACATGAGTGCCAATTCAGTAAAACTAAAAATATTAGTAGAATGTTTTTACTATTTTATTTTATATACATATTTTGTATAATCTACTTTTTTTACTTGATGATATATAATATATCTAGCTCATTTTTTTTGTTAATGGCATCATTATGTATCAACCTCCTCTTAATGACTATGAATTATGTCTAGCCTTTAATAGTATAAACAATAGCTTGATGAATAGAGACTGATTTAGTCTCTTTGAACAAAATTTATGTGACCTGAGCAGTGCTGAAGGTGGAGTGGAGTACCAGTTTGAGGGATTTAACAGGGGGAAGATTAATTAGCACCAGAGTTCATAATCAGACACTACACCTTCATTTGGAGCTTTCCAACTGCAGGCTAAGAGGAGAACTTAAGTGACCATTTCACAGGAAGCAGAGGCAGGGGAGCAGGGCAGCATCTGAGACTGTGACCTTATGCCACAGTGGTGGTAGATGGAAGACACTCTGCAGATAAATAGCTGCTTCTTCTTAGTGTATGAAGTACCCGGGAGGGCATAGTCTTGCTGCAACACTTCCCTGGGTAGGCTTGTAATGATGCTGATTGTGAGGGTGAGATGGGAGTTAACTTCCTGGATCTGTGTCTCTCTCACTTCATCATCACATACTGAGTCACATACTATACTGTGTGTGCACAAATTCAAATGTCACAGCCTCAGCAGCTGTCTCTGCCCTTGAATCATCTTTGCACATGAACAGCTTTCCCAAACTAAGTCCAGGGGTGGAGAAAGGGCTGGTTGGAGTAAATCAGGTTGGGAAGGACATTCTTACTGCATGTATAAATGAAACACTGAGTGGGAATAATTCACAGTCAGATATTGTTGGAAATGAATCCTGCCTCTACCATTTATTAGCTATATGACCTTGGATAACTTACCTAATTTCTTTTAGCCCTGTTTCCTCATTTGTATGGATGCAGTAAAGTTTAAATGAGAAAAATACATGTAAAGCAATTAGCATAGTCCCTGGAACATAGCGGGAGTCCAATAAATATTATTTATTGATGATATTTTCAGTTCCTATTCCTGACGTTATGTCTGTGGTCTTATTATGAAGCTAAGTAGTTCATATATGACCCTCAGGATGCTGATTGATCATCATTTTAAACACGTAAACCACAGGAAATGCACATATTTATATACCTACTTTCACTTACATTCTTATTTGCAGTAAGATTCACTTCCATTAATTCTACGTCTTTAGATCATGCATGAGAAAAAAGCCTAGTTCAAATATAACTTAAATAAACATTGATAGGTTCTGTTTTGGTTGGCACTGTTAAAATTCTACTGTCTTTTGGCATTTTTTAGGCAGCAGCTTTTTGATAAAATGTGATGGTAAGTGCACTTCCAAGTTTGAAAAATATGAATGGATTCTGACAAAATGTCTGTCTGAACTTCAGCTATGCATAACATCATCTATATTATATGTATATATATATGATATATATAGTGCAACTGAATCTATATTATATATTATATAATAATATATTATTATATAATATTATATATATAGTGCAATTGAATCTATATTATATATATACACACACACACAGACACAATGCAATCAAATTGGCTGGAGCAGGCTTATATGCAGTTGCAACTGGGAAAAATGCGCCCCAACTGGCTGAATATCCCAGACTGAGTTCATAATAGAAGTGAACTCACAGTTAAGCCTCCTGACTTGCCACTGGATACACTAGTGGTTAGATCACATAGCTTCTGATTTGATAAAGAACCAAAATGTCAAGTTGAGACTAAATCATAAAAATCCAACATTCACCTTAATTCACATTATTAATGGAACTAAAATATGTATTTTAGACATAAAAGGAGTCCCTTTGGGGGTTGCCACATAGATATTTATTGAGGATGAAAATGAGATTTTTCACAGGGCAAACCATCAAACTTAGCATCAAACATCTATCTATTCAATATCAGGACTTTGCCTTTTGTATCACAGTACGTCACCCCCTACCAGGGATCTCCATCTATCCATTCCATAACATTAAGTATGGAATGATCTGAATGCTTTGAATGATTGTGAGACCAAGCAGTGAGGTGTGGTCAAGATGAGTCCAGTAGGATGGAGACAGAGGGTGGGAGCACCTCTTACCTGCAGTTGAAGGGTGTAGCCAGGTGATTTCCACATTATGTCCAGCAGTGACCTGGAGTAATTGTTCTTTCTAATTACAAATGTGTGTGTCCATTTAAACTGTTTTAATTTTTATATAATATAAATGTATGTGTGTGAACATACATACAGTCCATAGACATGTATGTGAATAATTGTTTATAACTACAAAATATATATGTGAATATTTACAGATACCCTAGGACATATTCATTGATTTAGAAAGTATCTATGTATAAAGACAGTGCTTGCTAAGTAGATTAATAATGTAAACAAAGTTATAGGCCAGTTTTCCCCTAATTTAAGGGAAGGGTTTGCAAAAATTTGGCATGTTTTCTGTTTGTATTCAAATGAAGGAAGTGATGTTTGACATTCATTAAAGAAAACCCAACAGGGTGTCTAATTGAAAACATTTTGCTGCAGTTAGTATGAATTACTGTATCTATTTGAAAGTAGTAAAGCTGCAGTTATTTAAAAAATTCTATAAAGATGCCGTCTCAAAATTATTTTGGTAGTAGGTAAGGAAATAAACAGATTGCATGCTCATTTGTTCAGTTTTCCATTTATCAGCCTGAATTAGCAAAGTCTTAATTTTTTTTTTTAAAGTTCCTTCAATTAAAGAATATTCAGGAAGGGAAGAGAAATATCCATTTTTCAAAACTCCTACTAAGTGTCATGTACTGTGTATATGATCCTTACTGGACCATTGAATATTTCTGACCTAACTCCACAATCTGCTGCCAGGGACCCAGAACCACCTAGGCTGTGGCAGCATTAATCTGTCTCATGTTCCCATTCAAGGATCCTATATCTCTGACCCCTGTCTCCACTATGGGCATCATGGTCTTAGGTTTTCTTTGCTTTGATAATCTGCTTATATCAATCTCATGGCTCAAACACTATGGGTCACTCTTGGATTTGAAACTCACTTGGGTATACTCTCCAGCTGCAAGTGAGAGGTGCTCCTGCCCTCTGCCTCTTTCCTACTGGACACATGCTGGTCACCTCTGTTTGGGCTCTTGGCCAAGTCCATTATCTGAATGAGTGGTTGACATATGCTTAGGCTCTAGGAATACAGGTGCATAAGATACATCTGATTTCTACTCTCATGGAGTTTATAATCTAGTGGTGGATGGAATAAGAACTTCAGACAGATATTTTACATCCATTATCTCCTGTAATCCTTTCAAATGAGGATACAGAGGCCATGGCAAGTAACCTGACAAACTCCACACAAACATACATCAAATTTAGATCTGTGCAACACCAGGATTTTGCTCTTTGTATCACAGTACATTGTCCCTTACTGGGGGGCTTTATTCATTCCATAGCATCTAGTATGAGAACGTTTTTGTATGGTCTTATCAAAAGCATTTGATTGATTGATTGATCGATTACAAAGTAATCCCTGCATAATGCTATAGCCCTATTCCTATGATGCTGCCATTTTTCATTCATTTATTAATTGAAGAACATTTGTAAAATATTTACTGTTTCCCCAATACTGTGAGGATCCAGTAAGACACAGTGGGGCAATTAACAACTAAACCAATAGATAACATGACAATTCCAGTTTGTGTTAAGTCCTGTGAAGGGAATAAACTGGATGGGAATGAAAATATGCTTCCACAAGTCTCTGTGAAAGCATAGCATCTTAAGGATGTAAAGATTTTACTATGGAAGTGCTACTCAGTGAGGAACTCATTCTACCTGGACTTGAAAGGCTGCAGACAGCAGGAGTGCATGTGTAGCAAATATTGCTGTTGTGACTATTGTTATGTCTGAATTATTCTCATTCTTACTTGGCTTATTATGCACTTTCTCATAACATAAATAATACATGAACATTATAGAAAATATGAAGTGGAAATAATAAAATAAATATTTTCTGTAATTACACTGCTCAGATACCAGTGCTGTTAACATTGTGTTATATTTCCTTCTATGCATGTTATATTTCCTGTACATATGCATGTTATAAAATTGGAAATATAATATATGGTTTTGTATCCCAACTTCTCACTTAACATTATATTTTGATTTTTTGACATTTTAAAAGCTCTTCAAAATCATCTCTACTGGATGCATTTTTATAGCACATAGGAACATTGTAATGCATTAACTGTGCTGTTGCTGGACATTTACGTGGTTTCCAAGTTTTTGCTATTTTGAGAAAGGCTGCAGTGAATCTTTGCAATAACCTGTTATCTATCAAGTTATTTTCTTTGGACAGATTCCTAGAAGTGGAAGTCAAGGGTGAAAGGGCATGAACCCTTTTAAGGCTCTTGATATAAATGGCCAAACTGATTTATGAACATATTGTAACAACTTACAATAGCAGTGTAAGCTGGTGCTAGTCTTAATGTGCTTCCATCAAGATTTAGAACTATCAATAGAAGACGCCTATTTTGATAGGTAAAAACATCATTTCATTACTGTTTCAATTAGCGTTTCTTTGATTACAAGTAAGATTTAATATTTTAAAAAATTACTGGTTAATTTTGTTTCTTTTCTGAATTGCTGTTAATATTCTGTATTTATTACTTGATTTTAACATTACTTATTGTATACATTCCTCTCTTCCTGGAAAGATTTAAGGCAGCTTAATGGTCACGTAAAATACAAGATAGCATAAATTAAAATAGGGTGAAGTAGAAAAAGAAACTATATGAAGCCAGGAATGAAGTTTAAAATGCATACCACAATGACAATAAATCTGCTATTAGTGCACAAGAATTTTGCCTCCAAGCTCTGTAGAACTGAGTTCAAAAAGAGAATCTTGCCATTTATCCAGTTCACACTGGCAATGAAAGAGAGAGAGAGAGAGAACTAATTGTTCAAGATAAATATAATTAATATTGGTATTAAAATCTGACAAGACTTTTAACTATTTTTATTATTATTTTGTGCTCTCTAGTTGTCAGACACTATGCAAGTTGCTTTACTTGGATTATCTTAATTTCTATGACTATTTAATGGGGGCAGGTACTTTATTAATGTCATTTACAACAGTGCTTGGCATATAGGAATGGTCAGTGAGTATTAGCTTTTTCTCTTATTATTACTAATATTATTTCAATATTTAGAACAAAAAAATCCCTTGAATCTTCTTTTAAAATTATATATATATATATATGTATAAATTTTTTAGAAGATTCTGCAACAATCAAACAAACAGACAAAAAAATCCTTTGGGATTTTGATTGGAATTGCTTTACACCTATAAACTAATCAAGGAAAAATTTGACATCTTTAAATATAATACTTAGTCTTTCAGTTTGGTAATATGGCAGTTTGTTTGGAATTTATTAAAATAGCTTTATTAAGATATAATTCACATGCCATACAATCCACCCATTTATGATTCAGTGGTTTTATTTTATTCACAAGATATGTGCAACAATCAGCACATTCAATTTTTTATCCAAACCATCTTTTATGTTTTGTACATTAAAGTTGTTTTCTTTTAATGCAGTTCTTATAGAGGACACTTCCCTGATCTATCATGAATTTTTGTTGCTAGAGTGATTGGGATGTTTCTCCTGTTATGTTTTCTATCTAGAAGTACATGGAGCCCATGGGAAGTGCCGCTCCACTCAAACTACAGCATTTCTTACATTTTTCTTCCTTTGAGAAATTTTCTCTCTAGAATGTCTGGTAATAAAACCCTTCTAGTTTATTGCTTACCGTATTCTTGTTCCCCTTTTCTTGGCTTTCCAATCTCGTAGCACATGATGGAGGGTCACGACTACACCCTCTCCCTCCAGTCTTGGGGCTTCTGCACGGGCTGCCACGTCACCCTGAGATGCTCTTATCCTGACATGCTCTAACACCCCACCCAACTCCTCTTTTCTCATTTCCCTCCTTAAGGTCTTATCCTTCAGATCTCAGCCAGACTTTCTCTCCTCAGGGTGGTGGTCGGGGAGGGGCTTCTCTGATTCTCCATTCAGATCAGGTCTCCTGCGAGGCTCTCAGATTCTGCTGTATTTTCCTTCACAGTAACTAACCACGGTTTAAATCATTACCTGATTTATGTGTTCCCTTGATTAATATCTTTCATCCCCACTAAACTCCATGTTGCAAGGACAGTGTCTGTTTTGCTGACTATTAAATTCCCAGCCACCCAGCATGGTGCCTGGAACAAAAGTTGCTGTTATTGGATGAATTAAAGGGAGAACAAATAAATGGTGTGGTGTAGTTTAGTTTTCTTCCCTCCCACCTCAAACTCCATTTTCAATGTCTTGTTTGACCTAGAGTTCTGGCACCCCTCCCTTCTTTAAGGCCAGCTTTTATTATATGAATTCATATGTTTTATTGGGCAGCCACATGCTGTTATATGAAGATCAATGAAGGTGGTTTTTATTATTTGGGGAAATGCTTATCATTTCATACTAGGGCTGTGTGAGTGTCCTTTAATATTTCTTATTAAAGTTTTCTCTTGCCTTCATAGGCAGGACTATTTAATTTTTAATATTTACTTGAATGTTCACCAGGACTCTTTCTAAAGC
Source organism: Balaenoptera acutorostrata (assembly GCF_949987535.1). Taxonomy (NCBI): domain Eukaryota; kingdom Metazoa; phylum Chordata; class Mammalia; order Artiodactyla; family Balaenopteridae; genus Balaenoptera; species Balaenoptera acutorostrata. The sequence goes on from NC_080069.1 coordinate 94,719,569, forward strand.
AGCACCATCATTTGCCTGTACAAAATATGGCATTCGTCTCCTAATCCCTCTAAGGAGGTGACTTTTTTTATATGTTAGAGACAGGGGGCTAAAAGGAGCATTTTATATGAGAAGCTGGAAAAAAACAACTAGAAAGTGCATTAAAATCAGCAAATAGTTCATTTTAACTGCTCATGTATCCTTTCAACTGGGTCAATTCAACAATATGAGGGGAGGCAGGGCTTTATTTTTCAGTGTACCTTATGATTTATGAAGTGATTTTCTTATCTCTTATACCTCACCAGATTGTATGTCAATGGCTAGAATGTTCTAAGAATGCCCAGGTCTACTCCTTAGACCATAGACCCAGATGAAGAGCTCACTGGATAAAAATAATGCTGCAGGTTTTATCCACCTGTCAATCATCCCAAAAGGCTAAGAGTAAATGACTCTGGATGATGAGGCAATGAATGGGTGCTTGCTTCCATCTGTCTACATTACTCTATTTTCTGCATTGCCTATAGTGAGTAGTGCTAGTTTTATGTCAGAGACATACCCATATAAGCTCTATTAAATATATTACTCACAAATTCTTGCTTTCATGGTCTCATGCTTCAACAGCCCACCTGCTTTGAAACACGGAGCTTGCTTCCCAGAAGAGTTGGTGGGAGGCTGTGAGAAGCTACATATATTACTTTTAGTGTAAAGTAAATTATTCTGGCAAAATAGTTTAGTTAAGTGAGGATAGAACTATCCTCTTGAATTTCATTTGTACAGCAGGCCATTCCCTCTCCCTTGGGGTTATCTGCAGGAGCAGCCAGCAACAAGAGTATTTCTTCCCTCCGACACCCTGTCAGAAAAAAAAAAAAGCATTCCAACTTGCCTTGGCTGCTGTAACATATAGTGAATCATAAATTGGTCTGTCCTGCACAGCCTTTTGCCTTTAATTTTATTTCTGATTCAAAGTGGTTGGTTGAAGCCAGTGAATCTCAACTCTGAAAGGGTGATAAAATGTTCACACTCTTAACGCTTAACAGTTTTTTTAATTGTGTTAAATGTATAGCCAGCATGTGAAACAGTTATGTCCAAGAAGAAAAATGGAGCTATTATAGTCATCGTAAGTTAGCTAATATCAGGGTTACAGATGCGTATAAGCCAGGACTCAATTTTCTGATGGATTGGGTATAAATACAGATCATAAATCTTACTTTTTAAGTCAATAGGTTTTCATCCAAACACATTTCCCATAGGAATATTTTATAAGTATTTTTTTTAGATTCCAAGACTGATATCAAAAAACTATAGCCAAATTTTTGGGCTAGAAATAGATACTATTTACACGAAAATAGTAAAACACTATTTCTATAATTTAAAATATTTTATATAATGGACAAGTAGTTTTAAGGAAACAGTAGATGGAACTCTTGGGAATCTCTTTTTTAGGTTGGGGCTGCTTAGATGGCCTCTAAGAGCCGAAGACATCAATTCCTAGGAGCACATTTCTTTTTTTTTTCTTTTATTAACATATTTATTGGAGTATAATTGTTTACATTGTTGTGTTAGTTTCTGCTGTATAACAAAGTGAATCAGCTATACGTATACATATATCCCCATATCTCCTCCCTCTTGCGTTTCCCTCCCACCCTCCATATCCCACCACTCTAGGTGGTCACAAAGCACCAAGCTGATCTCCCTGTGCTATGCGGCTGCTTCCCACTAGTTATCTGTTTTACATTTGGTAGTGTATATATGTCCATGCCACTCTCTCACTTCATCCCAGCTTACCCTTCCCCCTCCCCGTGTCCTCAGGTCCATTCGCTATGTCTGTGTCTTTATTCCTGTCCTGCCCCTAGGTTATTCAGAACCGTTTTTTTTTTTTTTTTTTTTTTTAGATTCCATATATATGTGTTAGCATACGGTATTTGTTTTTCTCTTTCTGACTTATTCACTCTGTATGACAGACTCTAGGTCCATCCACGTCACTACAAATAACTCAATTTCGTTTCTTTATATGGCTGAGTAATATTCCATTGTATATATGTGCCACATCTTCTTTATCCATTCATCTGTCGATGGACACTGAGGTTGCTTCCACGTCCTGCCTATTGTAAATAGAGCTGCAGTGAACATTATGGTACATGACTCTTTTTGAATTATGGTTTTCTCAGGGTATATGCCCAGTAGTGGGATTGCTGTGTCGTATGGTAGTTCTATTTTTAATTCTTTAAGGAACCTCCATACTGTTTGCCATAGTGGCTGTATCAATTTACATTCCCACCAACAGTGCAAGAGGGTTGCCTTTTCTCCACACCCTCTCCAGCATTTACTGTTTGTAGATTTTTTGGTGATGGCCATTCTGAGTGGAGTGAGGTGATACCTCATTGTAGTTTTGATGTGCATTTCTCTAATGATTAGTGATGTTGAGTATTGTTTCATGTGTCTGTTGGCAATCTGTATATCTTCTTTAGAGAAATGTCTATTTAGGTCTTCTGCCCATTTTTGGATTGGGTTGTTTGTTTTTTTGGATATTGACCTGCATGAGCTGCTTGTAAATTTTGTAGATGAATCCTTTGTCAGTTGCTTCATTTGCAAATATTTTCTCTCATTCTGAAGGTTTTTTCGTCTTGTTTATGGTTTCCTTTGCTGTGCAAAAGCTTTGAAGTTTCATTAGGTTCCCTTTGTTTATTTTTGATTTTATTTCCATTTCTCTAGGAGGTGGGTCAAAAAGGATCTTGCTGTGATTAGTGTCATAGAGTGTTCTGCCTATTTTGTCCTCTAAGGGTTTTATAGTGTCTGGCCTTACATTTAGGTCTTTAATGCATTTTGAGTTTATTTTTGTGTATGGTGTTAGGGAGTGTTCTAATTTCATTCTTTTACATATAGCTGTCCAGTTTTCCCAGCACCACTTATTGAAGAGGCTGTCTTTTCTCCATTGTATGTTCTTGCCTCCTTTATCAAAGATAAGGTGACCATATGTGTGTGGGTTTATCTCTGGGCTTTCTATTCTGTTCCATTGATCCATATTTCTGTTTTTGTGCCAGTACCATACTGTCTTGATTACTGTAGCTTTGTAGTAGAGTGTGAAGTCAGGGAGCCTGATTCCTCCAGCTCTGTTTTTCTTTCTCAAGATTACTTTGGCTATTCGGGGTCTTTTGTGTTTCCATACAAATTGTGAAATTTTTTGTTCTAGTTCTGTGAAAAATTCCAGTGGTAGTTTGATAGGGATTGCATTGAATCTGTAGATTGCTTTGGGTAGTAGAGTCATTTTCACAATGTTGATTCTTCCAATCCAGGAACATGGTATATCTCTCCATCTGTTTGTATCACCTTTAATTTCTTTCATCAGTGTCTTATAGTTTTCTGCATACAGGTCTTTTGTCTCCTTAGGTAGGTTTATTCCTAGGTATTTTATTGTTTTTGTTGCAGTGGTAAATGGGAGTGTTTCCTTAATTTCTCTTTCAGATTTTTCATCATTAGTGTATAGGAATGCAAGAGATTTCTGTGCATTAATTTTGTATCCTGCTACTTTACCAGATTCATTGATTAGCTCTAGTAGTTTTCTGGTGGCATCTTTAGGATTCTCTATGAATAGTGTCATGTCATCTGCAAACAGTGACAGCTTTACTTCTTCTTTTCTGATTTGGATTCCTTTTATTTCTTTTTCTTCTCTGATTGCTGTGGCTAAACTTCCAAAACTATGTTGAATAATAGTGGTGAGAGTGGGCAACCTTGTGTTCTTCCTGATCTTAGTGGAAATGGTTTCAGTTTTTCACCATTGAGAACGATGTTGGTTGTGGGTTTGTCATATATGGCCTTTATTATGTTGAGGTAAGTTCCATCTATGCCTACTTTCTGGAGGGTTTTTTTTTTTATCATAAATGGGTGTTGAATTTTGTTGAAAGCTTTTTCTGCATCTATTGAGATGATCATATGGTTTTTATCCTTCAATTTGTTAATATGGTGTATCACATTGATTGATTTGTGTATATTGAAGAATCCTTGCATTCCTGCGATAAACCCCACTTGATCATGGTGTATGATCCTTTTAATGTGTTGTTGGATTCTGTTTGCTCGTATTATGTTGAAGATTTTCACATCTATGTTCATCAGTGATATTGGCTTGTAGTTTTCTTTTTTTGTGACATGTTTGTCTGGTTTTGGTATCAGGGTGATGGTGGCCTAGTAGAATGAGTTTGGGAGTGTTCCTCCCTCTGGTATATTTTGGAAGAGTTTGAGAAGGATGGGTGTTAGCTCTTCTCTAAATGTTTGATAGAATTCACAGGTGAAGCCATCTGGTCCTGGGCTTTTGTTTGTTGGAAGATTTTTAATCACAGTTTCAATTTCAGTGCTTGTGATTGGTCTGTTTATAATTTCTATTTCTTCCTGGTTCAGTCTCGGAAGGTTGTGCTTTTCTAAGAAAGTGTCCATTTCTTCCAGGTTGTCCATTTTTTTGGCATATAGTTGCTTGTAGTAATCTCTCATGATCCTTTGTATTTCTGCAGTGTCAGTTGTTACTTCTCCTTTTTCATTTCTAATTCTGTTGATTTGAGTCTTCTCCCTTTTTTTCTTGATGATTCTGCCTAATGGATTATCAATTTTGTTTATCTTCTCAAAGAACCAGCTTTTAGTTTTATTGATCTTTGCTATCATTTCCTTTATTTCTTTTTCATTTATTTCTGATCTAGTCTTTATGATTTCTTTCCTTCTGCTAACTTTGGGGTTTTTTTTCATTCTTCTTTCTCTAATTGCTTTAGGTGTAAGGTTAGGTTGATTATTTGAGATTTTTCTTGTTTCTTGAGGCATGATTGTATTGCTATAAACTTCCCTCTTAGAACTGCTTTTGCTGCATCCCATAGGTTTTGGGCCGTCGCATTTTCATTGTCATTTGTTTCTAGGTATTTTTTGATTTCCCCTTTGATTTCTTCAGTGATCTCTTGGTTATTTAGTTGTGTATTGTTTAGCCTCCATGTGTTTGTATTTTTTACAGATTTTTTCCTGTAATTGATATCTAGTCTCATAGCATTGTGGTCAGAAAAGGTACTTGATATGATTTCAATTTTCTTAAATTTACCAAGGCTTGACTTGTGACCCAAGATATGATCTATCCTGGAGAATGTTCCATGAGCACTTGAGAAGAAAGTGTATTCTGTTGTTTTTGGATGGAATGTCCTATAAATATCAATTAAGTCCATCTTGTTTAATGTGTCATTTAAAGCTTGTGTTTCCTTATTTATTTTCATTTTGGATGATCTCTCCATTGGTGAAAGTGGGGTGTTAAAGTCTCCTACTATGATCGTGTTACTGTCGATTTCCCCTCTTATGGCTCTTAGCATTTGCCTTAAGTACTGAGGTGCTCCTATGTTGGGTGCATAAATATTTACAATTGTTATATCTTCTTCTTGGATTGATCCCTTGATCATTATGTAGTGTCCTTCTTTGTCTCTTGTAATAGTCTTTATTTTAAAGTCTATTTTGTCTGATATGAGAATTGCTACTCCAGCTTTCTTTTGATTTCCATTTTCATGAAATATCTTTTTCCATTCCCTCACTTTCAGTCTGTGTGTTTCCCTAGGTCTGAAGTGGGTCTACTGTAGACAGCATATATATGGGTCTTGCTTTTGTATCCATTCAGCCAGTCTATGTCTTTTGGTTGGAGCACTTAATCCATTTATGTTTAAGGTAATTATCAATATGTATGTTCCTATTACCATTTTCTTAATTTCTTTGTGTTTGTTATTGTAGGTCTTTTCCTTCTCTTGTGTTTCCTGCCTAGAGAAGTTCCTTTAGCATTTGTTGTAAAACTGGTTTGGTGTTGCTGAATTCTCTTAGCTTTTGCTTGTCTGTAAAGGTTTTAATTCCTCCGTGGAATCTGAATGAGATCCTTGCTGGGTAGAGTAATCTTGGTATAGGTTTTTCCCTTTCATCACTTTAAATATGTCCTGCCACTCCCTCTGGCTTGCAGAGTTTCTGCTGAAAGATCAGCTGTTAAACTTATGGGGATTTCCTTGTATGTTATTTGTTGCTTTCCCCTTGCTGCTTTCAATAGTTTTTCTTTGTATTTAATTTTTGATAGTTTGATTAATATGTGTCTTGGCATGTTTCTCCTTGGATTTATCCTGTATGGGACTCTCTATTTCCTGCACTTGGTTGACTATTTCCTTTCCCATATTAGGGAAGTTTTCAACTATAATCTCTTCAAATATTTTCTCAGTCCCTTTCTTTTTCTCTTCCTCTTCTGGGACCCCTATAATTCGAATGTTGGTGCATTTAATGTTGTCCCAGAGGTCTCTGAGACTGTCCTCAATTCTTTTCATTCTTTTTCCTTTATTCTGCTCTGCAGTAGTTATTTCCAATATTTTATCTTCCAGGTCACTTGTCCATTCTTCTGCCTCAGTTATTCTGCTATTGGTTCCTTCTAGAGAATTTTTAATTTCATTTATTGTGTTGTTCATCATTGTTTGTTTGCTCTTTAGTTCTTCTAGTTCCTTGTTAAACGTTTCTTGTGTTTTCTCCATTCTATTTCCAAGATTTTGGATCATCTTTACTATCATTACTCTGAATTCTTTTTCAGGTAGACTGCCTATTTCCTCTTCATTTATTTGGTCAGGTGGGTTTTTACCTTGCTCCTTCAACTTCTCCATATTTCTCTGTCTTCTCATTTTGCTTAACTTACCATGTTTGGGGTCTCCTTTTTGCAGGCAGCAGGTTCATAGTTCCTGTTGTTTTTGGTGTCTGCCCCCAGTGGGGAGGTTTGTTCAGTGGGCTGTGTAGGCTTCCTGGTGGAGGGGACTGGTGCCTGTGTTCTGGTGGGTGGGGCTGGATCTTGTCTTTCTGGTGGGCAGGACCGTGTCTGGTGGTGTGTTTTGGAGTGTCTGTGAACTTAATGATTTTAGGCAGACTCTGCTAATGGGTGGGGTTGTGTTCCTGTCTTGCTAGTTGTTTCACATGGGGTGTCCAGCACTGGAGCTTGCTGGTCGTTGAGTGGAGCTGGGTCTTAGTGTTGAGATGGAGATCTCTGGGAGAGCTCTCGCCAATTGACATTGCATGGGCCCGGGAGGTCTCTGGTGGTCCAATGTCCTGAACTCGGCCTTCCCACCTCCGAGGCTTAAGCCTGACACCCGGCAGGCGTACTAAGACCCTGTCAGCCACACGGCTCAGAAGAAAAGGGAGAAAAAAAAAGGAATAAATAAAATAAAATGAAATAAAATAAAATAAGGTTATTAAAATAAAAAATTATTAAACTAAAAAATAAAAAAAGTAATTAAAAAAAAGAGAGCTACAAAACCAATAAACAAATCCACCAATGGTAACAAGCACTAATAATTAAACTAAGATAAACATATAAATTAGAAACTAGTCAGTCGCATACAGCAAACCCAAAGTCTACAGTTGCTCCCAAAGTCCACCGCCTCAATTTTGGGATGATTCGTTATCTAGTCAGGAATTCCACAGATGCAGGGTACATCAGGTTGACTGTGGAGCTTTAATCCGCTGCTCCTGAGGCTGCCGGGAGAAATTTCCCTTTCTCTTCTTTGTTCACACAGCTCCTGGAGTTCAGCTTTGGATTTGGCCCCGCCTCTGCATGTAAGTTGCCCTGTGGCATCTGTTCTTCACCCAGACAGGACGGGGTTAAAGGAGAGGCTGATTAGGGGGCTCTGGCTCACTCAGGCTGGCCGTGGGGGGAGGGAGGGGTATGGAACACGGGGCGAGCCTGCGGCGGCAGAGTCCAGCGTGATGTTGCCAACAGCCTGAGGCGCGCTGTGTGTTCTCCCGGGGAAGTTGTCCCTGGATCACAGGAGCCTGGCAGTGGCGGGCTGCACAGGCTCCCGGGAGGGGAGGTGTGGATAGTGACCTGTGCTTGCACACAGGCTTCTTGGTGGCTGCAGCAGCAACCTTAGCATTTTCATGCTTGTCTCTGGTGTCCGCGCTGATAGCCGCAACTCGTGCCCATCTTGGGAGCTTGTTTAAGCGGTGTTCTGCCTTCTGTGTGCAGACTAGGAAGGAATCCCCTCTCCTCACGCACTCCGAAACAATGGTCTCTTGACTCTTAGGCAGTTCCAGACTTTTTCCCGGACTCCCTCCCGGCTAGCTGTGGCGCACTAGCCCCCTTCAGGCTGTGTTCATGTAGCCAACCCCAGTCCTCTTCCGGGGATCTGACCTCTGAAGCCTGAGCCTCAGCTCCCAGCCCCCACCCACCCCAGCGGGTGAGCAGAGAAGCGTCTCAGGCTGGTGAGTGCTGGTCGGCACCGATCCTCTGTGTAGGAATCTCTCTGCTTTGCCCTCTGCACCCCTGTTGCTGCGCTCTCCTCTCTGGCTCCAAAGCTTCCCCCCACCCACCCCCCTGTCTCCACCAGTGAAGGGGCTTCCTAGTGTGTGGAAACTTTTCCTCCTTCACAACTCCCTCCCACTGGTGCAGGTCCCGTCCCTATTCTTTTGTCTCTGTTTTTTTGTTTTTTCTTTTGCCCTACCCAGGTACTTGGGGAGTTTCTTGCCTTTTGGGAAGTCTGAGGTCTTCTGCCAGCATTCAGTAGGTGTTCTGTAGGAGTTATTCCACATGTAGATGTATTTTTGATGTATTTGTGGGGAGGAAGGTGATCTCCACGTCTTACTCCTCCGCCATCTTGAAGGTCCTCCAGGAGCACATTTCTTAATAAAATTCTTCTAGGGAAGTCTGGGAGTTGTTATTCTCAAAGTTTTCAGGCACACAATTATAACAGGAAGACATGGGGAGATTATCCCAATATAACTAAAGAAGAGTTAGAGAAGGGAAAGAGGCAGGTGTTCAAGAGCATTAATGTGGAGGCACAGGGAAATTTGCCTGGGGTGAATTAAATGAGCTGTGGGAAAATGGAATGAAAATGGCAGCATAGTACAATGGGACCTGTCTTGATACCCAGTGGGTGAGGGGGATGAAAAGATATGAAAATAAATGAGATAGACTGTGAGTAAGGGGCAGAAGAATTTTCAGAGTGTGACCAACACTCCATATAATCCACCTCATTCAGATTTAGGAGATTTTTACCTTACATGGAAAAACAGATATCCCAAGAGAACCACAGGAGATTTGTGACTTCTATGTAAATGATACCTTTTCACTCCTCAGCTAAAATGCTATGAAAATGGAATCTTGAAAAATACCGGAAAAAAGCAAACCACATAAACCCAGTTTCATCAGACATTCAAAGACACACACACGCTAATTCTCATGGTTTGGACTGGGCACTGATCAGCCTTTGTCCTATTTGATAACTGCCTTGGCAGATGGGATAATATCACTCTTCATCTCAAAAAGTTAAAATTCAATCTACAGAGAGGCATTCAAGGGCCTGCATGACTTTGCTTCAAGGTACTTTTATCTCCTCACCTTCTACACCTCATCTCTCCACAAACCCATATTCCATCTTTATGCCTGCTGCTTCTCCTCAGACAGTAATTTTTCTCTCTACTGCCTTCTCCCTTGGGAATCTCATACTCCCCCAGTGCTTTAATACGCAGTGTCACCTCTCTGCCCAAGATTCCCACCAGCTTCAATGTCACTCCTGAACTCTGGCTCCATGTTTCCCAGTGCCTGGTGGATTTCACCTGGATGTCCAATACAGCTTTTCAAATGCCCAGTATGAAACTGACCTGATCATCATATTTTCTAGCTCTTAAACTGCCTTTTCTGCTTCCTTGAATGGTACCATCCCCTCAGACACTCGGGCCTGCAACTTTGAAGGTGTGACTCTTTGTTGCCTCTCATATCCAATTAATTGCCAAGTCCTACTGACCTGGTCACCGCAATGTTTCTTGACTCTTTCTTCTTTTTATCAGTGACGGTAGCTATAACTTCAACTCTGTCCACTGTCTTTCTCTTCTAATCGTGTTTACATGCTGCTGCCAAAAAAACCATCCTAAATGGATTCTGCTCCTCTGTGCTATTCCATTGTTCAAAATGTCAATGGATATCTAGTGTCAAGTATTCACTTTTCTTAGCCTGATGTCAAAGATCCTGTGATATCTCAACCAAACTTACTTTTCAGACTTGGATCTTCTCTTTCCTTTCATGCTGTGGCTAAAGTGAACTCCTCAAGATATCCTGACTGTGCCTTATACTTTCCATGTCCAAGTAGTTCATTCTGTTCTTTTGCTTGGAATGTCCATTCTTCTTTCTTTGACACACATGTCCAAATTCCAAGTCTTCTTCAAGAATAAGCACACATTTTATCTTATTAATTAAGCCTTCCCTTGAAGGTGATCACACTTTCCTTGAACTTTGACATATTTATTTGTTTCTAAACTTTGGCATGCTTATAACTTTATTTTTTGTAGTTCTACTTTTAGTTTTTTGAGGACCTCCAGACTGTTTTCATAGTGGCTGTACCAATTTTCAATCCTACCAACACTTATAACTTTCTAAGTTATTTCTCCTTGTGTTTTTATCTTTTTTATCTTTTCTCCCCTACTTGACTTATTTACTTCTGAATTTCTCCACATCATTTAGTGTAAAAAAAGGATAGAGTCACTCAAAGAATTGAGCATTGGTAGGAGAGAAAAGAGCTCATGTGAGTGAGTGGAATATACTTAAGAATGAATGCTGAGTGACTGAAAGGGTATGGAAATTATTTTGATCATACCTCCCCATGGGAAGGTGAGGACATTATGTCATCTGCATAATACCATACATCTGGACGAAAACTGAACAATTCTGTCACCAACATTATTTGCCAAAAGCCCAGATGTCGAGTATTGCTTAATCAAGTAATCTGGGTGTCTTTATATGAAAAAAAAAAAAGTGAGAGACTTTAATATAGAAACAACTTTAGGAAAGAGAAATACATTTTTGGGAACCTTAGTGGATCTTCATTTATTATCTAAAATTGAAAATGTTTTAGATTTAGGCTTGTCCCACTTCATTAAGACCTTACTAGATGTAACACAAAGTTGACATTGTCCATTTCCTCTCACTCTGTCTTGTGGGCTGGGTTAGATTATAAAAGTGTCACCTTTTTATTCTGGTGGAGTTGGGGTTGGAATGATTGTTTCATTTTGCTTAAAAAAACTTTTACTGCTCTGTATGGTTTATCTTTATGCTTTCTTTCTAATCCCTAAAATAATCATTACTTCAGGTTTCTCATGCATAACATCCATAACAATTTTGGTAATCTTTGGTTCTGATTAATGAAACTCTAGTCAGTATTGTGTTCACCTTTTTACATACGATAATGGTCTGGAATCTTCACAACAACAGGCATATATATTAGATTGTTTCTTATACTAGATTGGATTGAATGGTTTCCAAGTCGAGTTTGTAATTTAAGAATCACATTGCAAGATTCTTGCAAGAAAATTCGAGTAAGCTTCTATTAAGATGGGGAACCTTTGGGAGATCTATAGGCCTCTTGGGGCAAAGAATAAATAGAGGCTGCTAATACCAGTGCAGTGTGAATGCTGAAGCATCACCAAAATCTCCTTTCAGGGTAACACATGTATTTATACTACAGAACTTATTTGTATTCACTAAACTCCAGCTGATAACCTAAAGTCCTGAGTGCACAATAAGAAGTGATGCAATTCATTGCCTGTCAATGACCCATTGTTTGTTGAATCTTTTCATGAGGTTCACGTCTCTTACGAGGAGGTTTTCAGTGTATGGGTCAAATTTCTCATGTTCATTTGTTTGCAAAACAGACCATATCCTAATCCAAACCATTTATGAGAATTCTCTAAAGCTGCCACCAGCCTTCTGGGCCACTCCATCATTTAACAAAGACAGTTGTAAATGTCCTATTTGTTCATGCTCTGTGCAATTAATTTTAAATGTTTGATAAAAATATGTAGTAAATGGTTCAATACCATGAGATTTGATGTGAAAAGGGATATTTGAAAAGGCATGGTGAATGTTTCACAGTTTGAAACGCTCAGCTTAGCTCAAGTTGCTTTAAACACAGTGTGTCCTGGGGATGCCCACTGAATTGCAGCTTTCTCCAGTCTCTCCTAGATGGGTCTTACACATTGGAATACGCTTCTGCTCTGGATCTGCATTCTGTTCCCCATTGGGACTGTAGTACTCCCTGGAGTCCTATTCTAATTGCTTTGAGCCCTGACAACCGCCTCCTCTCTACTCCCACCAGGTTGGACCAAGTTCTCCATACTCCCAGTCACGAAAGAGGGCTTGTTTCAATCCAGAGAGAACATAGACATGGCTGTCCTTACTCAAGTATCACCACTGCTTTACCTGCTTACCTGAACTTCAACCCCTTCCTCCCTTCTACCCTAACAGTCAGATGTCTAGGATATCAAAGGCAGCCTAGAATAGATACAATTTTCTTGAATGTTCTTGGACGTTGTAAGGTGACTGCTGGCACACTCCTCCAACCCCAAGGTGACCAGTTTTCCTTACTCTATAAGGACACCCTGTTCCTAGCTAACCTTGCCACCTCAGTTAGCTCAGTACTCCTTGTCTATACCCATTGAGTTTTCTAGCATCCGACTTTGGGTGCTTATGATAAAATGTTAGTTCTTTCCATTTTACAGTTTTTCATGATGAAAAAAAGTTTCTTTACAATTTAAAATATGGACCTTACTATTTATTTCCATTAATTCCCAAGAGAAGTAATTAATCAATTTTGAAGTTTACTTTGGGTGAAAATGCTTCGTAAGACTATTCCCTGATAGCTATTCTGCCAGATGGTTAACTAACAAAGGAAAAACTGCACAAATAGATGTTTCTACCAGAAGGACTTTCTCTGGAACAAACATCTCCTAAAAACATCCCTCACTCTTTTTGTTTCATTTAATAAAACAATGAAATATTTAGTGCAACCAGGCAACAGGCTTTTTTGGACTAGTCTCTATGGATGGTTCAGAGAATATTCTTCTGTTAGATGAAAGAATATAGACATACTACAGCATAAAATACAATATATGGAGTTAAAATTGACAATAAGGAAATCTAGAGTTAAAAGAAGTATTACCTTAGGGTCATGTATTCCAGAAAGCTCTTCATAGATCTTCTCACCTACCATGACAGCAGCCAAATTCGCCGTGTATGTAGAAAGGCAGAACATACAGAAAATGGCCCAAAGGTTCATCAGAAACCTTCCAGTCCAGCATTTTGGGGGTTTGATGGCTGCTGTTCTACCAAACAAGAGGGCATAACAGACATTCAAGGCTGAAGAGAAGGAGAAAACTTTACTTCTATTCCGCCCCTTGGGAGTCATACCAAAGGGGCTCTTCCATTCATAGAGAGTGAGGAAGATGGCAGTGATGTGCAGAGCCACAAAAATCCCCAACCACATTGTCCAATGGAGTGGCCACATGAAGGCTCCAATGGGAGCTGCTGTGTCTCGGGTCCTCACTAAGATGCCCAAGCTGGTGGAGAAGAAAGGACTGGTGAAATCTATCACCTGGCTTCGTGCAGTATTGATGCTGAAGGAAGTGACTGCCATGTGGGCTGACCCACTGAGGAGTTCACCCACCAGCCCAGTCCAGTGCCCATTTTTCCAGGCTCCATATTTGCCATCCCCAACAATATAGAGATCAAAGTCAAAGTTCATGTCTTCTGCTAGCTTTTCCAGCAGATCAATGCAATATCCATAGCAGCACTTCTTGAATTTGATGGGCACTGTATCATTACTGCTATGAAGGCTGCTAAAAAGGCTGTCCAATATGGAAGAATCATTAGTCATGGGGTCTAGACAGAGTTGGCCAGCAGGGCACAAGCCTTCATCATCTACCTCCCGTGTGAAGACAAATGGATGCTCGATCAAAGTAACCACTCGCAAGTGTTGCTTACTTGGGTGTTGGAAGTGGGTTTTGTGCCTCTGGGCTTGCTCTGGCCATATTCCATAGTCCATGATAATCTTACCCTGCTGCCAGCTGCCCAAGCGTGTCCACATTGGCTTTCCCAGGGGGTCATGTTGCAGATTCCAGATGAAAAAGTTGTTTTCTGAGCTGATGATAGTGGAACCTTTTACTTTGATGGAACCACTGAGGCCTCTGAAAGTGGTGTTGGCTAGAAACCTGGCAAAGAGGAGCAAAGGCAAAAAGTGAGGAAGAGAGGTGAGGCCAAAGTCTGAAAGCAGTGCTCATCTTTTCTTCTCTGTGTTAATAAGAAGAAACTCTATTTTTTTTCAAAAGGCACTGCCTATAATTACTTTAGGAATTAATAAGCTGGACTCTTTCTAGGACAAGAGTCCTATTTCATTGAGCAAATGAGATCTCACCCTCAGGTTCTAACACCTGGGCTGGGTGCTTGACTTGTGGTCTTACTCCAAATCTTTATTCCTAGTTAAGGTATGTGTTAATTGTTTTCTGTTGTAAATGGTTAATTATATATTCTCACAAATTTCCAAGCTATGAAGGTTCTCAGCATCTTTAACATGTCTCATTTCTACTGCTCACCACATTCAATTGCAAATAAATCAGCTCAATAAATATATTATCTTTGGTGCAAGGAATAAGTTATAATACATATGTATATACTTTTATAATTGCTTAAAATTATATTCATAATTCTAGAAAATAGCCAAATCTTGTTATCAGTGTTTCTCCTTTTAGCGTGGAAGCAATCAACATGTCTGTCCCCATGAGGCCAGTCTAAGCTGCATGTTGGATACCATCCATGGAATAAAGAAAAAGATGATAAATAGACTTGCAGTTCCCAGGACAGCCTCAGGCTAACCTCCCTCTAAGTCATTAGAGAAAAACAATTGGCTCTGGCTCTAGAGAGAGCTTCTGCCAGAAGTCAAAGAAAGGAAAATAACCAACTGAATGATATACTGATTCCTAACCCTGGGAAGCAGGGCACTGTCAGTATATGTTCTGCTATGGACAAGGCAGGGAAATGCTTGGTCAGTCTCTGTCTTTCTTGAGTTTGGGAAGATAAGACAGTAAGAGGTAACATATGAGCTTGAGGCACCTCTGTACTCTTAATTATGGCCTTGTGTCAGAATAAAAGCCCAAACTTTGACATCAAACACTCCTGTGTTAGAATATTGGTCCACCCACCTTCTAGTATTGTCCTTGGACACAAATTTACTGAACTCTAAGCTTCAGTTTTGTCATCAGCAAAATGGTGGAGGTAATTGCATTTTTATTTTTAAATTATTTCTACTGCAAGGGTTAGAAATAATGCATGTGAAGTATATACCACACCCTTTGACATAGAACAGATGTTCCAGATATGGTAACTATTATTTAATGTCATTCAAATTTTTTCAATCAAGGCTGTCCCAGGTCACTTTTCCTAGTCTTTTAATAGAACTTTTCTAGTTGGAGGCACAAAGTACTGCATTATGATAAACTCATAGAGGGTACTCAAGATTTATTTCAAATTAAAAGAAATTAAATTGAAATGTGGACTGTAACATAGAAGATTTTTATGAGGAGTTGGATGATACAGAATGTATTTCTTCGTGAAACACATTCATCCATTGCTTGCCACAAACATTACTCTGTAATTTATAAATGCAAATACCAGTAGTAAGAAGTTGTGCTGCCACAGAAGAAACATAGAAAAATCAGGAAGTGTGAAGAATATACTAATTTTCATTAGAGATATAAATGTAAATCACATTTGAAGATGCTACTGTCACTAAATGCAATGAAACTGCTCATTTTGGTAGATTGCGTATAATAGTAATTATTCATGTTAGCTCTCCCCAGTGGGACTCTACCACTTAAAATGAATTCTATTTAGCAACAAATAGTGAAGTCTCAGTTATCTTAGACTTTCAAACAGTTTTCTGCTTCTTTAGGGAAGTAGGGAACCAAATCATTAAAGTATACAGATTAATCAACTGATAATTACCTAGGTACTATAATAGAAGGGTGATTACAACTGTGTTTCTGATGAGCAGTTTACTGTTAGATTTGTTAAGACACACACACACACACACACACACACACACTGACATAGCCTAGGGAATAAAACAGTTATTAGTAAATAGGTTAATTTTATTTGGTCAATTTAGTGATCAGGAAAGTAAAGTTAAAGTTGTAGAAAGAGAAGCCCTTCATTATTTTAAGAATAGTTGGGGCTTAATGATTATAGACTTTTAACTGGATGGACCTACGAAGGACTACCACTGAGTAAATATATACTTAAATCATCTCAGAAAAGCGGTCTTCAGGAATCTTTTAGAGATTATATAACTCCCTCATTCCAGTAAAACCTATTCCTCATTATCGATGTTAAATAGCATTCAACATGGCCATGACTAAAGAACAATGCTCAGTTGTCTTTGAGGCACTCATCTATCACAGAAAGACATACCAATCAGGATCTAAATGTCTTTCATTTTCCCAGATTGGAAAATCCAGTGTTTGTTTCACTGTGCAGTTGGCACCAAGAAATTGGGTGTCAGAGAATCCCCATTAATGATGGATTATTTCTATTTTATTTTCAGTTTTACAGAGAGGATAAATTAAAATAATCTCATTAATAGCTTTAGTTATTGTCACCTTCACTATGTATTCTTTGTAATGGAATGACAATGCATAGCCAAGTTTGAATATTCACTATGTTAGTTAAAAGATTACAGTGTTGAAATCTTGCTTTTGCTTGAAGTGATTTCTACCATGTTCCTTTTTATCTTGTCCTGGACTCTTCTTGGATGAACAAGAAAAAGGAAAATCAGGAATAATTTTATTGGCAAGATAAACTGATACAAATACCAGGCACTGTTCTTAGTATGAGTTATAGAGATGAAAGACACACTCATAGTTCTCAAGGAGCTCAAAGTCTAGTGATGGGGAGTAAGAAAAGCGAACAGGCAATTCTAAACCAGTGTAAATAAGCATCCTGTTGGAGGTAGAATTGGGTGCCATTGGAACAGAAAGCAAGGGCACCCACACTCTAGGGGTGACAAGGAAGGCTTCTGAGAGGAGCAGGTGCAAGAGCTGAGTCTTGAAGAAGGAATTACAGTTAACCAGGAAGAGAAGCTGGGGCTTGATGCTGTCAACACAGGGAGATGCATGTGCAAAAGCCAGAGACAGAGAGAGCAAGCTGCATGATGGTAAGTGGTGAGAAATAAGGCTGGAGATGAGGGTGGGAGATGAGTTACAAAAGGACTGAGGCCACGATAAAGCTAATGGAGAGCCATCAAGAGAATTTTTCTGGGGAGGGACAGGATCATCAGATTTGATTTTAGAAAGATTTTGTTTTCCTGCTAGCTATATAGGAAATGGTTTGGAAGGAGAAGGTGGCTGAGCACAGTTTCAGCTGTGAGGAATAATGCTCCTTTCTGCCTCTTGCTTCCTCTCTTCCTCTCTCTCTGCCTGTTTCACAAGGGCCTTAAGGTGACAAGGGCTAAGGTAATAACAGAAGTGGAGAAGATGGCAAAATCAAGTGATACATAGTTTCAAAAAGAAAAGTAGTGATTTTGAGAGGGTCAAATGCGCATGATTGCATTTAATTCACAAACTGTATTAAGAATGTGTAAAACTTGGCTTGATGGAAGGTCATATAAATAAGACCTGGAGTATTTAAGTTGATTATCAGCTAAATGTAAGCCCACAGAGCACTGTGGGGGAAAAAAAGAGAGAAAAGTAATCTTAAATTCTTTTAATAGTAATTTAGAGCCTGGGTCACAGGGACCAATAATAATACCACTGCATTCTGTGCTGATCATACTACTGCTCCAGCCTAGCTATGAATTCTCAATAAATCTTCCAGTTCAAATATGATGAGGAAGGGTAGGAGGTGGAAAATTTAACAAGGGGTGGTAAGTATAACAATCTGATTGGAGAGCAGAGTAGAAACATATTCAGGTTGCAACTGAACTCTAGAGGCTTTGCATGTCCATTTTGTGAGACTGGATTTTATTTAACAGGAAGAGGGGAGCCATGAAGATTTCGAAGCAGAGTAATGATGTAACCATAAGTCTGCATTGGTAATACTGCTCTGGCAACAGGTACAATGTGTCCATAGGAAGGAAGAGATAGTGACCAGGAGACCACTTAGAAGACTAGTACAGTAGCTCTGTCATGGTATGATAAGGGTCTGAATCACACTCCATGAGTGAGAATCTGGTTTAGCACTGTGCCTTGTGCATAGTGAGTGTTTAACAAAGCAGTTCAGGTATACATCTTTCTTATCAGCAGATCTCCCAAGATACCACTCTGCTTGAAAGAATAAAGGTCATTGGTTAATCTGCATGGAGGTAACTTATTACTTCAGTAAAATTCCCAATTATGTCACTAATTAAGAATATGTGTTGATTTGAATAGGAGCTGAGATAAAATCTGAACTTTTCAAATTATGTAAAAAATGTTTTTGAGACAGTTCACAAATATAAGCAAGATCAGTGTTTAATGTATTTAATATATTTTAGAAGCCACATTTGCACACGAAACTTGACTTACTAATTAAAAGATTTTCTTATTCATTAAAATAAATGAACAAAGATATTAACAGAACATCACCCAATCAATCATTTATTCATTCCATAATACTCACTTTTGCCAGGCACTATTCCAGATTCTGGGGGATATAGTAGTGAACAAAAGAGACAAAAATCTATGTAGCTTTTAGTCTATCGAGGGAACAGAATAAATATGATAACTAGGGAATATGAATGGGATGTTAGTGCTAAGTGCAAAGGAGAAAAAATAAAGCAGAGTAAGGAGATAAGATGTGTCAGGGTTGGTGGCAGTAGGGTGGAATTTTAGATTAGAGAGGCCAGGAGAAGGTGATATTTGAGTAAAGGGCTGAAGAAAGGGAAGGAGCTGACCAAGAGGATATCTGGGTAAAGAGCATTCCCTGTATAGGGAGCAAGGAGTCCAATGTCCTTGAGTGTGACTGTACCGGGTATGTTTGAGAAATAGTTAAGGGAGGGAGGGGCAGGAGAGTTAAAGATGAGGTCAGAAAAAACTTATGGGGAGTGGGAGGTGGGGAAAATAGGATTTTGTAGGTCCCTGTAAGGACTTTGTTTCTTCTCTACGTGAGATGGAAAGCCACTGGTAGGTTTTGAGCAGAGAAGTGATAAGATATGACCTACATTTTAACAGGCTCGTCTCAGTGTTGTGTTGAGATGGACTACAGAGAGACAAGAGCAGAAGCAGAAAGACCAGTTAGGAGGCTGTTTCAAACACCAGACAAAAGTTGATGATGGTTTAGACTGAGGTAGTAGCAGTGGAGGTGAGAAGAATTAGTTGGATCTTGATAAATTTTGAAGCTGCAACTGACAGGATTTGCTGATGGCTCATATAGTTTAGGAAAAGGAAACATAAGGATGACACCAAAGTTTTTGCCCTGAGCAATTGGAAGGATGGAGTTGCCATTAATTAAGATACAGAAAACTGTAGAAGAATCAGGTTGTGAGGTGGGTGAGAACCACCAGGAGTACAGTTTTGCTAATGCTAAGTTTGAGATAATTCATGGATATCTAAATGGAGTTGTGAAGTAGGTAGGTGGTGATCTTCCAGAGTTCAGGAAGTAGGTCTGGACTGGAGGTACAGTTTGGGAGCCGAAAGTCTATATATGGTATTTAAGGAGATCACAATGGTAATTGTAGATGAGAAGAAGTTCAAGGAATGAGTCCAGGGCACTTCAACATTTGGAGGTGGTGCAGATGAGGAAGAACTAGCAAAGGAAACTGAGAAGTAACCAGAGACATAAAGCGGGCTGTGTTGTGTTCTAGAAGCCAAGTGAAAAAGATATTTCAAGGAGGGGACACTGATCAGCTGTGTCAATGCTTCTAACAGCTCAAATGCAGTGAGGACTGAGAACTGACCGTTCGCTTTAGAAACATGTAGGCCACTGGTGACTTCATGAGAGTAATTTCAGTGAAGTATTGGAGCCTAATGTTTCAAGGGAAAATGGAAAGAGAGAAACCGGAGATAACTCTTTAGAGAGTTATGCTGTAAAGAGGAGAAAAATGGAATAGTGGTGGAGAGGAAAAATTAAGTACATATATAAATATAAGTATATATATACGTGCAGGCTTTTATGATGATGGGAATGATCTAGTAAAAATAGAAAAAATGTTGATGTAGGATAGAAGAGAGAGAATTCCTGGGACAGTTCCCTTGAGGGCCAAAAGGGATTGTGCTCTAAGGTGCAAGAGGAGGTGATGCTCTTTGCTGTGACAAAAGAGGAGTATGGACATGAGAGAAGGCAGAGAGAATACAGGGTCCAGAGGCAAGTAGGTGGGTGGATATGGACAAGAGAGCTTGTGGAAGTTCTCTCTTGATTGCTTTAACTCATTTAGGGCATTTAAAAAGTAAATTATAGAGCTCATTATACTCTCCCCTTTATAATTCATTTGAGAGAAGGTTTATTGTATTACTCTCAAAATGAGACCGAAGGCACTCTTAAAAATGCAGAAAGCAAATAACTTTCATAAGAAATGTATTAGATCAATTCCAACTAAAATGTTTAGTGTTTTGTTTTCCCACTTGAGTTTGCAAGAGTAAGGTGTAAAACTACCTGGGCCTGCCACTTTCTAAAAAATTGTAATTTTTCAATCACTTTTTCAATCTCTTCTATTAAACTTTCTATTTTTCTGGGTCCATCTTGGCGAATGATATCCTCCTAAGAATTTGTTGCTATAGAACTGTACATAATGTCATTTATACTAATCTTAGGATTTCTTCTAATTACTTAATTTGGGTTTTGTTAATTCCTTCTTTCTAGATCTCCTCCCACCTCTCTCTTTTCTGGGTTTTTGGAAGAGGAAATATTTGTGTTCGTATATTCTTTAATAATAGAATGTTAACTGCAGTATTTATCTTAATTTATTGGCTTAATTACATATTCATGTATTATTTTTACTTTTTAAAAACTTGCTCTAAAATTTACTAAAGTTAAAATCTCCTACTGTAAATAATGTTGCCATGTTCTTAAAGATTTTAAGACCTGTTGCCCCTGATTTTTCTTCTTATTTAGCATATAAAGTTTTACTAATCTTATGTTTTTATATTCATTATAAATTTGTTATCTTTTCTTGTCTTGAACTAGTTCTGTCATAATCCCGTTGTTTCCAGTCTTCATTTTGGAGACGTATGAATCTACCTTTGTGTTGTCTAAATGCATCATCATTCTTATGTGTCTTCTTCCATGCCCAGTTGTTTATAAGTCATATATTTATTTCTACTTTGATCTTTTTTTCACGCATCAGCTTGTCTCTTTGCATGTCTATTGCTCTCATTTGTTTTTCATTTCTTTTAAAATTGCCCTCTTATCTTTGCTTTTTTCCCCTGTTATAGTTGCCTTCCATTAACTATATCTGTATCTGGGAATATCTGTTTTGCTCTATAAATCCTTAAAATTTATTTTTCCCTTTGGGGAAAATTGTATCTCCAGTCCAGAACTCCTTCCTGAACTCTGGAAGATCACCACCTACCTACTTGACAACTCCATTTGGATATCTATGAATTATCTCAAACTTAAATTAGCAAAATTGAATTCCTGGTGGTTCTCACCCACCTCACAAACCTGATTCTTCTACAGTTTTCTTTATCTTAATTAATGGCAACTCCATCCTTCCAATTGCTCAGGGCAAAAACTTTGGTGTCATCCTTATGTTTCCTTTTCCTAGCAACCACCTAATTGTGGCCAGTTAACTCCATCTTTGACTTTTTAGACTGTAAGATCCTCAACGGCATGGATTTTGACATTCTCCACATTCTGAGAGCAGTCTCTTCCATACAGCTGCTGTGAGGAATGAACAAATCCTCCCTTTCCCACTGCTCTGCTTCATAACACTGCAGGCTGTCCAGCTGAGACTTCAGCGTTCATCTAAGCATCTATCACACTGAGTCATCTTAGGATCTTAGGCACAACACGGTACCTGGACAGGATAACTGCTCAGTGATGTTTGTGGGATAAATGCAATTAAACACATGTTTTCTGCTCAAATCAGACATGGGTCTCTTCAAGAGCACTTCCTCACATTGCCAGAAGAATGGGACTCAATCAGCCAGGAAGTATTGATATTGTAATTGTAATTTATAGATTATTCAGAGCATTAAAATTCCAGTACATTTCTCCCTGAACAATGGAGAGTATCAAAAATAGAAATTAGTTCTATGGGAAACCTCTCTGACGATAAGGAATTTAATAGGAATTGGAAATTGCTAAATTTCAATCTTTAAAGCAGAGGGCCCCACATTGTAACCATTGACTATATCCTCTTTTAAAACAACTTACAAAGCTCATCTTTTAAAATAGATTTCTATCAGCTAATGAACAAACAGGAATTTAATAACATATTAAATGTACATACATACACACATGGACCATTGGGGTCTGTTTTGCCAATAAGTGAAACTATAGAGTGGAAGGAGAGCTCTTGTCCTTCTTGACTTTTTTCCCAAGAGGAGAAAAATATCAATACTAATCTTTGTGACTGAGTCATGTTTGAATATACTTCTTGGGCTGTGTGTGTGATGTGATGGGATCACTAAGTCAAAAAGTCAGACACATAGACATAGTGCTCTATTTTTCTGCTTTCATGTGGCACAACTGGCAAGCTGGTACTTCTTTTTCTTCTGTGTTTTTCTCCCACAGTAGTTAGATCTGTTCCATATTCTTAGGTTGTTTTCCTTTCCTTTCATTTTTTGATATAAACCTTGACTTCTCTCCACAATTATGGCCTGTGCCCATCCCTTGGACGGCTCCTCTTGCTTTGTGTAATATCCCACCTTAATTCCTTCTAGCTCTCTAGATCTGGCTCCAGCACTAGTCCAGGTGATGATATCCCTTCCCTTAGCATAGCCCTGTCAATGGGACACTATGTAGTATTTGCCACTGGAAGTTGAAGTGGCCCTGGGATAGATCTAGAATTCAGAATACCTCTTTTTTTGACATATTTCCAAATTTTATAGTAGATGCATACAAAGTAAAAAGTATTTAACAAAGAATATAATCACAATTTCCACTCAGGCAAAGAGAAGCTTGGAAGTTCTCCTAATGTGGGAAATGTCCACAGTTTAAAACCTGCTGGAAGCTAGACTAAGCAAATTTAAGCTGTATTCTTCAAAACAGGGTCCTGAGGGAATACATATCTTTCACTGTTCCTTATTTGAGGCCCCCATGACTTAGAGAAGATTTTCGACACAGCTCTTGGCATGACTTAAGTGACATAGAGGGATGGGCAAATTCAAAGGATTTAGCCAAATTAGTCCAGTGACAGGAGTTCTTACTGGAAACATCTGGAAACACAGACCTTAACTGTTGTCCTTAAGATTCATGACACCAAAGCATGTGTTTTCTAGAAGTACTGACTCCATGGTAGCCTTGCAGAGAAAGTTAACTTAGGAGTAACAGCTGGACACACTAGGTCACCCCACAGTAATGGGTTCTCCTTGGGGACCCAAGGAACCAGTGTTAACATCATCCAACCCCTGGCTTTCAGGTTCAATGCAACTGCATTTCTTTTGAGTACATGTTGAAACACACAGGCTAACTAGTTTGGCTCAGTAGAGGTCTTTAGGACAAGAACACTTACACATGGGTAATCGCACCTCCTGATTTATATAGCTTTTGGCTGAAAGAATATGAATGACAAAGTAATGGGATCCCAGTTAAGGAAAGTTTATATTAATTCTGAAAGAGCCTGCAACTTGGATTTAGACAGTTTAAACCTTCCCCTATAAAGTACTAACTGAATGACCTTAGGCATACCACTTAACTTTTCAAGGTAGGAATCCTTATAATTAAGGAAATAAAATTTTCTAGAGATTAAATAACTTTGGCAGGGTCACAATGCCAGTAAATTATTGTAAAGGTGAATGGGAATACCCCAGATTAGAATTATATCATGCCACCTCAGGTTCTCCTGGAACTCTTCTACTATCCAGCAATGAGACCAGGAACATCATCAATTTAAACCTTGGGACTTTTGAATGGGTATTTGTTTTAGTCTTTTTTTTCTGAAGCTTCCTAGTGCCTCATAATACATGGCACATATATGTTCTGGGTAATACATGCAGAATCAATAAATAAAGCAACATTTACTATTAATGAAAGGCCAGTGAATCTTGGTATTGCTTGACCATGTAAGCATAAAGATAGCCTGGAGGGGAAAGAGTCTCTCTAGCACATTGAACCATTTTTCAAGGACAACTGAGGAGAGGGCCTAACAATGCCAGGTAATGCCAGAGGATAATCACTAGTAGAATGGGTGTTGTCTCAGTGAGGAATGATAACCAAACTGCTAGGTCAAAAAAAATGGATAAAAAATATGGATAAGTGGAGGAGCATATTGTCTCTCGCTGAAAGAACAAAAGAACGGGGTTGTAAGCTTCCTGGGAGCAGGGCCCCTGTTTTCTATTCTTTGTGTCTCCAGCATTAGCTAAGGTCCTAGCCTAATATTAGTAAGCTTCAACATATGTTTGTGGATGAATAAATGAATTAATCACTGCCCACTTGATACAGAACTGAAGTGCAGAAGCTATTCCAAGAAGAAAGGCATGATTCCATAGCCTGCTGAGAAGCTAGAATAACTATCAGGACTATGATTAATTAGCTAAAGGGTCAGGGACTTCTTAGGCCAAGGGGAACAAGGTGTCTGTCGATGTCTAGGGTCTTGGAATTATTAAAGGAAGGATAACTGCCTTTGACCAGGCTATGAATAACTCAAGGGGCTCTCTCTCCAGAAACATAGATTCATTACCACCCTGGGCCTTCAGATAAGCATGGGCAAATCCTAACCCTAAGAACAGCAGGGAAGTCCTCAAACTCCTATTCATTTTCAACAGAGTCTGGTGTTTAGAATGAGGTAAGGGAGTAA
Source organism: Balaenoptera acutorostrata (assembly GCF_949987535.1). Classification (NCBI taxonomy): domain Eukaryota; kingdom Metazoa; phylum Chordata; class Mammalia; order Artiodactyla; family Balaenopteridae; genus Balaenoptera; species Balaenoptera acutorostrata. The sequence continues at coordinate 94,744,267 of NC_080069.1, forward strand.
ATGTGGGCAAAGCTTAAACAGATTTGGAGAAATAAAAATTTTTTATATCTTAATGGTTTTTAAAAAATTACTCGCAAGGATTTTATGCTGTATTACTTTATTTGGTTAATTTGTTACAGGATTATGATTTTATAAATATGTCATCCCTAATGTTCTGCCATTCAAGTGACATCCAGACTGCATATAAAATGCATACTCCTTAGCTTGGCATAAAAGCTTTGTGTGGCATGCTATCAAATTAACAACTTTTCCAGAATCATGTCAGATTCTCTTCGTATGCAATGTACACGCCAACTGTACTAAATTTCTTTCAGATCTTGGTAAATTTGCATATGCCATTTTCTGTGCCTGTGAGGAAATGTTTGCTCCAAACCAGAAAACTCCTATTCATTTATCAAGATCCAGTTCCAGTATTTCTTCCTCATCATCAACTCTCTGAGAAGAGTTAATTATTTCCTCCTCTGTGTATTTGAACATATTTCTATTTTTAAGAATAACATATCCCTTTGTTTTATAACCATTTACTTACTTTTCAACCTCGTGCACTAGGCTGCCAGCTCCAAAATGGCAGGATGCAACTCTTCATTTTGTCTGCCTCACCCTAGTTCAACAAATAGTCACTGACTACACAGAAACACCTTTGCACATGTATTTGTGAAGTTACTGCCAAATAATATATCAGATATCATTGCTTCAAAGTAATTAACATTTAATAAAACAACTTGCAAATAAATTGTTAAAGATCACAGTATGAACTTGGCCCCCAAGTGGTTTTGTCTACATTTAGTTATGATGGATGTTTGCTCTGGCATGTGGGGACCCAGGAGGAATTAAATCCTTTTTACCTGTTATTACATCTATGTAGTCTGCCATGAGAAATGATTTTTTTCTAGTCTAAAGGCCTATGCTGAAAAAGCCACGTTTTTGGTGATTTCATTAACATTTTAAAATGTTAACAATTCTGTCAGCCTAAACTGAAAATGACTGTGTGAGAAATGAAAGCTTGCATAACTCTGACACTCGATATTCATGGCTCATTATCCTCACGACTTTCATTATGCAGTGAGGAAGTAGGGTCAGCCTCACAAAATTTAGGAATAATTAAGAAAATTACTATATGGAGATGTGACTTATGGACTGAGAATAACGAACTTTCTAAAAAGACTGTATTCAACAAAATAAATAAGGATGATGAAAAATCCACAGATGTTTTATAGCTTAAGGCAGCTTTTCGGTTATTCATTATAAAGACTCCTTGAAGGCTTTTGCTCACTTCCCTTGACCCTTTCCTGAACACTCTGAAACTTTCTCTTTGACTGTATTCCTCAGGGAGTTTAAGAAGTCCTAGGCATATTTCCTGAAGTTCTTTAAGTTCATTCTCAAACACATCCACGGAGATGAAAATATTGTTGCTGACCTGTATACACTGTGAATTGCTTCCAGGCTCCAAACCTCACATTCTTCTTTCACAACTTTCGAAGTTTGTGGAATAATCATGTGGAAATAGCCACAAGGGCAGAGGTTATCTGCTAACCTAACATTCTATCAAAAAAAAAAAAAAAAAAAAAGGAAAAGAAAACCGGATGGTATCTAGGTAAGTTAAAAAAACTCTGTTTTTAATTTAGACAAAATTTTATTTATTAACCACCCATTATTCTTCTAGAACAACAGATGGTGTAGGTTGTAAATATAATATAAAATTTCCTTTTCTTTCTACGTTAATTTCAATAAATGTCTATTAAGTAGCTGCTATATGCCAGGCATTAAACTAAGTTCAGTAGTGTCTCCACTTAATAGAATTTATATTTTAGTTCAGAAGTCAGACACATAGACAAATAATGATGATGGAATAGACTAAGTACCATCATATAATTTCAGGTACAAAGTGCCATGAGATCTTTATAGAAGGAGGCACATAACTTTAATATAAATTAAATTTTGAGGAGCCAGAAAGATCAGTTTGATCTTGATAAAATGAACCCCTAAAGTATATACAACCCAAGTCAACAAATATTTCTCTCTGTAGCTTCTAAACATTTTTAGGATCCAAACAGAATTATTTTTCTTGTGCTCTCCATTTTATATAAGACAGAAAGACATTAAAAAATTTAATATAGTTTTCACAAGTGGTTTTTCCTGTCTATTGTTTAAGATTGTCCTTCCAAAATAATGACTATTTGAACTTATAACTAAAGGCTTTGCTTATATTTTTGTTATGAAGGAGGATGTTTCTTATCCCAGATAAAATCCTGAGCCTCAGTGAAGTGCTAGTTGAAAAACAGGAGATTAGGACTTCTCTGGTGGTGCAGTGTTTAAGGATCTGCCTGCCAGTGCAGGGGACATGGGTTCGAGCCCTGGTCTGGGAAGATCCCACATGCCGCGGAGCAACTGAGCCCGTGCACCACAACTACTGAGCCCGCGTGCCACAACTATGAAGCCTGCGCACCCTAGAACCCATGCTCCGCGACAAGAGAAGCCACCACAATGAGAAGCCGGCACACCACAACAAAGAGCAGCCCCCGCTCGCCACAACTAGAAAAAGCCCGTGCACGGCAACGAAGACCCAATGCAGCCAAAAAAAAAAAAGATTAAAAAAAAAAAACCAGATTAGTTTTGGATAGTGGCTATAAAATAAAACATGCGTAGACCTTATTTTTTTTTCATAGACTTTAATCTTGAGTAAATTCAAATACATTATGGAAAAAATGGAAAGTTCATTTGATGATAGGACATCTAATTTTATCATTTATAGATTCCTAATAAGTGAATTTTTGAGATATTTTATTTTATTAACAACATTCTTTAAGGAGTCTGTGGGCTGTGCTTAAACTCTGCCATATATATGGCATTTAGCATGTTGCCTTGCGCATAGTACGTGCTCAATCCATACATGTGAAATTAAAAGTAAAATGCTTTGCACCTTCTGATCTTTCCTCAAACGTTCATGTCTTAAAGGCAAGACACCATGAGGTTACCTTGTGCTCCTCAACACAGTCAAATGTCCCTGTTCCAAGAGGACTTCCTAAAATGGGGCCAGACTATAGCTAAGCCTTCATCTCTGAAACAGCAATAATTCTCTGATTTGGCCTCTCTGACCATAGGTGCTCCATTTCAGGAAAAAATCTAGGCCCCTTTAAAATATCCTTTAAAGATTTCTCCTTTTTCCAGGGATCATGAAAACCATGTCTATAGGATGAATTATTCTTTAACTTAAACAGGCTTTTTCATTCTAGATTCTGAACCAGATTGAGGAACTGGAAAAGAAAGGTATACATTTTACTCTTGTGGAACTCTTAGTTCTATCTATCTATCTATCTACTTACCTATCATCTACCATCTACCTATCACAACTCCTCCATGGATAGTAGGATCTACTGTTATATCTTTTTTACATAAATGGGTATAGGACATAGGAAACTAAGGCTCAGAGAAGTTAAATCACTTGACCAAGTCATGCAAAGCTAAAATTCAAGGATAGGGAGTCTGGCTCCAGGGTCTATGTCTTTAGTCCCTTCTCTATTCTGCCTTATTCATCATGGCCTGGGAGTAGAGAGAAAAGTCTATCTCCAGCGTGACTAATTTTTTTCTCTGTATAGATTTAGAGAGATTTGTCCAAGTCTGTTGATATAGGAATGAGTGAGCAGGGATGGAAACATTTGTTGTGCATCTACTATGAGCTGAGCAGTGTTAGGTACTTTTCATATAGAATTTTGTGGTGTCTTTATTATAATATATCAAGCTATTTAATATTATCTTAGTTTACTAATTAGAAAACTGAGGCTCAGAGTTTTTAAATAGCTTGCCAAGAACACATAGCTAGTATGGGACTAAGCCAGGATTTAAAAGTGGGACTGAGGATTCCCCACTATATGCCATGTGCTTTCTGCAAATGGGATAGATAGGGAGATTTTACTTCCTATCACAGCCCTGTGATTGGGGATGTAAACCAGGTCTTGCATCCTACCTTGATAAATATTGTCCTGAAGTGAGATTTGCAGTTTCCACATCCATGCAGTTCATCGTGCTGGGAATGAGAGCAAGTTCTGGCTGGATCATGGTGGCTGTGGCCACAGCTCTTGCGACCAGTTCCATGGCATCTTGTACATAGTACTCAAAGACAGACTGTGTTGTTTTTCCATGAGCAATGAGCCCTAAGGGCAGACCTTCTGTCCTCAGTTGCTCAACATTCTGGGAATCCCCCAGCACCCAACGAAGCTCAGGGGGTGCTACCCCAAACTGGGTGGTAATTTCGAAAATCCGCCGGATACTTTCCATGTCGCAGCCAAACATCACCATTGTGGGTGTACTGTTCTTAACGCTCTCAAGCTGGACCTGCAGGAAGCTCAAGAGGTCCTCAGTGGAGGAGAGGTTGATGGTGATGTTGATGATAGAGCCCAGGTGGAACTTGGAATTATTCTGGGTAAGGACGAGGAAGTCGGTGATGTTCCAGTCTTCCTGGCACAGCAACAAGCTAAAATTGTACCAGTTGTTCATGGTCAGGATTGAGACAGTGACATCAGCATCAGAACTTAATGAATTTTCTAAACTCAGTTGGAGGTGAAGGGGATTCTGTATTTAAAGATATGAAAAAGAAGAATTAGAAAGTAATGGCCAAAGATTATAATATAGGGTACTTTTGCTTTCTTATGAGGCTTCATCTTTTATTTTTCCCTATGATATTCAAGTGCCTCTGGGATAAAATTCCCATAATTTTGAAAGCTATGTTTCCTGTCTAACGGAATTGATTCCTTACAACTGATTTCCTTATAAGTTTTGCTCAAACTACCAAAGGGCAGATGATTCTTGGTGTAAATGTCAGGGGTGACACAACTATACATTTAGTCTTAAATTTTTATCAGGCTTGTCTACTTCCTACAGACAGTCTCCTTTAGGCATCCCATTTCTAACTATCCCTCTTCTTAACTCATTTGTTCAATTTTCCTGTCAGGTGAAATAATTGAAAGAAATTACTTTTGCTTTCCTTTAAAACTACTAGTAGAAAAATCTTAAAACAGTGCAGGTGCTTGTATTAAGGATGGTGTGGAAAAAGGATGCATCATAGTTTCCCAAACTTCTAGCCCCTGAGGAAGGCACATTTAATATATGTGGTGCTATATTTGAATGTTTATGTTCCCCAAAATTCATATGTTGAAATCCTAATCCCCAATGTGATGGTATGAGGTGATGGGGCCTTTGGGAAGTAATTAGGTCATGAGGGCAGAACCCTCATGAATGAGATTAATGTCCGAGAGGCTCAAAAGAATTCCCTTATCCCTTCCACAATATGAGGACACAGTGAGAAGCTGGCAGTCTGCCACCATGCTGGGACCCTGATTTTGAACTTCTAGCGTCCAGAATTGTGAGAAATGAAATTCTGTTTTTTACAAGCTACCCAGTCTGTGTTACAGCAGCCTAAATACACTAATACATATGGAATAATTAACAATATACTCATAAAAATTAAATACATAGTCTAATATTGAAGGTTTGATTGCATTTCTGTATCTACTGAGACTGGATTCTTGCTGTGAAAGGTGAAATGTGTGCCATTTAAATGCATTTATGTAACTTCCACCACAATTTCATCTACTTATAGAACTCACCAACTCAATGAAAGAAAAGTATCTTATTTGAAAAATCACAAACTATTAATCATATAGATGAAGTGGAAATAGTCCTCTAATGAATGAATCTGTTAATTGTTCTTCCTGAGAGCAGACTTTTGACATATTTATCCTTTAACACTGACATCCTGAGGATGGTTAGCACAATGCTTTACACAATGTAGTGTACAATAGACACAGTCCAAATTGAACTAAATATGGTCCCATTTTGGAGCTATTAGACTATTGAACTATTTTTCAGAACTTGCCAAACATTCAGGTCAATAACATGAGGAGGGCTTTCTCAGTAAGATTTCATGCCCTTGTACAAAAGGAAAGAAGTGTGGCCTTCCTTCATCTACCAAAAAGTGTATAACAAGAAATAGAGTTTGAACTGAACTTTGAATTCTTTGAAGGGTTAAAAGGATTCTGATATGTGTAGAATAAGGAGTGAGGATTCCAAAGGAATTTATGGGAGAAAAACTATGACCAAAGGCAGTAAATGAGAGTAATCATAATGGTAAGTAGGAGGGAGTCTTAAAATTTATTTTGATAACTTGACTTTTGCAAATTAAGCTTTTGAGCAAGACTTGTAATGATAAAACCAGAGCTTTTGGAGGATCATCTATGGGTAGCATTCAAAAGGGAGAGGGAAAATAAGCCTTCTAAGATTTCGATTAGGTGCTAAGGGTTTAAACTGGAAGCCAGTGTTGGTAATGATAGGAAGAGTGATTTAAAAAAAGGTTTTTTTAAAATTAAAATTTAGTGACAAGGTCAGATGGAAGAAGCGAAAAGAGAAAGGTGTCAAAAAACCAAGGAGGTAGGTAATTCCTGTTTCTAGGCTTGGGATGCCATATAAGATAAAGGACCAGAAGCTTCATTTCCTCACTCTTACTACTGATGAATATAAATTGCTCCAGAGAGTTCTTTCTGTCCTCCTCTTTTAACTTTCTTCCTTTCCTTCTTCCTTTTTATATCCTCCTGTGCCTTAACCCTCTTCCAGAATCAATGAGCAATGGAAGGCAAGCTATGCATTTAGCTGGCAGGAACAAATTATTCCCAACTGTTTTCTTGGCCTCAGTTCCCTATTCTGTTGCCAGTTTTCTTTCTAAAACATAAATATGACCGTATCATTCTTCTGCACCATAACCTCTGAATCACCCATAGGACAAATTTCAAACTTCACCTCTAACACTCCAAACATGTACCCCAAGACAGGTCATAGTGGACAATTTATTTTTCTTGTGTCAGAGTGAGCATTTTCACATCTACACAAATTTGACACGTTGAATTCTCCACCTGTGAATGTACTTGCCTATATTCATATTCATCCTTCAGAACTCAACTCTTGCATGCAGATTTCCAGAAACTAGCTTACGTTCCACTTACTACTGTTTCTGCTGCTGAGCTTTTTTTCTCACAGTATTTTGGCCCTTTTGATTTCCTGCAATGGTGAACTGGGTTTTTGTTTGACTGCTCCTCTGACTGTTGCCCAAGCAGAATTAATCGTCTCATGTCTGTGTCAGGGTGTCATTTTGTTCATCCCTCTATTACAGCACCCTTCATACTGTAAGTTAGTTATTTGGTTAAGTGTTTATCTCTCACACTAGACTGGAAGCTCCTTTAGGATAAGGACCATATCTCAATCATCTCTTCTAACACAGTTATTAGTTAACCAGAGATAGTATTTATCAACTGGAATTTTCTTTTGTCCATCCTGGGCTATGATCATAATCTTGTCACTGAAAGACTGAGAAGAAAACCATTTCCAGCAGAGCTGTATGACCCAATATTTTGCCCCCAGTGGGGACAAAGGCCCATCTATCCACTTCCTACAGAGAGATTCATTAAATCAGTATGTGAGGATCATGTTCTAATGGAGGCAGAGATGAAAATGTTCTCCTCTTGCTAAATAGGGAAGTAAAATTAGCTAATCACATTGAGCATTCAGCACCAGAGAGACAAATGCATTTGGCATGAGAAAGTGACAGAGGAGTAAATGAAAGCCCCTCCCCGTGGATTATGTGATCCGTATAATCACACTCATCCCTACAAACAATTCTAGTAAGAAAGTCTAGATGTGGAAGTTAATCCTTACATGAATTTAAGGAACACAATTCTTCAAGTAAATATTTATTAAATAATAGTTTAGAAACATCTAGTGATATTGTATTTATCTGGCAGCCTCAGAAGCAAAATCTCCTTATTTCTCTCCATATAATAATCAAGGGAAAGGTGCGTGTGCATGTGTGTGTGTGACACACACACACAGATATGAAAACTTATAACAAAAAATTCAAGCCTAATAGTAAAACTTTCATCAAAATCTGGGACAAAAATTAAACAAGACCTATCAAATGAAACTGAGAATCAAAATCTATGTCTGACAGATAGTTTGCTGTTTGCAGAAGAACAACCCATGGCCTGAAGGAAGGTATAATTAAAAAAAAATTTCTACATTGTTTACCTCCTAAATCAGAGATCCAATAACAAAACAACTTGAGTCAGGAAGCCTCTCTCAACCATGCTGACAGTAAAAACTGCTTCATAAGTGCATTCAATTTATATAAATTAAAATATACAGGCTCAGTAGGAAGAGGTAGGGGGAGAGAAAAATGAAGTTAAGTAGTACTGATAATTCTAATTATCCTAAGTGAGTGTATTCTTTATTACCTATGACTATTATATATAGGTATTATATATTGTAATAAATACATGTTATTACACACAGTTATATACACAAAATCATATATGCCACATTAAATAGGTAATTTTTAAAAACTGAAGTATAGTTAATGTACAACATTATGTCAATTTCAGGTGTGCAACAGTGATTTGACATTCAAATATATTATGAAATGATCACTATAATAAGTCTGGTAACCATCTGTCACCATTCAAAATTATTACAGTATTATTGACTACTATATTCCTTAAGCTGTCTAATACTTCCTCATAAGTTATTTATTTTATAACTGGTAGTTTGTATCTCTTAGTCTCTTTCACCTATTTCATCCAACCTCCACCCCAACCTCTGGCAACCACCAGTTTGTTCTCTTTATCTATGTCTGTTTCTGCTTTGTTTTTGTATGTTGATTCGTTTTGTTTTTTAGATTCCACGTATAAGTGAAACCATATGGTACTTGTCTTTCTCTGTCTGACTTACTTCACTTAGCGTAATACCCTCTAGACCCATCCATGTTGTCACAAGTGGCAAGATTTCATCCTTTTTTATGGCTGAGTAATATTCCATTGTGTGTGTGTGTGTGTGTGTGTGTGTGTGTGTGTGTGTATCACACATCTGCTTTATCCACTCATCTTTTGATGGACACTTAGGTCGTTTCTATGTTTTCGCTAACTTAAGGAATTTTCTAATGTAATTTTCCTATACTTTGAATTGAGTCTTTATTTCTAAGCAAGATAACACGCCACTCCACTTCATTGAGTTTTAGGGTTTTATTCCCATCATAATCTGCTTCTACATTATTTGGGGGCTGACATTCCCAAAAGTATGGGCCAGAAGTGTGGATGGGAAATGGCCATGTTGAAATGCACTGATGGAATGAAATCTTAACAAGTCAAGTGCAGAGCTGGAAGGAGAGAGGAGTTGCTAAGAACGCAGTGCAGTTGCCAGTGTCAGAGAATTGCAGAAGTGTCAGAGATTTATTCAATTGTGTAAGGGAAGATTGCTTTAGCTGTTATGGAGCACAGTGGATTTACAACTAGTAAAAGATTAAAATTCCACAGAAACAAAAACCAGGCAAGAAGGTTAAGAAAATGAGGAAAAATAAAAAGATAGAGGGGCCGTGCCTTAAGAGATATTAGAACACAACAGAAAAGGCAATTTTTATATAACCATAATAATTAAAACAGGTAAGTATTAACAAAAGGATTAACAGGTAAATAAATAGAACAGATGTTAATGCACATTAAGAAGCACATTGGTTTAATATACTATATTAATATATTGGATACTATACACTGAAAATTATAAAGGAATACAGAAGAAACACATATGAAGTTAGGAGTTGAGAAAATAGATTATTTGGGAAAATAAATATCATTTAAAGTCCTAGTTCTACCATATATTAAAAATAAATTCCAGGCCATTTAAGAGTTTAAAGTATAATGTCAAATCATTAAAAGTTAGAGCAAATAGGTAAATGTGTCAGAAATCACAATGATAAAGAGAAATACATTAAACTAAATATTACAGTATGCTTTATTTCCAGCATTAAACACCTCTCATAAACAAACAAACAAAAAAAAGGAATATGAGAAACAAAAGAATATTTGCAACATATTTGACAGAGTTAATGGTCACAAAATTTAAAGAACATTTACTAATCAATCAGGAAATAGAACCCTTGACTGAGCATTCATTCAATCAAGAAAATTAATTTTAAGCTCCTACTATGAGCCATACTCTGTAAAAAAATTTCCTGTTGTCTATACAGTGGGTGAGAGATAGACAATTTACAGATAAGTAGACAAATAAACACTTAATATAATTATAAATTATAGAAATTACTGTAAATGAAACTAATAGCGTGTAGCAAGACTAGGAAAGGGGAAAGAGTATCCCAGGAAAAGTGTAATAATTATGATTCGTAGGGTAGGTGGATGCACGTATTTGCACTGTATAAGCACTCTCTAATTGGGACTTTAGAAAAAATAAGGGATGTGTATAAAAATGATTAATCACTATATATATGTAAACACAAATATTGATTTTTTTAAAAATACACATTTAACTAAAAATGTAGTTTCATTTTGACCATCCATTCCTCTTTGACTAGGTACAATCTTCCTAGTCCCAGACAAATGGTTGGAGCCACTACCTGCTTCTACATTCCCTCTGCTTGATTCTTTTTTTTTTTTAATTTTATTTATTTATTTATTTATTCTTGGCTGCGTTGGGTCTTCGTTGCTGTGTGCGGGGTTTCTCTAGTTGCGGTGAGCGGGGGCTACTCTTCTTTACGGTGCGCAGGCTTCTTATTGCGGTGGCTTCTCTTGTTGCGGAGCTCAGGCTCTAGGCATGTGGGCTTCAGTAGCTGTGGCACATGGGCTCAGTAGTTGTGGCTTGTGGGCACTAGAGCGCAGGCTCAGTAGCTGTGGTGCAGGGGCTTAGTTGCTCTGCAGCATGTGGGATCTTCCCAGACCAGGGCTCGAACCCGTGTCCCCTGCATTGGCAGGTGGGTTCTTAACCACTATGCCACCAGGGAAGTCCCCTCTGCTTGATTCTTTACCCTTCCCTTTTGCAGTGTCTTCAATGTTCTTGCTCAAATCCTAAACTGTCCCTTCTGGCTGGACCACTGTCTTCAGTAAGCTGAGCTTTTCTCTCCTTTTGTGGGACAGTAAGTTTTGTGCTTAGGACTTAGTAGTCCCAGCAACCTATCCTTAGCTTCTGGCTCCATCATTTACAAGCCATGTGGCTTTCAACAAGTCACTCAGTGTCTCTGAGTCATAAATTTCTCATCTCTAAAACGAGGAAGATACTTCCTCCTACCTTACAGAATCATTTAGAGAATTAAATGTGAGAATGTGATAATGCATGGAAAGTAACTGGCCCAGAGTGAAGGCCCAGTAAGTAATAGTTGTTACAGTTTTCTTAGAGTTAAGTCATTGTGTTGGACATGCCTGCTAAAGTGACTGCAATACAATTTTTTTCTTTGCTATTGCTCTTTTTCCTTTCTCTTTTCTATTTTCATCCAATGGTCCCTGCAATAAATATCTTTTACAAATACCAATTATACCAACTCCTTAGCAGGAAAAGAGCAACTCCATCTCAGGATGGGAGCTGCTATTTATTTGGAAGACATCATATTCACAGCAGAGCACACCCCCCCATAAAAAATCCCCAAAGCAAAAAACTTCTTTCTTTGGTAACTAGCTCCAGTGTGACATCACGAGTTAAGGAATTTTGGGTGCTAGTTGTTGGAGATCATCTCCCCCATCAATCTTTGTTTTTCCCAAGAGCACAGATTCAGCTATTTTGGGGATCAGTAAAAGTTTCAAAAACAGGATTCATTGCAGCAACGAGCTTGTCAGATGCTTTGAGATATTCCCTGACAGAAGAAAAGAGGTAATGAGGTTGGGTTTGCTTTAAGAGAGGAGAAAAGATGAAATTCTCTCAGCTCTTTCCTGGGCAAGCAAACCCATTTAGTTTTGACTTCTAGGCCAAAGCTCAGAAAGCTCAAGTGAGCATAATATTTCCACTACTTTTAATGGAGATGAAATTCCCTTCTATTCCTAAGTCTGCTGATTGCTAAAGGTGTTCAAGGGGCTCAGAACTGCTTCCTACACTGCTATCGCTTCTCCTCAGCCAAGGAGGCTGCAGGAGGTTTGCTGTTTCTCATTACCGCACAGCTCATTTGACCTATATTATATAGAAGTCTTTTTCTTTCTGAAAATTCAAGCTTATTCCTTTAGAAGCCCAGGCTTTTAAATAAATTAACTGTTTTTGTGGTTGCATTAGGGATTCAGGCAAACATAAGGCATAGTCCCTGCCCAGAAATTGTAATCTAATAATAATAATAATAATAATACAAATGAAAAGCTAATACCTACCAATGGCCCTAGTGCTTTTTGCATATTGTCTTATTTTATCCTCACAATGACCTCATGAGGTGATTAGCCTCCTTTAACAGATGACAAAAATGAGGCTCAGAAAGAGTGAGTAATTTCCCCAAGGTTGCATAGCTACTGAGAAATAGAGCCTGGGTCCAAAATCCAAGTTTGTAAGACTTGAAAGCCTGTGCTTTGGGCCAGTACTCTATACTGCTCCCTCCACTTGGTAAGAATAAAATGTGCACTAGAGTCTTGACATTTGTAGATTTAAAATTTATAGCTCCAGTTATTTGCAAGTAATCCTAAAAGCCCACGGAATCAAGTCCCTTTTAAGATGTGTCATGGTATGGGTTAGAATGACATGCCCTGCGCAGCTGGCACACGGGAGCCAGTGAGGGGGGGCCAAGCCTGCTGCTCAGCATGCATACGGCTTCTCAGGCGTTTTCTTCCCTCATCCTCCCATTTGTAGCAACTCTTGTGAAACAAGACTTGTGTTTCTTCAATAATGACAATTTAACAAAGAAAGCCAGTGGTATAATTAATGACATCAGTTTTGTGTTTGGTAAAATAAGAAAGTTTGGAGAAGGTCACTTAAGTTTTTCATTTAGATTCTACTGAACTTCATGGACGAAACTATAATCTACAATGGTGTTTGACTATTATGTATGGGACTGTCAACAAAGATCTTAGGACATATCCCTCAGGATTTTTGAGTGATATATGAAGCAATATATAAGAAAGTAGTAGAATACAAGGAATGCTTCAGAAGGCAGGATTATGGGTACATGGTACAGTTGGCATAATACTGCCAATCATGCTGGGTGTGGTCTATTTCACTGCAGCAGTTTGAGGAAAGCTGGTCTTCCCTCCTGGAAATAGAGCAGACACCGGTAGACTGGCTCAGTTTTAGGAGGAAGTATTGGTACAGATACACTGTCTTCAACAACAACTGGCTGATGGATTCATCCAACAAAGCAAGTGTTGAAAGGCTATTATATGTCAGGCCATGGGTACAGCGATGCATGTCTTCAGGCAGAGGAATGAGCAGACACATGCATGCAGTAGGTACTCTTTGAACCAACTCAATCCTTTTTCACCTTAGGCCGATTTCCAGAAAGAGAAGTCAGGGGCATAGCAGGTCAGCTTGTGGCAATCACTCAAGCTTCCTGTGCTGGGCTTTCGATCACGTATTTTTTCCCATTCTAGATAATCCATCTAATTATCGATACTCAACTCTTTCATCTATGTTCCACCCACTTCTACCTTTTGTTGTGGATGGTTATACTTTGTTTCTCTCACCTGACCTTTGGTAATCTTGAAAGCCTTTAGCTGCCACTCACTCTCTGAGCTCTGTCCTCTCAGCCCATGCATACAAGATATACCCTGCCCAGGTACAACTTCTGGGGCTTAAAGCTGTCACCAGTATGCTTGGGGAGGGGGAGGACTTTGTTTAAAAGGATGTGGCTACATAAGAGGTGTAGTCACATGGTGCTCGAGAGCAGTCAGTACAGGCAGCATGGCCCAGTGCAGGAAAAGGTGAGCCAGGGACAGGGAGTCACTGGAAGTGTGGCCATTTGACGTCAGGAGAGACTAGTAGCAGGCAACAAGGTCCAAAACCTTGGTTTGGGGTTCAGTAGGTCACTGCAACTCCCAGGGGAGCCCAGAGGAGAGACTACTTTGGCTTTATTTGGACTAACTCAGACCTTTGTTTGAATTGTGGCTCTGCCATTTACCAGTTCTGTGTGGTAGACTTTATGAAAATTATTTAGCCTCGTGGAGCTTCACTTTACTTTTCTGTGCAATGAAAATGATACCACCTACCTTGCAAAGTTTGTGAGTATTAAATAACATAATATATATAAAACATCAGCACACAGTAAACAGTAAGCGGTAGCTTATAATAATGATGCTGTTGCTGATGAGGTTAGGAATATTATGCTAAGAGAACTGAAGTATAAGGGCTAGACTGGTGGTACATTCAGCTTATTGAATGAATAATTGAGTATCTGTTTTGTGCCAGTCATTGGGTACTGACTACTGGGACTACAGTAGCGAATAAGGCCAGAGTTGTCTTTTCTTTTATGGACTTTAAAGTCTAGAGGATACTATCACCAGCACCAAGACACAAACTGAGGATTAATTTAGACATAAAGCAGCAGACCAGTGACAAGAAATAGGGCCCAAAGTTTGAGCCAGACTAAAAGGAATGGTGATTTGGTTTTTCAGTTTTAGATTATGAGGCAAATATCTTCACACCCTTCTTTGCTGAATTTCAGACAAGCCCTGGGTACTGGGGCAAGACCAAGTTTACAGGTGAAGGTCATGGATGACATGGAAGGGAGGAGGAGGCTAGAAGAAGTCAGGATCTGACAATTAAGGAGGTGTCCTCACATGCCCGACATGTAGTAAGTATCTGGTAAATGTTAGCCTTATTACTGTCATTGGTGTTGTTAACAAAATTAGCCCACTTACTTGGGCTGGCACAATTGATCCTTCCCTCATGACTCAGAGCATTCTGATGTCAGCACCAGTCACTGTGCCTGACTGCGGGACCATGATGTGCTCAGGGGCCACGGAGCCAGCTGCTTTCCATGTTGACTGAACTAAGTAGGGCTGAGCTTATGGAAATGCTGGAGCTCTTGAGCCTCTCTCGAAAGTATATTTTTTCTCTTTCCTGCCACGGCGTAGGGTTACCTACTATCCCCTTTTGTTTTGTCAGTTTGCCAACTTCAGCAACTCCTTGCAGCCTCTTTTTATTATACTTTGAGCTAGAAAGAGTATAACTCTCATGTCACTATTTTGTCTCAAATAAGAGTAAAATACATCAAGACCATCTCATAAGCAAATATTAAGGAGGCTGTGGACTGGATTTGATATCAGGACTGTTCTGGGGAACTTGACTTCCACTTCTTTAACTGCCACAAGAGAATAATAATAGTCAACCAACTACCTCAGGACAGTGTGGAGACCACATGATGATATGCATGTGAAAGTGATTTATGAAGTAGAAAGCACTGTTACAGTAGGGGACACGATGCATTTGCATGTCTGTTTTCTGGACAGTAGGGGGTTGGCAGGATCAATAAGCTGGATAGAGGTAAAGGAGGCATTTCTAGAGTAGAATATTCAAGCTAGATATAATTTTCAAATTCTATGCCAACTTTTTCATCTTCATATTACAGAGGATAACATTATTTGTTACACTTCAAAAACTTTTGGAATAAAGATGTTGGTTTAAGACTGATTCCTATTTCCACGCTCAGGTTTTCGTCAAATTAAGCAGTATTTGAATGAACCTCCACATTTATATTATCAGCAGGGCAGATGATTTATAAGATAATTAAAATTTATTGAAGTATTCAAACTATTGTTATAGACGCTCTCTCGGTGACAAACTGGAGCATATTTTCTTATAATGGGAACTGTTGAAATGTGCACCAGATAAACTGTCTAGCATGCAAGTTAAATTTCCTATGGAAATTTGATTATTTTATGTCAATGCAGCTTGAAACTATTATTAAGAGATGGCTTATGTCACATGCTAATTTGCTTTATTATACTAAGAATGAAAAGTCAGCTAAATGTTGATTATTTCTATTAACTGACACCACAGTTGACATAAACTTTTTTCTCGATTCCATAAGCCATTTTTTAAATTGATACAAGTACATGTTTTGTACATTTAAACCATGGTTCAACTAATTGTGATGTAACATGGCTTTCGTATATTCTGGTTTAGCATTCCAGATTAATTTTCATAATATCATAAAATGTATAAAATCAATTTAGTTGCATAATGGCTTCTTATTTCATTTGAAAAATTAGATGGACTCACATTCATTGCTTGCTACCTGACATTGACCAGTTTAATACTAGAAATAGTATTAGCATGACCTTAAATAGTATCTAAGTAAATTTCCATCTTACCACTTTATTTCAAAACTTGTGATCTATTCATTATGATTAAGCTTTGCTGCAATACATTTTATTTCACTTGCATTAATAGGCACACATTAGCATAGTTAATTCTTTGTACCTTTCAAATCCTGGTTCAAAGTAAGAAGGCATTAGAAATATTGAATTTAGTTTCAAAGTCTCTGGTCACAGAGGCAGTACTTTCTCATGAATTAGAGAAAGTAGAATTAGAGCCTTCAAACTCTTTTTTTTTTTTTTTTTTTTAATGTTTTTTTTTTTCCACACACACACACTGTATTTTATTTTTACAAGAGATAAATAGACTGACACCAAGCATTGTACATGGATGACCACAACAAAAGCAACAGTGATTGCAATTACCAAACATGAAACACACTCATACTATGTCATAATATTGACATTCAGTCCAGTAATCCTCCACTGTAACAGCTCCTTTACTTTGCAGTGAAAATTGATTTGTATATTCTTTGCCTCTGAGTAGAGCCTTCAAACTCTTAAAGCCTCTATAAGCAGTTCTGGTGACTTCAGGTCCAGAATGATGAATCCTGAATGAACAGACCTATGTTCATTCAGGATGGTCTATGTGAGCACTGTCACTCATTATGAAATGAAAAATGAACTATTTGGTTATTTTCAAATTTAAGATTTGGATTGCATCTGGCCCTGTTGTGAACTCACTTGTCACATCATTGCCCGTATCCATTCAAGCCCAGTGATAATCAGATAAGGCAGAAATATTAAGTTTGAAGGTCCACCAAAAGCTAATCAGTGCACTTATGATTTTATCATTTGGTTTGTAAGGGACCTTAAAGCTCACTTAATTCAAACTCCTGTACAGTTTACAGAATGCCATGTATTAAGGTGCAAGAGTGAGTTAAAGGTCTTTCTCGTTCTATTTGGAAAGTTGATAATTTGTTTAATTGAGGTGGTCTGTCTTCCTTACAGTCTTTTGTGAATATGACTAAATTTTTAATATTTATGAATATCTACTTGTGTTTAATTTTATTTTAAAGGAAAGATTCAGGCTCAGCCCAAACTTGCACACTCTAATATCTCTCTGCAGTCCTTAAACCACAAATAATTGCTCTTTATAAAAGAGGTATAAAGAGTGTACTGATTTATGAATTCACTAATTTTTCTTCTCCACTGTGACAAACATATACAATCACATCATGTCTTGAAAGGGAAACATTAATCGCTAACATATCTAGTGCTAAAAAGAATTAAATCAAATAAAATGGATTTTCTGGGTTTCCATCCAACTTACTATATGAACTCCGGAATGATCTCTTTCTGGAATCACTTACTGTCCATATATATTCATTCTGTTAGCATTATTTAGCCTCTATTGGCATTATTATTTTTTTTAAACTCTTGCATATCACACCAAAGGCCTTTAGGCTTTAAAATGAGAAGAACCACCAAAGATCATCATTATGTTTTCTAAGTCAGTCCAGGGAACATAGACCCACAAAGAGATCAGGGACCTTGAGAGGTCTTTACTGTTTCCAGAATAAAAGAGAGTTGATAACCCAGCCTTTGTAACTCAGTCCAGCATCTCAAAGTGCTAAATTCACAATGTTGATGATTTTCTCTCTCCCTCTGCCTGTGTCTTGGGTGATCCTGGAGAGTCCTGATATCTTATTTCTTGCCTCCCTTTCCAGGGTGCAATCTGATGGATTGCAAGATCCATCAGAGCTGACTGTTACATCTCTGTTTTCTAGCCGTCATCCTTATCTCCTTTGAAGCACAACAGGGGTGGTACTGTTTATTCAGTTGTCTAAATATATCTTAGTTTCCTTTGATCTTGGAAGCCATTTCAAAAACCTTGGAATTCCCAGCTCTCTTGCCTCTACATCCATGGATCATTTTCTCTGCCCAGAACACTCTTTACCTCTCTTTTTGCATCACTAACTCCCAGTCATCTTTCAAGGCTGTGCTCAGGTTTCTTTTCTCTGGTTAAACATTGTTACTTGCCTCACCCTCAAGTTATATTACTTGCCTGCCTTTTATCTGCAGCCCCACCATATTTTGTACATTTGCCTCTCATTTTTTACATGGCATAATCATTAGTTTACTCATCTCTCTCCTTCCCTGGAATATTTGGGGGCTAGAGAAGTTCCCTCATATAGTGAAATCCTGAGTTACATTGCCCAGAAAATAAGAGACTCACAGAGAAGTGTTGGTTGAATGAATAAATGGTGATATGTAAGTTTAGATTTAGAGAAGTCTGACCTTTAGCTGAGATGTGTGTCTATTTTTTATGTCATTTTCCTTCCTGTTTGACTAATATGGTGTCTCTCTAGAGCCAAGAATGATTATTATCTGCTTTCCCATAAAATCCTATCCTTCCAGATGACACAAATCTTCTCTGATGTCAATCAGAAAAGTGGCACCTGAATGCCAAGAGGATTGACAGAATTGCTCAAATGCATATTCGCCCCAGGCACTGTTTAGAAATACAAGTGAATCATGATATGCTCAAACTCAGTGTGTGTCAGTCATTTTCTTTACACTAAAGATGGTTGTAGAGAAATATTTATTGTGCTTTATAAATTATTCATAATTGAATTTGTTTAAATGCTCAACAGTGATACATTTAAAACATGATTCAATATACAAAAGTATAAATACTGAGGCAACCTTTCAGTTACCTATCTGTTATCTAGAGTGAGGTACCATTATAGAACTGGAGAAATGACTTTGAAATCTCCATGACCAACCTACAATGGGATTCTAACAAAGCAACTGGAAATGACAATAAATAAAAACTATGTTAAGGGAAAGAAGAGGACAAAGGAAGATGACAGAAGTCTTATCAGGATTTTAAACCTTAAAATAACACACCTATTATTACTACGAATAACAGAAAGTATCTTGGAGTTTGCATAAAAGAGAAAGTAATTAAGCTTCTCCTTGAATTCAGAGACACAACTTGGCTTGGAGGATGGGAGAGGGGAACATGGACACCTGAACTACAGTATGAACTCTCCCCCCTCCTCGCCCTGCGTTAGTCTAGTTTGCCACTTACTGTAGATGGTGGAAGTATGAAGATGCTTACTCTTCCTCAAGAAAATAAAGTGTAGATTGTTATGTGTTGAAGTAAGGTGGGTCCAGAACTGGTACCTGCAGTGTCTGGCAATTTTCTTTTTTTTTTTAAATTTATTTTTGGCTGTGTTGGGTCTTCGTTGCTGCGCGCAGGCTTTCCCTAGTTGCGGCAAGCGGGGGCTACTCTTCGTTGTAGTGTGCGGGCTTCTCATTGCGGTGGCTCCTCTTGCTGCGGAGCACGGGCTCTAGGCACGTGGGCTTCAGTAGTTGTGGCTTCACGGGCTCTAGAGCGCATGCTCAGTAGTTTTGGCGCACAGGCTTAGTTTCTCTGTGGCATGCGGGATCTTCCCGGACCAGGGCTTGAACCCCTGTGCCCTGCATTGGCAGGCAGATTCTCAACCACTGTGCCACCAGGGAAGTCCTAGAAATTTTCAATTAGAGAAAAGATGGGGAATTTTTTCTTTCTTCTCTCTCACCTCCGTAATGACCTTGTTCTGGAATTTGCTTCAGCAGTTTCTCTCTCTCCCTGGGATCTCCCATAAGCTTACAAATATCCTCAATATCATCCACTTTCCTACTCCAGCTACTATTCTAGTTATTACTCCTTTTCTGCAGCACAAGTCTGAAGATGTATCAATACTTAAAATTACTTATTCCTCATTTTTCATTTTTCTCACCTAATCAGGCTTTTGAATTCACCACCACAACATTTATTGAAGCAGACAATGACCAAATACTACTGAAGTGAAAGGATGATTTTCATTGTACAGGTGACTCACCTCTAAATACCATACAACACAGTTTTTCACTCCCTCTTGAGACACTTTATCCTCTAGGCTTCTCAATTCCATAGATGGGCCTTGTTTTCTTCTTACCTCACCAGTTTATCAGTCTATCATTTTTCTAAATTTGATGCCCCTGGCTCTGTCCTTGCCTCCTGTTTTCTTATCTACGCTACAGCCTACTAAGTTTAAGTACCACGTATACCCTTTATTCTCTAACCTGCGCCTTGTATATTTGACTGCCTTCTTGATATCTCTTTTTGGATTCCTGTTAGGCATCTGAAACCTAACAAGTCCAAAGAGATTCATTGTGTTCTTTCCTCTTACCCCCACTCCACCCCTGCCAAATCCACTTCCTTGAAAGCCCTCCCCAAGTACCATCATCCACACTGACTGCTCCGACCAAAAACTAAGAAGTCTTCATATCCCTCATTAATCCATCAGTAAGTCTCATTCACTCCAAAATATATCTCAAATTCAATCACCTTCGTCATCTCACTTTCTTTTTTTTTTTAATACATTTATTTATTTATTTTTGGCTGTGTTGGGCCTTTGTTGCTATGCGTGGGCTTTCTCTAGTTGAGGAGAGCGGGGGCTACTCTTCATTGTGGTGTGTGGGCTTCTCATTGCAGTAGCTTCTCTTGTTGCGGAGCACGGGCTCTAGGGTGGGCGGGCCTCAGTAGTTGTGGCACACAGGCTCAGTAGTTGTGGCACACAGGCTCAGTAGTTGTGGCTCGCAGGCTCTAGAGCGCAGGCTCAATAGTGGCACACGGGCTTAGTTGCTCCACAGCATGTGGGATCCTCCCGGACTAGGGCTCGAACCCGTGTCCCCTGCATTGGCAGGCGGATTCTTAACCACTGCGCCACCAGGGAAGTCCCCATCTCACGGTTTCTGGAGCAAGCCTCCCTCCCCTCTGTCACCTATGCTAACGTGACAGCCTCCTCATTTAGTCTCCCTGCCTCTACCACTGCTGGTCCAGCAATCAGTTCTATACATAGCAGGAAAAATGATCTTTTAAAAAAATCTAAAATCTAAAGTCATTCCTTTGCTTAAAATACTTTAATAATTTTCCACTGCAACTAAAGCAAAATGTAAGCTGTTTGCCCAGTGCCCTAAATGATCTGGCTCTGCCTATTTCTCTAAATTCCCCACTCCACTTGTGTGGTCTCAAAGCCCTTATACTCAAACCTTGTATTTGGTGTTCCTTCTTATTTTATGCAAAGTGGGAATACTGTTCCCCCATGTGGCTGATTCTTTCTCAACATTGAGACCTCAGCTCAAATTTCTGGACTTTCTATCTAACATGAGCAGCCTCTCCACTGCATCACCCTCCTATCATTTTCTTCACAGAACATGATTTTATCTTCTTCAATAACAGAAATTATTGGGACTTCCCTGGTGGCATATTGGTTAAGAATCAGCCTGCCAGTGCAGGGGACACAGGTTCGAGCCCTGGTCCGGGAAGATCCCACATGCTGTGGAGTAACTAAGCCCATGTGCCACAACTACTGAAGGCTGCGTGCCTAGAGCCTGTGCTCCGCAACAAGAGAAGCCATTGCAATGAGAAGCATGTGCACCACAACAAAGAACAGACTCCGCTGGAAGCAACTAGAAAAAGCCTGCGTGCAGCAACGAAGACCCAATGCAGCCAAAAATAAATAAATAAATAAATTTATTAAAAAAACAAAGTATCTTATTCATTTGTTGATGAATTTGTTGACTGTTTTCTCACTACTAAAACAAAGTTTCTAGAGGGCCCAGACACTAGATCCTTACTATCTCCTCAGGGCCTAGAGTATTGTTGAATGGTGTTTGTTGGCTGACTGACTCAAGATATCTCTCTATCACATATTAAAACTGAACTTTCTACCAAAAACTTCAAAAGGTCATTTTTTGAGCAATAAGGCGTATCCTAGAAATTGTCCCAGTAGAATAATTTTGGGGCGGTTGATCTATAGAAATCTGTCTTCTTTGCTACCTGTCTCCATCCACGCCTCCATGGTGCTCCCTTTGCCTTTATTTCTCCCTCTGTCTCTGTCTTGATCTTAATCTCTATCTTGGTCTCTAAATTTCTTTGTCTAAACATTTGTCTCCTTTGTGGCCCTATCTCTAGCTTTCCCTCTTGTTTAAACACAAGCAAAGGGCTTCCTTTAAAAGGAACACAATAATGGCAAGTGACTGTATTTCCTGAACATTAGAAACCATTATCATATTCAAACAGCTTGCCGTTTTGGCTACTGTCTTTGAAAGATGAGACATTGTAGCTATTATGGCACATACGACTCATTATGGCACAGCTCTTTACTGCAGAATTGGCTATCTGTGGATCCAATCATGTTTCCTAAAGTATTCTCATACAGGACTTCTCGACAGAATAGGGCTAGTCCATTCAATAAATTAATGTAATGTTACAGAGAGTCTCAATTTAATTCTTTGGTGTCTGAAGTCGTATTCACTTTCAGAGTAACTCATGTTTTTAGGCAATATACTTTAAGTATATTTTTATTTGTTGAATTGCTACAATATGGCAGGCACTGTAATACATATTGGAAGTGTGATGGGAATGAACAAAACAGACATGTCATCTGTCTCTATGGAGCTCAGAGTCTTAAGGGGGAGGTGGATATTAATAAAATAATACATTAATAAAATAAAAAATAATAGTAGGTAACAGTTATTGGGTGAATGTTTACTATGTGCCAGTCAGTGTTTTAAGTGTCTTAACAACTATTAACTCATTTAATCCTTACAACAATTCTATGATGTAAGAACTACTAACATGCCCATTTTATAGAGGAAGAAACTAAGATCACATATCTGGTAAGAAACCAAGATGGAATTCAGAATCAGTCTCTAGAAGCCATACTTTTAATCACTACATTTTCCTGCCTGGAGAGACTTGTTGAAAAAAAAATGAAAGGCAAGAATCATTCCAAGTAAATTCATAATTATAATGATAAGTTCTATGAACCTAAAGTGAACAGTATAAAGAGAGTACAGTCCAGAGTGACCTAGTCTGGGGAATCAGGGAAGATTTTCTTAGGGAAGAGAGGGGGAGGATTTAATTAATTTATATTTCATTCCCTCCAGCCCTATTCTGCCCTACCTAATACTACAAGAACCTTCTTTTCAAAGGAATTGAGAAGCTCCTCACTGACAATTTGGTAGTTAATTCATTCTCTGACCTTTCCACTTCCTGCAATATAATCAATCTTCGCTGTTGCTTAACATAGTGCGAAGTCAGAACAAATGAATATAGGTCAGATACACGTAAAAACACCCTGGGTGGCAATGGGGTCTGTCTCAGGATGAATGTGGCACCTTCAATAATAACCCTAACAAGTGAACAATATTAACTCCAATTCTTTTGTGACCCATTCTAGCCACTTGTAGATTAGCTACAATCTGGAGAGGAATTATTTAAGAGCATCATAATCAGATTATGCAATTAAGGTCCTGGAAGGACTGACACTATTGCATTTAATTTATGACACTGTAGTAAATCATTTCAGGGAAATGGCACCTCTCCTTTTAACACAGGTCATTAGGAAAACAGTCCTCACCGTCCATGTGACAGAACACTAGAATGTGCTGCCAGAGGAGGTCATCGTAGGTTCTTTTTAAGCAACAGCTCATTTAATTCCCACATAGGCCAGGATGCTTCAATTTGTTCCTTGGGTACAGATTTCATTCTTCACCCCAGCACTTATCTAAAAATGTAGAACGTTGCACACGAGGGAGACCAAGAGAAAGAATGAAGATGAATGTGTTGCCAAATGACAAAGTTTTATAGTCTCTCAAATCCAAGAGGATTGATCTCTTTATTTTTTTCACTTGCAGATGAAACTTACGGATTTCAGAAAAGAAGTCACAGACGTGTAATGAGGTGGTGAGACTAAATCAGCAAATGAGAAGCGGGAAACATCCCAACAGCAATTCAACAGCCGCTGAAATTTGCAAAATATGCCAGTGTCTCCCAGGAGAGTGAACAATCATGATGTTGAAATGTCAACTGTGGAAATAGTATGTTAAAAATGCAGTGCAAAATTTCCCAGCAGTATATTTTGTTTTATAAGGTGTAGCCTTATGCACAATACTCCATAAGTAGCCTCAGGGTTGTAGCTACATCAGCAGAAATCTCTTTACTTCTCTGTCCATGGTAATCACTAGTGAACGCAACTGGGGACACACTGGCTAGCTTAATTTATTATCACCAGTTAATTGTCTATGTCTAATAAGGTTAAACGATGAAATTCAAACCCAAATCCTATATCACCCATTTGACTGCTCTTCTTGAAGGCTAGTTTATTGTCTGATCCTGCATATCTTTGGCACCATCAAGAAAGGCCTCCCTTTTGGTTGCCCTGGTGATGCTTTCCTCATATGTCTTTTAAAATATCCCAGATGGGCAGCTCCTCAGAAATAAGAAATGGATATAGATGGGAGTCATATTACTTAAAAAGTAAACAAATTATTAATGTACTTATCTTTCTAGTTTAAGCAAACACTGCTTTTGTTTTGATTTAACTTGTTACAATTGCTCCCAGTACTAATAGAGACATTTCTAACACTATACAATATGCCTACAGTTTTCAGGTAATATCAAGGCAATTGTTTTCATTCTTAACTGTGGCATTCTAAGAATTTGGGATTAGCAGGCAGTGAATTTTGACTCCCTTCTTGGAATGTTAGGGTAATGTTCTACTCTTTTTTATGCTTAATGTTTCTGCCAAAGAGGAGAGTGAAAAGGAGCACGAAGTCAGAAGTTACTCACTATGCTTTTGACAGTTCTTTGGCAAGGCTTTCCCTTTAATGTTAACCAATTAATTGCATCTCCCCGATCATTAGGTGGAGAAAAGATGGCGTCCCTCAATGAAAAAGACTGGGGTAGGGGGCGGTGCTCAGAGGTGCTGCATGTGTAATAGACAGGAAGAGAATGAGAACAATCCTACCGTTTGGAGGAAGAGCCTAAAATGAGTTTGCTGATGAGAGTAAAATATTTGTCATTCTAAAGAGTCCTGAGGCCATGTCAGTGATTGAGTGCTAATAGTAGTCGAAAGATCACTACTGACTAATGCAATCCCATTTTAGGACTTGAATAGCTAATTGGATTTTATGATTTTCGGGGATTTAACGTTATTATGGGCAATGGGTTGTCCAGTGGTGGGAAGACCAGCATCATATGCCTTTTAAATACCTCTTCAAACAAGATAATGTGGTTTTTGTTTTTGTTTTTTTATAGGTAGAGCCAATTAAAGCATATTTTGCTCCAGCGGCACTAGAGGACTACATGATAGTATTGCTAAGCCAAAGTGGGAGTAGAATGCTCTGTACGAAAGGGAGAGATGGGGTACTGTGGCTTAGCCCCCAGTGAGCTGAAGGTCATAGATATTAATGTGGCCTGGGAATTATCTGTATGATACCTACCATGACAGTGTTCTATTTATATAATTATAATTAATAATGAATAAGTCATTTTGGTTTAGAGACCCAGAATTAAATTTATCATCTGTTCAAGGCATAAATCTTCAGAAAGAATGGGATAATGATTTGTCTTATGCATTTCTATGGCTAGCCTGACATTTTTATACCAGATGAGTGAGCATGTAGCTCCAAAGTTATAAGGTCTACACTAATGTCTCCCAGATGTTTATCAAAAGTCCTCAAAGTAACTATACAGACTCTCACATAAAATTTCGCAGTAAATTCCCCAATATATGCATATGTCTTAGGACGTATTTTATGAATCTCACATAATAGCAGAAAGCTCAGGATTAAATTTTTGACTGTTATAAATGTTTTCAAAAAGCTTTGAAAAGGTTTCAAAATGATCATAACACACAGGCAATTTCAGAATTCTCCCGTGACCCTTGGCAATGGACTTACTCTTTTAACGGCATGTTCATATTTTCCCAGCCATAACCTGTATCCTGATTCTTTAATTTTTTTTTCTCTTTTGAAATTGATTTTTCCTAGGAAGATGGGTTGCTTAACATTTCTAGAGGTTGGACATGAGTAAGGGAAGTTAATGGTAAATATGTTAATATGTAGTCAAGGTCAGATAGGTCTCAGAAAATTCAAATAATCTTTTCCAGAAAGAAACAAGAGCCATTACTTGTCCATCTCAGCAGCTTCCAATGATAATAAATAACATTTTAAGATGCCAAAGGGGTCATCTAAAGGCAGTTTTAAATAACATACCATTTATTGAAACAGAGTACAGCTACCTGTTTATAGAATCTTTGGTAGAATATCCCTGGTGTTTTGAGGCAGCAGAACCTGGTGATTAAAGTCTCAAGAGAGGAGCCAGGACCTTTGGATTCTGAAGTTGGTGCCAGAGCAGCTCATACACTCACTAAGTTCTCAGAAGGAGAATCTCTGAATCTGTAGTGATTTAGAAAACAGAGGACTGAACTTAAGATCGGAAAAATTCATTTTAATACTTGCTTGGTAAATAGTACACCTGAAGCTCAGTTTCTTTAAAACTTCATTTGTAATTTGATGGATTAATATCTTCCTCCTAGAGTTGTAGGGTGTTGTGTGAGGTTATGTGAACTAAAATTATTTTGTAAATTGTAAAAGACTCATCAAATGAGAGTGATTGTTTTTATTATACAGATACAAAAAAAAAAAAAAAAAAGCTCATGCCTTGTCCCCAAGACCTAAAGGGAATGAGACACTCTGTCATAACCTCACACTGTACTTATTCCTTCTTCAGTTATAAAAAAAAGTCTGTTGGAGAATGTAGGAATGGTGTTTTTATGCTATCAATATGATGGTGTAAAAGGCCTTTCAAAAAGTATTGTTTGTATATGCCAAACAAATTTATTATATATACAACCTGTCTCTTTTAGTTACAATTATTCTTCTAAATTCTTTTTCATGGAAATCTTCTGTTTTAGAGAACTCTTGAGTTTACCTCAGTAATTTGGAAGGCTGGAAGAAGGAACTAAAGTGCTGGCAGTAACAGTCCAGTCTTTAAAAACCAGAGAATTATTTTTTATTTATTTATTATTATTATTATTTTTTGGCTGTGTTGGGTCTTCGTTTCTGTGCGAGGGCTTTCTCTAGTTGCAGCGAGCGGGGGCCACTCTTCATCGCAGTGCGTGGGCCTCTCACTGTTGTGGCCTCTCTTGTTGTGGAGCACAGGCTCCAGATGCGCAGGTTCAGCAGTTGTGGCTCACGGGCCTAGTTGCTCCGCGGCATGTGGGATCTTCCCAGACCAGGGCTCGAACCTGTGTCCCCTGCATTGGCAGGCAGATTCTCAACCACTGAGCCACCAGGGAAGCCCGAGAATTATTTATAGGTAAATGATAATTGAGAGTCTGGGCAGATTAGGGGTGGGCGAGTGGAAACTAGGGAGCTAAGATTATTAAAGATCTAAGTCTCAATTATGAAAAAATCTCAAATGACATAATAGCGATTTTGTGTTGAATCAAATTCTCTATGTCAGAGAATTCTTATTATTTTTTTGAGCATCAAGCATAAATATAAATTAAGACAAAAGTTCATTTATTGTTGCATGGAGAATGCCCAAATATGTGCAAATGCTAGTAATCTTTTGCATTATCAGTGGATATATTAAGTCTTGACAGATGACCAGTGTCTCAAGTCTGTTCTCAACAGTAATAATTTATTAGCTAAAAAGAGAGCTCAACTAGTGTAGAGGTCTGTAGTAGGCTGATACTTTCCAATTTCTACCCTGGTCCATAGATCCATATTATAACTCAGAGATTTATATTTATGGCAAAATTGTATAGTCAGTTTAATCAAGTTGCTTTCTTAATGGAGAGGCTACTGAAGAGAGTCAACCTCTGGTGATGAGGTACCTGAGGGAGGAATTTTGCCAAACAATTACAGTGACATTATGTGGCATAAAGTCAACTGGCACCTAGGCATTGTCCCAGGCAATCTGAAAGACAAAGTAGATGGCCAAAGCAAATAATTCACATTAACGTATTTTTCTTTAAACTCTGTACTGTCTGATTCAACTATCATCTGTTTAGTTCAGATGAATTGGAAAATTGCCCAGTCTCCACAGTTCTCAGCACTCAGGTACACATGCCTAACATACTATGGTAAATGTTGTGAAATAATAATTTTATTGATAATAAAACAGTATCAAACCATGTTGAACAAGGAGACATTAATCACTCACAAATACATCTCAGAGTTAGAAGATGTCATAGCATCAATGGCATCCACTATAGGCCTAGTCAGAGCTGTGTGGAGGCTTTGGAGCTACAAAGAATGAATATGATTCCTGACTGTGCCTCTTACTAGATGAGTGACCTTAAGCAAGTAAGGTCTTTAAGTAAGTGACCTTAAGTAAGTACTCCCTAATCTCTTTGCCAATAATGTAAGAAGAAAAATATTAGCTATGTGAGAAGATCTGGTGAGAATTAAATATGATAATGCATGATGCCTAGCACATAGTAATGGTGCATTGAATGCTACCAATCATTACTACTATTTCTTTGAAATCTGAGTGACACACTGTGTCTATTGTCTCTCAGCTCCAGACCCACCTTCCTCTTCTTTGCTTTGGGATGCTGGAGCTAGTGTACTACAAATCACATTTCTGTTTTGCCAGGGGATTCTGGTAGGCTCTGCCAATAGAGGCCACTAGAGGGAGACTGCAGGGCTGGAGAAGAGAAGGGACTTTCTTCTTGTGGGTTTTCTGCCTGCTCCAGTTTCCATTAAGCATTGCTTCGATTGAAGCAATGCTTCTTCATTCTTTCAACAGTTTCTTTCCAGGGCAGAAGCCAAATCCAGTGCAGCTTTTCTGGCACTTGCAGAACCACTTTATCCTGCACACTCAAAGATACCACCACCAACCAGCCAGTTAGAGCTCTGTATCTGAGCCCTGATTTGCCCTCCTTAGAGCTCAGAGGCACCATCACTAGTTGAGCAGCACCCCTTTTTCTCAGATGTCCAAGTTTTAGCTTCACAGGGCTCTTCCTCTAAGCTTTGAAGTATTAGTATTTCTAGCCTCTTCCTATTGTTTCCTCAGCTGCAGGGATGGTAACCCCTTTCAGGATTTGCTATCTTCACACCACAGAGTTCTCTTATTATCCTTCCAGTTACCAGACTGACAACTTTGTACCTAGTTAATTATTTATTTATTTATTTATTTTTGGCTGTGTTGGGTCTTCGGTTCGTGCGAGGGCTTTCTCCAGTTGCGGCAAGCGGGGGCCACTCTTCATCGCGGTGCGGGGACCGCTCTTCATCGCGGTGCGCGGGCCTTTCTCTATCGCGGCCCCTCCCGTCGCGGGGCACAGGCTCCAGACGCGCAGGCTCAGCAATTGTGGCTCACGGGCCCAGCTGCTCCGTGGCATGTGGGATCTTCCCAGACCAGGGCACGAACCCGTGTCCCCTGCATTAGCAGGCAGATTCTCAACCACTGCGCCACCAGGGAAGCCCCTAGTTAATTATTGTATTAAATTTCCTCTCTTCAAATAAGTGGTATGGTTTCTACTTCCTGAGTAGCGCTCACTGACACACTCAATATCTGACAGTTTATTTAATCATTTGGACAGCTTAGAAAGATCTCAGTTTTGAGAGGGGGCCCTTTTTAACCACACAGAACAACTTTCTGAATTTCACCAGCTTATCCAGTATCGACATGTTTCAAATAAGGTTACTGCTCCAAAGTCACATAACTAGGTGGAAGTTATGAGGTAGACAAGGCAGCCAGTAGGAAATGGCATGAAGGCATGGATAGAAATGAAATGATTGATTGCTTGTTCAAAGCAAAACTACAGTGATGAATCACCATTCTAGAACTTATCCATAAAATTCCAATAAAATTCAGGAACTGGTCTGATGCAACATTCCTCAACTTCCTATTAAAATATCAAATAAGACATAAAAATATGAAAGCTCACAACTCTAAAAGCTTCTGTTAACAATCAACTTATTGCTAGAATGGAAAGATGTTGCACAAACTGCAAGCTAGTGGAACCAGAAGAAAAAAATATGAAATTGATATTGTATCTGAAAATAATAGCTAATATTTCTTGAATACTTAATATATACAAGGCATTTCTTAATACTTTTTTATAAGTTATTTCATTTAATCTTCCTAAAACTCAATAAGATAGATCCTACTATCTCTATCTTATAAATGAGGAAATTAAGGCATAGAGAGGTTAAGTGATTTACCTGGTTACCTTTAGCTAGTCAATGGCAGGGATGGGATTAAAACTCAGGTACTCTGGGTCCCCTGGTTTTGTTTTTTTTTTTTAATTCAAACAGAAAGTCACAAAAATTATAATCATCCTCATCAGTCCCCTGGTTTTTGACTCCTATAATGATTATCACCTCTTTCCTTCTATCACTTAGCTCAATTAGAAGAGTCACCAAGGCCCCTCCATTGCATGAGTTCTGCTTTTTGAGGTAGTCAGAATGACATTCAATTACTTTCCTTCTCTGATTAGTATTTTTATTCCTGAATCTAGATAAAAGAGAAATTGCATATCCAAGAGGAGTGTGTATGGGAGAGGTTTAATGCCCACAAGCAAAGCACCATAGAAGGTAGCAGGATCAGAAATTACTCTAGAAACATGCAAAACCAACTGCTATGGTGGTTTTTTGTTTTCGTTTTTTTCATGTAATTCATTGGTTCAGATCAATGATTCTCAACAAAGAGGGCACATTGGAAACACCTGGGAAATTTTTTACATACACAACCCTATGTCTCTCAAGATTTTGAGCCAAGAGGTCTAGAATGGAGCCTAGGTGTGTATTTTGAAAAGGTTGCCTAGGTTGAGGAACTAATTAAGAGTCACTGGTTCATAATCTGAAAGTGACTCAGCAAATTCGCTGATTCAGAGAAGCAGATTCGAGCTTGGTTCAGCAGAGTCACACCACATGCTTGATGACTGCTAAAGACTGAGGTTTGGTTTAGGCAATAGGCACAGTAACGTCCTGTCTAGCTTTATTTATTAGAAGGGGATTTAGTCAGAACAAAAGTGAATTCAATGTAAGGCAATTAGCAATCTAAGCAGTCTGTTTGATGGCAGACAGAGGGTATAGATAGATTTCTTATTGTTCTAGGATAAGAACTCCTTCCACCCAATTTAAAAACAAACAAACAAAAAAAACAAGCCATGGGCCCTATAAATATGCTGTAGAACAGACAAAGGAAAGGAAAGACATAATTTGAAAATACTTTATTTTAGAAACTAAAGGAAAATTAGAGAAAAGAAAAACCCACCAAAACCCCTGATTTTTAAACATTAAGATGGATAACATGACTCTATGAAACATGAGTAATTCACAAGAGGAGAAATGCTGAGATGAACAATAATAGAATGGAATGAAAAAGAATAAATGTTAAATGGAAAGAAACGGAAATTAAGAATCCAATAACAGATTTCAAATATGCTTTGGAAGCATAAAAGGCATGATAGCTCTTGCAAAGCACTGAATTACTGACATGGAAGACAAAATTTAGAAAACCTTTCAGGATACGGAACAAAAGGATCAAGAACTGTAAATAATGGAAAAGGATGGGGAAGGTGACTGTGCGTCTAAGTTTGTACTCAGTTCCAGTTTTATGCCCACTGTCCTATGTAATTATTAACCACTCCCTCCTTTTTCACTTTCAAAATTGTCCTGGTTTGAATATAAATTATTTGATCACCTAACTATGGGGGACAAACCTCAGAATTATGGTGTACCTAAGAAAGAAGCCATATACACAGGAACAGAAGGACTATTCAAAGACATATCTGCAGAAAAAAAATTTTTTTTTTTTTAAATCTTAATTCGATGGACCAACCTTATTCTTCACAAAATCAATAAAAACAAACTGTGCTTAGACATATATCTGGTAAAAATGTTTTAATAAAACTGTCAAGCATTTAGGAAGAAAGAAAAGAAAAAAAGAGAAAGAAAAAATGGGTTTCTCATTACTGCTACGTTAGATGCTCAAAGACAATAAAATGATACTTAACTGAATTTGTTTGGGAAAGAATTTTATGCTGTGTCAGTTGTCTTTTATCTGTAAGAAAAATAACAAAGCTATGCTGGGATATATAAAGGTGTAGAAAATAAAAATATGCCATTCATATATCCCATGTGAAAAAGATCCCTGGAAATACTCCAATTAAGTAGCACTTATTTTCCCTTTCCAGGAATCTATGCTAAGGTAATAATCTACAAGTGGAAAAAGAGTCTATGAACAAAGATCTCTATTGTGGAACACTTTATTCCACAATAATTGTCAATTTTTTGACAAAAATTGTAAAAATTTAAATGTCAACATTCTAGGCATATTCAAAAGCTTGGGATAATATGCAGTTAATAAAATAATGGTGACAGTGGGTTTCCCATGACTTGGAAAACACTAGCAACATCACATCAAATAACAGAATCTGAATAGAAATTCTCCACGTTATAACAAATACTAGGAGAAATATTTCAGCAAGTTAAGAGTGATTGTTTCTGGATAGTGAAATTAAGAACTTTTTTCTAAGCTTTCGTATTTTTCTTATTTTTAATTAGAAAAAGGTAAACAAAACAGAGAAATATGATTTATTTGAAGTCCGTGGTGACGTATAAAAGATTCATGACATGATGGAAGTGAGCAAGGCAGAATACAAAATTGACTGTACATTTATAATTTCAGAAGTTCATTCATTCATCCCTTAAACAAATATTTGAGTACTACTATGTGCAAAGCACTATAATAGGCCCTTAGATTATAATGGCAAGTAAAACAGAAAACACTAACCTCAGAGAGATGAAAACATGTATACATTGCAGATGACATGGTACTATACATACAGAATCCTAAAAATGCCACCAGCAAACTACTAGAGCTAATCAATGAATTTGGTAAAGTTGCAGGATACAAAATTAATGCACAGAAATCTCTGGCATTCCTATACACTAATGATGAAAAATCTGAAAGAGAAATTATGGAAACACTCCCATTTACTACTGCAACAAAAAGAATAAAATACCTAGGAATAAACCTACCTAGGGAGACAAAAGACCTGTATGCAGAAAACTATAAGACACTGATGAAAGAAATTAAAGATGATAAAAATAGATGGAGAGATATACCATGTTCTTGGATTGGAAGAATCAATATTGTGAAAATGACTATACTACCCAAAGCAATCTACAGATTCAATGCAATCCCTATCAAATTACCAATGGCATTTTTTACGGAACTAGAACAAATTATCTTAAAATTTGTATGGAGACACAAAAGACCCCGAATAGCCAAAGCAGTCTTGAGGGAAAAAAACGGAGCTAGAGGAATCAGACTCCCTGACTTCAGACTATACTACAAAGCTACAGTAATCCAGACAATATGGTACTGGCACAAAAACAGAAACATAGATCAATGGAACAAGACAGAAAGCCCAGAGACAAACCCACGCACCTATGGTCAACTAATCTATGACAAAGGAGGCAAAGATATACAATGGAGAAAAGACAGTCTCTTCAATAAGTGGTGCTGGGAAAACTGGACAGCTACATGTAAAAGAATGAAATTAGAATACTCCCTAACACCATACACAAAAATAAACTCAAAATGGATTCGAGACCTAAATGTAAGACCGGACACTATAAAACTCTTAGAGGAAAACATAGGAAGAACACTCTTTGATATAAATCACAGCAAGATCTTTTTTGATCCACCTCCTAGAGTAATGGAAATAAAAACAAAAATAAACAAATGGGACCTAATGAAACTTCAAAGCTTTTGCACAGCAAAGGAAACCATAAACAAGACAAAAAGACAGCCCTCAGAATGGGAGAAAATATTTGCAAACGAATCAACAGACAAAGGATTAATCTCCAAAATATATAAACAGCTCATTCAGCTCAATATTAAAGAAACAAACAACCCAATCCAAAAATGGGCAGAAGGCCTAAATAGACATTTCTCCAAAGAAGACATACAGATGGCCAAGAAGCACATGAAAAGATGTTCAACGTCACTAATTATTAGAGAAATGCAAATCAAAACTACAATGAGGTATCACCTCACACCAGTTAGAATGGGCATCATCAGAAAATCTACAAACAACAAACGCTGGAGAGGGTGTGGAGAAAAGGGAACCCTCTTGCACTGTTGGTGGGAATGTAAATTG
Organism: Balaenoptera acutorostrata; assembly: GCF_949987535.1. Classification (NCBI taxonomy): domain Eukaryota; kingdom Metazoa; phylum Chordata; class Mammalia; order Artiodactyla; family Balaenopteridae; genus Balaenoptera; species Balaenoptera acutorostrata. The sequence continues at coordinate 94,778,321 of NC_080069.1, forward strand.
ATACAGCCACTATGGAGAACAATACGGAGGTTCCTTAAAAAACTAAAAATAGAATTACCATATGATCCAGCAATCCCACTACTGGGCCTATACCCAGAGAAAACTGTAATTCAAGAAGACACATGCACCCCAATGTTCATTGCAGCACTATTTACAATAGCCAGGTCATGGAAGCAACCTAAATGCCCATTGACAGACGAATGGATAAAGAAGTTGTTGTACATATATACAATGGAATATTACTTAGCCATAAAAAGAAACGAAATTGAGTCATTTGTTGAGACGTGGATGGATCTAGAGACTGTCATACAGAGTGAAGTAAGTCAGAAAGAGAAAAACAAATATCGTATATTAACGCATGTATGTGGAACCTAGAAAAATGGTACAGATGAACCGGTTTGCAGGGCAGAAGTTGAGACACAGATGTAGAGAACAAACGTATGGCACCAAGGGGGGAAAACCACGGTGGGGTGGGGATGGTGGTGTGCTGAATTGGGCGATTGGGATTGACATGTATACAGTGATGTGCATAAAATTGATGACTGATTAAAAAAGAATAATAATAAAATAAAATAGAATGAGACAAAAACCAAACAAACATGTATACAAGAGGACAAACATTGAAAGGAAATGTATGTTATGATGGTGAAATTATTAGTTTCTTAAATTGTAAAGACAGTTTTCAACATCACCATTGCATTGTTTTTTGTATAAAAATGATTATTTTTAAAAGTCAAAGAATAAGAGTATAATTAATAAAGTAAATAAATATGTATACATAAATAAGTAAGTAAATGTATATATATGAATATATAAATGCTTATGTGATATACATAAGTAATATGTACATATTAAATACATATATGTATGTATGTAAATATATGTGTATTTATATAAATACTTACATAAATATAAGTAAATATGTATACATAATAAAATAAAGTAAAAGCAACCTTCCTAGACCACTCTGGCCCAGAGTTCTATCAGCTTTTTCAGAATTATCCACAAGAATTCTGCAGACCATTTGCTTAGCAACTTCCTTTGCACAGGATTTAGAATCACTGAACCCACAGTAGAGGAAAGAATGCCAGTGATGAGATGCAAGGACATTTTTGTATTTTGAAATGACATGTCTTATGAGTCCCTCTTATGAGGGACTTGAATCACTTTGTCATCACTATCTCATTAACTGTCTCATCATAGAAAAGTTATCAGTTTTCTTTAAGAAAACCCCACAAAATCAAGGGAGTTTGTCAGATTTTTGCCATAAGCTTGCTTTTCTTTAGTGCCTGTTGAATTTTAGTGTATGGGAACAGAGGTTTAGGGAAAGGGAAAAAAAAGGAACTAGCATATTTTAAAAAAAGTTGAGTGCCTACTATGTATCATATGATGTTGCTAATCCATTTGAGAAATTATTCTACTCAATCAGTACCTCCAACACTATGAGTAGTTATCATCATCTTATTATCTCTATTTTATGAGTAAGGTTTCTAAGATTCATTTATGGGTACACCTGGAATGGATTACATTCATTATCTTTTATTTATTTATTTATTTTTTATGGCTGTGTTGGGTCTTTGTTTCTGTGCGAGAGCTTTCTCTAGTTGCGGCAAGCGGGGGCCACTCTTCATCGCGGTGAGCGGGCCTCTCACTATCGTGGCCTCTCTTGTTGCGGAGCACAGGCTCCAGACACGCAGGCTCAGTAGTTGTGGCTCACGGGCCTAGTCGCTCTGCGGCATGTGGGATCTTCCCAGACCAGGGCTCGAACCCGTGTCCCCTGCATTGGCAGGCAGATTCTCAACCACTGCGCCACCAGGGAAGCCCTCATTATCTTTTAGTACCTTTTTTTCCCTCTTGTTCTCTTGCTTCACGTGAGGGTGGCCACCCCTCCTTTACAACAGGTACGTATTCTAGTTTTTCCTAACTGCACCTTAAAGCTGCTGTACTTATGGTTACAGGCCTATGTCACCTCCTGTTGCTTAGCCAGTCACTGAGGCATTTCTGGTTAATACTTGCCTACTCAAATGCATTAACATTTCTAATCCAGAAGGCTGATCCCCAAGCTCTAGCAGGCCTGCAGGTTATTTTTTAAAACATCAGTTACTTAATTCACTCGATGTATATGTATATCAAATCATCACATTCTGTGCTTTAAATATCTTACAATTTTATTTGTCAAATATACCTCAGTAAAGCTAAAAAAAAGGGGGTTAGTTGTCAACATTTAAGGACAATTTTACATTAAAAAAAATCCACACTCTGGCTTCCTTTGAACACTCAGAATATTTGGCAACATCCCATGAGTAACAGCTGGTTGGAGGTGAGTGGTGGCCAGCTGTCTCCTTCAGAAAGGCTAGGCACCCTTCAGTTAACTAAAATTTTTACTACTCCCTACTGAATTATTTGGGACTGTTTTTCACATTTCCATTACCATCCTGGCTCCTATATGGCATCTGAGTTTGAGACCTCTGCCCCAGGTCATAGATTCTCAAACTGTACTATGCATATATAGAAATCACCTGGGGGAGTTTCTTTAAAAAAAAAAAAGCAGATATCAGGCCACGGCATATAATTTAGTGGAATTCAGTGAGTCTAGAATCTAGACTTTAAAGAAATTACCTACTTGTGATTTTGTTTCAGGTGGTACCCAGTCACAGTCTGAACATTAGGGGAGACTCTTAGGAAAATGTGGTTCCCAAAATATACTCGGAATCACCTGTGGACACAATCATCAGCGAAGTTGTTTGGTTTTTGGATAGATTTCTACACTCCAACCCCAGGGATTCTGATTTGATAAGTCTGAGAATACATATTTTGAAAAGTTATCTGGGTGTTGCTGACACACAGATGGCCACCACTCCAGGGGCTGAAAGCCTAAGGAATTACACTTATTGACAGAAAAACAGTGAGTACAATGGGAAGCTAGGAATAGAACTGGCTAACCTTAGCCAGATCTGAATTCTTTCTTGTCTGATTCCCTGATATTTTGTTTGGTAAGAGATGACAGGATAAAATACAATTCCAGGCTTTTTCTCTTTTTCACTAATGATTATTTCCAGTAATTTTACTTTTCATCAACTCTGACTTTCTTTAATTTTACATGTCAAGAATTTTTGGCCACGCAATATAGTGACATTGGATGGGGTATGGGGGCGAGAATTTGGGAAAGCAGTGACTCAAAGCCAGGAGAACGACATCACTTTTATCTGGGGACAATGAAAAATTTAATAGGGTAGTAGAAACACTTTTTCTACTTCTTACAAAATCAATTTCCTCAAGGCCTTACTCTTCCAGCTTTGTTCTACATAACACAGTAAATTCTGGGTGGTCGTGGACTCCATCCCCCCAGTCAATGAGAATTCTTTTTCATAAAGTGGGACATTTCTTAGGTTCACATCACCCCCACCTTGACAGATGAGGACTTTTCCACAGGTGTTACTTAGTTCCGTTACACTGGAAAGGATGGAAACGGACCATTGATTCAGTTTGATCAATAGTCACTGAGCATCTCTTATGAGCCACCCACTGTGCTAGAAGCTTAGGGTTCAATTTAGTGGAGGAGAGAGACACATATGTCAACAAATAATTACACGGCTGTGCAACAGATCTAGAGAAGAAGAATGCTCATGGTAGAAATGACACAGAAGTTAAAGTGATAAACTGGGGTAGGGATAGGGTGGGCAGTGGACTGCACAGGTGATACTAAGCAAAGTTTTGAATGTTGAATAGGAGTTTCAGGCAGACACCGGGGAAAGGGCATTCCAGGCAGTGAGAGCAGCATGTGAACATGGGCATTGCTGAGCGGAATGCACAGGGTGAAGGTTAGTATCTAGAAGATACGAGAAGAATTAAGCCAGGCTCAGGTGATGAAAGGTCTTGAATACCACACAAAAGCTGCTTAGAATTCATCCTATAGGTTAGAGCTTTGCAGAGTGTCGGGGGTTCCTGAGATGATTTTAGGTTCCTCGGGGGGCTTGACATTAAAAAACTCTGAATTGCATAGTAAGAAAGTTAATCCCTTTTCAATTAAATGTTTAATCCTTCTGCTAAATCAAGGAGAAGGCCTCAGTTTGGTGTCAGTATATCTTTAACACTTCTCTAACACCTGGAAGAGTTCCCTTTTAAAAAAAAAGCTCAGGCAATTCTACCTAGCCAGAATTATTGTTTTCATTGTGTACTTATTTTCACAGTTAACTTCTATTTATGGCAAGGGGTACTGGTTTTTCATTAGTGTCATGATGAAAAGATCTTTAAAAATAAATTTAAATGAAACAGTTAATTTTAAAAATAGCAATAGGTGATCAGAGATACAGCAGAAATTATGAGGGCAGTACATGAATGCCTAAAGTTTGGGAAACAATGCTGTTGTTTTTAGGAAGTAGGGAAAAGGGTTCAAGCAGCTAGTGAACTACTCTTCTGACAGCAGCTTGGAGAATATAATGGAGGATCCAAGAATGGAGGCAGAGAAGTCAAGAATGGAGGTGACTGAACTACTGGCAGATGTGGTGTGGCCAAGGTTAGCCTGTTGGTTTATTCCTGATCTTTCCTAGGGTTACATCATCACATGAGGGGGATCCTAAGCATTCTCCTGGCCTGAGCTGCGGCTATTTCTTGATGAAGATGCAAAGATCTTTAAGTGGCTGCTGCCCAGCAAGTGTTAAAGGCAGACTTGAAATAAAGGTCAGAATGAGATTTAATTATTTTCCAGTATTCTAACCTATGATGGACTATTATGTAGAAACTGATGCAATCTCAAAACTCTTAACTAATGGATTTTTATGAATATAAGCAGGCAATCTTAGCTTTAGTATTTGGTTTCCAAAGTGTCTCATTCTAATCTGTGTCCTGGCTGTGGGTCTCCTATCCTGTTAGCTCCTTAAACTCCCTCAGTCCCCCTCAGGTCTAAGATAGGTGGCAGACTATGCAGGCATTTAGGGTGAGCACTTTTTTAGTCCGTTTGGGAAGTGGGAAACCCTGCTCCTCTTTCCTCCCTCTCCAGCTGCTGCTGACCATTTAGGAGTTACAGTACGACCACTCCAGTTCAATGCAGGGCGATAGAACATGGGTGGGCTGTTTCTACTGCCAAATGAGTACCCAGGAAGATGTGCCCTGGCCTTCTCAAACTGGAATTAGAATCATTTTCCCAAAGAAAAAGATGTTTCAATAAAAATGCTTCTCATCTGTTTTTAAGATTTGAATGTACAAAGTGTTTTTATGTATATTAACTCACTGAAACCCATATCAATTCTTTAAAATAGCGTGGTAGGTGCTTAATAAATACCTGTTTAATGAGTACTATTTATAATTTATAATGGAAAAAATTGAGGCTCAGAGAGGTTTCCAAAGCCATTCAGATGGTTCTGGAGCGATAACTTGAAGACAGGTCTTCTGGTTCTCCTCCTCACTCCACATCCCCTTGATCTCAAACAAGAAGAGCCTTGTTACAGATAGTGTTTGGTGTCTATAGAACTATAAAAATCAGAGTTCTGCTATGTTATGATCAAACAGGCTCTTGTGCCTTGGCCTGAGGTCTTAACAGCCACAGATAACATTGTTTCAATGGAAAAATCAATTCTGTATTGGAGATTAATTCATCTGCAAATCACGACAACTTGGTGCATATCTTTCTATATAGATATATAACACAGAAATGCTTTTTAATATAATGATTTACATTTATTGATTTTTTAAAAAGAAATCACACCACATTTTAATTCCTAGAGATCTTATGCTTTCTGGGCACCTGTATCTCAACAGAATGTCACGAATTGGAAAGAATTATCTGCACATGTTTGTGGAAGGCCTTGAGGACCAGGTTCTGTAAGATTGCTGATAGTTATTGACCTGTGTTTCTCTGGCTTTAGGGGAGGCATGTCAGAATCTTGGGATTTGGGGATGGAATGCTTTTTTGAACTATATTCAAAAAAGCTAGAGAATCTGATATATTCCTTTAAGGCTGGTGGATCCTGCTCCAATTTTGTGAATTACTCTTGTAGTGATTGTTATTAAGGTATGGGTTTCATCCATCAGGAGTGTTGATGAGTGGAAAAAGAATGATAATATTGCCATAGTAAAGTGTGTTTTGAGCAATGGGGAGGCATTAGACTCAGTGCAGTATACTTTATGTTTGCTGAATGAAAGAAAGAATGAATAAATGAATGAAAGTTGCTTTGCTTTAAGAAGATTTATCTAGCAGTGGTGTGCAGAATGGTTTGGAGGAAAGGAACTAGAGATATTAGGGGCTATTCAAGAGTATTGGTGGGAGGAGCTAATGTCCTGTGAAAATAAGAAGGAAGAATAAGGACATGCAAAACATACTGAGGAAGACAACAGAACCAGATGCCAAGAAAAGGGAGAAGTCAAAGATGCTATGAGAAATCTCGTTATAGGTGGGAGGGGACACCATCTCAGGATGTCTTTAAATATTTTGAGTTTAAGGTGAGAATGAGAGATATAACTGGAGATTCCAGTTAGAAATTCCTGGTGTTGCCATACGCAAAGAGACAAAATCAAGAGTCTAAACCTTGGGAAATGCCCATATGTAGGAGTGTACTAAAGCTGGTTATTGCCTTACTATTTATACCTCCTTTGAAATTGTTTGAACTTGTTAGCAAATAGTATTATGGATTCAACAAATATTTATTGCTATGCTCATTCCTACCTCAGGGTCTTTGCACCTTTGTTCTCTTGCTTGTAATGCTTTTCCCTCAGAAATTTGCATGGCTCACTCCTTACTTCAATCTCTGGTCAAATGTCACCTCTTCAGACAGGACTTTGTGACTATCATCATTCTTTAATCCTTTACCCTGATTTATTTTCTCCATTGTAGTTGCCTTTACTTAATAATACCATATTATATATTTATTTGTTTGTATGTCTTATTGTCTGCCTCCCTGACTAGAATATAAGTTCTTTAAGAGCAAGGGCTTTGCTGTTTTATTTCTTGCTGTATTCTAAGCTTTATATTGAGCACTTAACTTGGGAGGCTGGTCACTGCTGTTTGGAGGAAGGGAGGACATATAACTTGGCATGGAGGGGAAACCATTCTATGTGGGTTGAGCCAATCAGGTGTCTGGAGAATGTGGGCTATGAGATTTAAGGAACACAGTCAGATGATTTGATTAGAGTTATAAAGTCATACAGAGTTCAGGCTAAGTCCTGTCATGGTAAATTAGAACCACGTCCATGCAGAAGTTATAGCAGGGCAGAGGAAGAAGCTGCTGTCCAGACAGGAGGATGGAGCAGATAAGAAGTGAGAGCCAAGAGAAGAGCTTTTGGGCCCCGGAGGAAGGGAAGAAGAGAGTAGCTGCCCAACACTCCCCAGTGGTGCAGTCCAGCTTCTCCTCAAGCAGTTCCATTCCTCATCATTTTCCTGTAGTTTTTCAGAACAAACCCCTTGTTTTTGAGCTCCATGGAGTGAGTTTTCTGTTCCTTCAAACTCCAAGCCCCAGACAGCAGTAAAACTGTCCAACAGAATTTGTGTGAAGAGGGAAAATGTATATCTGTGCTGTCAAATATAGGAACCACTACCCGCATGTAGCCACTGAGCGCTTGAAATGGGTTTAGAGTGCCTAAGAAACTGACTTTTAAATTTTATATCATTTTCATTAACTTAAGTTAAACTTAAGTTAAACTTAAACTTAAACTTAAGTTCATATAGGGCTAGTAGCTATCAATATTGGACAGCCCAGCACTATGGTTATTACTACAAGAGGTCAAATACAAGAAGTGCAATTAGTAAGAGACAATGAAAGGGCCAAAAAAAAAAAAGAAAGAAAAGAAAAGAAAAAGGGAAACCATAATGGTGTCACAGAACTCAAGTAGAGGGTGTTCCACAGCACCAAAAACTAAGGAGGATGAGTCTGGTAAAGTCCCATTAGTAGCAGTGTTATTTATCCTTTCACAGTAAATACCTGGTCCAAACAACAGGGGTTGGTTCAACAAATCATGAAACAACTCATTCAAACTAGCCATTAAAAAAAATAGAAAAATCATTAATGATATGGGAAGATGTTTATAATACATAAGTTAAACAATTTCATAAAATATCATGATCCCAATTTTATAACACATACGTATGTCTAGATCTCTGGGCTGTGGGTTTATGGGTGATTTTAATTTTATTCTTTGGCATTTTATTAACTTGAAGAATTATCTACAAAGAACATAATTTTTAATAATCAGAAATAAAGGAACAAATGATATGCTTAACACAATAAAATGGCTACATCTTTTCAAGCTGCATCATAAACCAAAGTGATAGTAAATACAGCTGCTAAAAATAATTATCTATCTTACATTTCTAAAGTTAGTCATTCACATTTTCCTCCCAACCTCTCTAGACACACACTCTGAGATATCTTACTTTAAGGTTTATAACTGCAATTATGGTGACAGAACAGCAGAGATTGTTGGATCTTCTTAGAAGGCAGAAGAAGATCTTTTCTTAGATGGACTAACCTAGATTTCCCATAGTCAAAAGACCAAGAAATGGACTAAACGCTGCTTGGAGTCCTTTCCTGCCTTGAGCGGTTGGATTCTTAGGATGCTCTAACTTAAAGCTATATTTTAGAGACCACTAGATGGCGCCCTGTGCCTGCAACCAGGTGAAGGCACATTGGATTAATTCAGGCTTGCATTTATCATTCATTTTCAGGTATACACCGAAGCATTTCCTTATGTGTATAACACACTGTGTGTCATGACTCAAATTAACTCCTTGTATAGCATTAAAACAATAACAGCGCTCTATATGAACCTATTAAATTCACAATACATAGAAGCAAATTCTTTGTTTAATGGAATCCCTGTTTAAGTACATCTGGTTGGGACTGAACAAATAGAATTCCACAACTGAGCCAGATTGTAATTCTATTAGATAAAGACATGCTGAGCATCTAACTTCGTTTATGGAAATAAAATTTTTTAATTTTAAACTGGAGAGTATTCACCCAACTTCTGTTTGGCTTTGAGTTGAGGCTTTCAATAGAAAAATACACCAATTGATTGTATGCAGGTTGTGCAGCCATCAAAGTGCTTGATACTGAAAGTTCAGTTAATGACCACCCCTAACTGAGAAGAAAGTAGTGACAACCCATGTCTAAGTCATTCCTAAGAATGCTACTGAAAGATCCAGACAGAGCCATTGTCTGGAACTGTACAGGCTTAGCACTTGCAGAGCAATGAAAATATAAAGCTAGGCTCAAATACAAAGGAAAATACCACCCTTTAATACAGAAATACCATCAACTCAGAATGTCCATGCTTCAAAAGCCATGTCAACTCTGACTTTCCAGAAAAAAAAAAAAAAAGATGAATTCCTTTCTTCTGTTCTTTGATGCCATCTTCCAATTGGAGTGACAATAAGGCTTTTTTTACTTGGACCCAAGTGTTTCTAAAAATTTTAAACCATTATCCTTGAGAGAATAAAATATATCAAAATGTTACTCAAGGTTATATGAGGACACCCATGGGGTAGTAGCGCATATGCATTACTTTTATAATCAGAAAAGCGATACACATTTTAAAAGTCCCTGAAAATTGTATGCATCAAACAATTTTGTTATAGTCAGGATTCAACCAAACACAGTCTGCCTTATGGATATCCTTTTTTATAATCCTTAGTATATAACAGTGCTACTGTCTAAACTTTGATCTAATAAATGCCATAAGTCAGTTCTATTAGTATGGATAAAGCCTGCATGAAGAAAGGGAAACTTCTGAACATTCAATCCATGTCAGGTGAGACTCTCCCCTTTCTAACAACCCCTTTCTCCCCTTCTCCCCCTTCTAACAACCCCTTTCTCCCCTTCTCTCCCAAGAAGTCTAGACCGTCAACTGGGTCATGTTTCTACTGTTCCTTAAGTTTAGTTCCTAGAAGCCTCCTATGAGAAATCAGGGTAGTACATAAGACAAGACTTGTGAGTTCCTCACTAATACTGACAGATAGAAATAGAACACTGCTTTTTACCTCTGACGTAACTGGTCCAAAGATCCAATCATTTAGAATCCACACAAAAAAAGCAACTAGTTTAAACTGGACCTCAAAATTCACTTCATTGCTGAACAAATTTACACATACCTAACCTGAGGTGCACCTCAGTGAGTTGGAATTCTAAGTGGGGTTTCAAAACAGCAGAATCTTTTTTTTTTCTTAGGCTTGGTCCACTGGAACCAGATCTCTTAAGCCTAAATATCATATACATACTGAAAATGCATGTAGAAGTACTCTGGAGAGAGCAAGCTAGAATATTTGAGTTCTCATTCTGATTATTTTGTTTTTTTAGTAAGCTACGTCAATACTACGTGCTAAAAGAATGATCATTAGAATAAGAATACACAGTGCTCTAGGCACTGTGCTTAGAATTTTGCATACATGATATCATCCTCACTGTAACTTTATGAGACAGTCATATTTTGTGGATCAAAAATTGAGGCATAGAGACATCAGGCATGTTTTCTCAAGGAAAGATGTCTAGAAAGTTGTAGAGCTAAGATTCAAACATAGGTCTGTGCTTCTCAAAACCTATTCTCTTCACCCCTACTTTGTATTTCTTCCATCTATATGTTATTACTGTCTGATTTGTAAAATAAATACTGTCTTGCTCACTTCACAAAATAATTGTGAGGATAAAATCGAAATATAGATGTGAAAGGATAAATTTAAACATATACTACAATTAATTTGTTCCTGAAGTCTATACTTTCATATGAAGTATTAAAAGCACTGGTGAGGAAATGTGAAGGTAACTTGTCTTTTTTTTTCTCTTATTATTTTTAATTGTGTAGGCAATACATACTTATTTTTAGAAAAATATCAATAGAAGCATGCACAGGGGAAAATGTGGACTTCTACCATTCAGTTACAATCACATTTAACATTTTTTTTTTTTTTTTTAATGAAAGCTTATTTATTTATTTATTTTTGGCTGTGTTGGGTCTTCATTTCTGTGAGGGCTTTCTCCAGTTGCGGCGAGTGGGGGCCAGTCCTCATCGCGGTGCGCGGGCCTCTCACTGTCGCGGCCCCTCTTGTTGCGGAGCACAAGCTCCAGACGCGCAGGCTCAGTAGTTGTGGCTCACGGGCTCAGTCGCTCCGCGGCATGTGGGGTCCTCCCAGACCAGGGCTCGAACCCGTGTCCCCTGCATCGGCAGGCAGACTCTCAACCACTGCGCCACCAGGGAAGCCCCCTAACATTTTTATAAATAAAATTCTAGACTTTATATTTTACAGAAGGTTACACTTTACATACAATGTATACTTTTTTATCTCTCTGTGTCAACAAACATTTTCATTTTGAATAGGTATGCAGTATTCCATTGTAAAGATATTGATAAATCATGATTCATTTAATTAAACTTTTTTTTTATATTTGGTAACAACTTTTTATTCTGAAATAAACACACTTGGTATCAATACTTTATTAAAAAGTATTTGTTAAATAATAAATTAAGAAATACATCTCTGTTTCTCAAGAAAGTTGACAATGAATGTGTCTTGTACAGCTTATCAAATTTGGTGTTCATCATGGAGGACTTTGAACTATCACTTAACGACATGTAAGCCAGAAAACGAAAATTTGTTTAAGAAGTATCGACCTCTACTTCATAATTTAAAAGTCATTGTCAGCAGACTGTGCACTAATATAATGGTTTAATTGGTACAGCAGCAGATGCTACATTTAGATATCACGCTGTAAAGAGTGATTTTTCATTTAGATCAAGTGGTTAGTCTTCCAAGTTAATCTTGAACTTTTTTATTCCACTATTTTTTGTGCATATAAGGAAAATGAAGACAAAGTTAATACGTAATAAACTTCTATTATTGGATATTTAGTGTGAAATATGCTTTAAACCATAGAACCTAGAAGTAGATCTCTCTCTCTTTTATCTTTCTTTTTTCTGCAATAATTCAAAAGCAGTGATGGATCCAGTCTGTTCTCGGATTGTAGGCTGACAAATACACTAAATTCAGAAGGAGCTTTTAGTCTATTTTCCCCTTGGTGACGTCTCATTTCCTACAATGCATAACTCTTTTAGTCCTTTTATGTTGTCTATACATTGTTATTTACCTCACAGGACTGTTAAAAGGATGCTTGCTATAAGCGCATTTGTGAAGGAGCCTTGAAAACCATACATTCTACAAAAATATATATGGCTGGGTTTTTTCCTAAATCTGTCTCAAATGAAAAGCAGTGAGGCATAATTCAGCCTCACTAAAAGTCATCCTGCTTAATTCTTTACCACTTGAACCCTTGAAGGCTCATCTCTACAGACAGACCATCCCTGGCCAAGCAGATATTAGCTTTTCAGGGTCAGAGTTTACTCCAGCTGACACAATACCAGCCCAGGTAAGTAGGATCAACCGACTCCCTCAGTACAGGAGGAACACAGTCTCCCCTGAAAGTGTCTGACTCCTTCACAGTCACGAGATCTGAAAGTCTAGCTGAGGTGTTAGGTTGAGGGAAGGTGGCTGGCTTACTCCTTGTTTATCTTTTCCCCATTGCTCTCTTCTCCCACCATCCCATACAGAAAAGATCTGAGAAAGAAATGAGTGGCTTAAAGATTGCCATTAGTTTGTTATTCATGCATTTACTCAAAAAGCAATGTGGCAGATGCTGAGATGTTCTTTCTTCCTTCTTGCCTAGTTTTAGAGATTCCACATCCCATTTCTAGTGCTGTACTGTTTCTCTACTCTTTTGTGTATGTGAATGTGAGTAGCTAGAGTAGGCAGAAGAAAAGACAATGAGATTCTCATCTCTGCATTTAGTGGTGCCACTAAAGTGTACAATACCTTGCTATGAGAGCTCCACATATTTGCCTAGGGCAATGATATTCAAAGTAGCTGGTTTGCAAACTGTTGTCTATCCAAGATGAGATAAGGAGCTTGTGCCAGTATGAACCAAATATGAACCAACACACTGCTTTCTTCATCAAGAAAGACTTGCCAAGAAAATAATGTCAGATGAGCCAAACAGTGGGCTTAGTGGTATGGTAGGCGGAGTTGGGGTAGAGAGGTTAGACTGTGTCCGTAGTCTCATGAGGAATCTACTATAATTTCTCCTATAGGAGAAATGAGAGACACCAACATTTCTGAAAAACCTTGGGCATCTTATTGAAGCTTCTATGGCAATACCTAAGGCTCTAGAAACTGCATTGATGATGTGCATTTATAAAGATTTGCCATTGGTATAGAAACAGTACCTATGGCATGTCTTCTAATCCTAGGCAAGTGTGCAAGCTAGTTAGGAACATAGTTCTTTTCGGGAGTGGGTACTAAACCCACTTACTTTTTTTTTAAGAGAAATAAAATGAGGGAGTGGGTAGAGAGTAAGGTGGAAGATGAAGACATGTTACACTGTGAATCACATTCTATTTTGATTAGTAGCAACTAATGGAGAATTAGTGGTGAATTAGGACTAGGATGATTCTTAGCAGATCAAAACCAACACCTCTCTACTGGTTATTTAGCTAACACTATAAATTTTTCCAAAGTACTTCACTTTCTTATTTGATTCACACAACAACTCTGTCAGATTGGTAAAGTAACCTTCTTTTGATTGACAAGCCTAGATGCTCACAGAGAGAGTCACAGATAGCTCACAGATATGCTCACAGATAGAGTCACCAAGATTCCATGGCCAGTAAGAGGCAGAGGTACACTGAGTCTTTTTTTGAGTACTATTTAATATACCTTCCATTATGTCATGCTCGTTTAACCAACATGACTGGAATTTGACTGGAGGTATTCATGAAATAAAATCTAGTGGCACAAAATCCAAGGTGATTTCTGCCACACCAGAAGATAAAACATTAAGGAATTAGACATCAAAATTGGTTTTCAGTTGATTCAATCATAAGTTAACTCCAAGATGTAATAGCCAAGGAGATCAAGACCCAAGATTCTCTATGACTATTCTATGGCAGGCGCAAAGAAAAGGAGTGAGACAGATTAATTGCCCAATGGATGGTGTGTGCTAGTCTCTTCTGCTCTATTTATCTAGAAAAATAAGTAAGTGTTGTAAACAAAATTCCCAGAATGGAAATAAAAACTTCCAAATTAATCCCAGGTCTCTGTTTTTCAAGAGGAACCTCTAAAAGATCACTGCTAAGAAAAGTTTTGCATCACTTGACATTTAATTTGAAATCATTTATCTTCAAGTTAGCAACAATTAGGTGCTACTATCAGCCATTCATCATGAATTGCAGAAGAATACATTTCCCCCAGAGGAGAGAGAACAGTGCCTTGAATAGAGAAAGTCAAGGAAAACCACCACAGTTGAGAGCAGATGTTTTAAAAATAAATGTCCTTTACTTGTCCCCTCATGAGGCACATAAGTTATATTGTGATATCATTGCTTTGTCCCTTGTACCATACAAAAGCGGCACCATGCTAGCGAAATTCTAATAAACAGAATTCAGTACTTAGTCCTGTATTATAAAAATGGACCATCCAAAACATATTTCCATGGGAATAAACATATGCTAATTAGTTAGCATATATGGCTCGCGAGACAGGCACATGGTACATTCAACAAGAGAAGAAAGTAGTAGTGTGGTCACCTTTTAATTGCATGGGTTTGAATCTAAGCCAATTATATTACTCCATTAACTCTGCCTAATGAAACCAATATGGAATTAACATGAAATACACATTTTAGAAAGAAATGTGTATCTGTCACTACCTCAGTAGGTAAATTTGAGGCATTAACTTTGGAGAAACAATACAAACTCTCAGAAGAAAAAGTAGTAGGGGGAGTGAAGAGAAAGAAAGAACTGTAGGAGCTGAATGTTACTTAAATGTAAATGTTAACTACATCCAGGTGCAGAATCATTATTTGAAGGTCATGGGAACAGAATTTAGTTGGCCTCAAGTGGAGGTTTGGGTGTGATAAAGTCAGAATTTTTGGGGTGGAAGCATGCTTTGACTCTGTCCTAATGTAATGTTGTATTAAGCTTTTATTATGTAGTGATAATACACATACGGTTTCTAAAAGTGGGTAGCTAACTATCTTATTTTAATGAATTTCCCTGATTGAAGGAAGTTGGTTCCTTCCAAGCTAATGAACCTATGCGTTTATATTTCGAATAAATAGTATACTGAAATAAAGCGACTATGCTGGGCTTCCCTGGTGGTGCAGTGGTTGGGAGTCTGCCTGCCAATGCAGGGGACACGGGTTCGAGCCCTGGTCTGGGAGGATCCCACATGCCGCGGAGCAACTAGGCCCGTGAGCCACAATTGCTGAGCCTGCGCGTCTGGAGCCTGTGCTCTGCAACGAGAGGCCGCTACAGTGAGAGGCCCACGCACCACGATGAAGAGTGGCCCCCACTTGCCGCAACTAGGGAAAGCCCTCGCACAGAGGCGAAGACCCAACACAGCCATAAATGAATGAATAAATAAATAAATGAATAAATAAAAATTAAAAAACCAAACAAACAAAAAAAACGACTATGCTACTCTCAGGGGTTTGATCATATCAGTGGTATCTCTTTCCATTCAGGAGTTGTGGCAGGATGCTATCAAAACCATTATTTACTAATTAAAGGTTTCATATGCAAGAAATCAGTAGCCCAAAAGAAAGTGGGAGAAAACATTGTTGCTGTTCCTGCTCTAAAAGCAATTTTGATTTGTCTGATCGTGTGGACAAGTCCACTCTCTTCTAGAATCCTTTAATCATGCACTGGCACAGTCAACAAATTAGGTCACTGGGCATAGACTCTAATAAGGACAGTGGCTAAATTAAGTCAATTTGATTTAATGTGTAAAATGACTTCATCATTCTTTTATATTTAGGAAGTTTAAAAAAAAAATCACATCATTGTATTAGAGAAAGGTTCACTTTTCAGAAGCCAGGGGAAGATCGGTTATTATTTTTGCTGAAAGCAGATGGTGGTCATATCTTAAAATTACATGTTACAGTGACTTGACATTGAGCTGGACACTTTAAATATAGAACATTATAGAATGACATTTAAATTATATACTAAAAGTAAGACAGGTTAGATATGTTTGAATTTAAAATACAAAGATGAATGAAAGGAAATGTCCTCAGTTGGCCAAACTAGATCTGAGTTAATAAAATAATCCCTCCCTTTCAAGATGTGTGCCATGAAAGTAACAATGACAACAGTGATTTAAAATACACTTCTGAATTGAAATACAGAAGTAAATGTGCTTGACATAGTATTTATTTTATTGTCAGCTTGCAAGGGTTGTCCCTGGAGGACTCTTCGTCCTCCAGTGGTCCTAAAGCTTTGAAATTTACTTATTCTAGATGCTTCTTCACACTTTCTCTGGTCTCCAAGTTGTAGTGTGCTGTATACTACAAAAATTCATCATGCAGCACAGACAATTTCACTTCTAACTAAGGAACACTAATTTTGGGGAAAATTCTTGCTATTTAAGACTCTTGCCAAACAATCTACAAATGGAAAGGAGTCTGGAGAATGTGAACACTATTGGCGCGTATGAAGTATTAGGTAATAAAGAAGCAATGATGAGAAGCAAGTGAGGCTGACTCTTGCATTTGTTAGATCTTATTCTGCATATCTATTAATAATGATACACCTTATGGATGCAATTTCATGTTTATAACACGCTGGGCATTGGCAGCATTGTGCACCTGTGTTTTCCATGCCCTCCCATCTGCTGCCTACAGTCATTCAGATTCAGGTGACGGAAATATTTCAGATAAAAGTTAATTAGCCTGCACTCTGCAGATCAAATCTCTACAGTTCAGCATTAAATAGAAATCTTCTGGGCAACTGCTGAAAGTAGCCTGAGGCTGCCCTTCCTAAAATTAAAAATGTAAGATTCGTTTTTCTAGAAAAAGAAACCTTTAGTACTCTCTTTATATTTCACGCATAGATTTGATCAAACTTTTCACATATATTTGTTCTTACTCATTTTATTTTTTTATCTCTGTATATATATCGAAAATGGAAGAGAGATTAGAAATATTTTTTTTCAGCTGCAGTGATAGAATGAAAATGATATAGAGTTAGAAATTCTCCCGAGTCTGGACTCTATTATTAGTACACCAACCAATGTTGATCAAGCCCCAGAACTTTCCTCAGTTTCTCAGTTTTTAAAATGGGACCAACACCAACTACCTATGTTTCATAAATACTTTGTGCAAGACTCAATAATGCTTAATATTTTATTTAAAAATAATGCACAAAATGCAGAAAACTCCTATTGCTAAAAGGACCCCACCTTCTCCGTAAATATTTATCTTATTAATTGTCAACAGTTAAGTTCTCAAATAGCTTCCTTTATTGAAACTATATATATATATATATATATATATATATATTTTAACCCATAGGAAACTAAATCATAGTCTTCTTTACTTCTAGATAACTGGAGCAGAAATGGGCTGAACACAACTAAATATAGCCAGTCTTTGAACCCACATCACATAGAGAGAGAGTAGGGACAAAGAAACAATCCCAAATGAGTCCTCCCATCCATTTTTACGGTATCAGATAATATTTCTAATGCCTTTCAATACCCAAGACTAATTAACCACTCTACCTATTGCTTCTGTACTAATTGCAGATTTCCTGTTTACTCAAAGGAATTCAGAGGGAGGTGTTTTCTTCTTTACCCGGTCGCCTAAAGCTCAGGGACATCGTCTAAATAAGTCAGAAGGAGCAGGTGCTCTTTCCGACAGGTGCTTTTAGAGTTCCTCAGGGGACTGAAAGACTCTGGCAGTCTGGGATCTTCTATGTCCATTCCCCGCGCTAGTCATTAGAACCTCGACTGCTCTCCACGCTCCTGAACTTCGACTTCTATTCAACACTTCCATAGGGTATCCACTAGGTTTCTCCCAACTGGTCAAAACGTGAAGATTTTTTTCGCTTATTCTCCCACTTCCTTACTTCCATCTGCTACTCTACCTCTCATTTTATGTCCATCTGCGCTTTAAAATGTTTTATTTTACTTCTACTGAGATCCTTCTAACTATAACCTACGGATATGGTCCGATCCTTAAACAATATCAAAGTTGCAAAGCCCCACGACCCTCAGGTCTTCATCCGCGTTCCCTTTCCTCGCCCTCCCTCCGCCCCCGCTACCGTCCCGGCCCCCAGCGGTGCCCATCTCCACTCCACGCGCCAGACTCCTCTCACCTGACTCTCCCACGGAAACTCGTGGCGCACGATGCTGATAACTGGAATGTGCAGGACGGAGCTGACCAAGTCGAGCTCCATCATCTCGCCCAGGCCCTGCGGGAAGGCGAGCAGCGCCGATACCCCTTGCACCACCACGGTGTGACACACGCTCTGCAGAAAGGAGAAAGGGTCACTGCTCCACGGCGAGCTAGGGGAGGAGAAGGGCAAGAGCGGCAGATCGCCCAGGCCCGCCTCGATGGCCATCACTACTTCCAAAGACAGGTTGTAGGGCAGCAGCCCTTCCACTCGGTTCAGGTTGTCCACGGCGAAGAGGAGGGCATCCCGAGGCCACAGGGTCTCGGCCCGGTCGTCCTCCCCGGGCTTCCGTGCGCCCGGCGGCCCCCGGCCATACAGGGCGCTCCCCAACCAGCGTGCGCCCGGCGAGGGCGCCGGGGGCCGCCAAGTCCCTGGCTCAGGTTCATCTCGCTGGGCACCTGTCCGGCTGCCGTCCGGGGCGCGGCTGGCCGTGCGGGGGGCCGTGGTCCAGGGCTGCAAGTGCACCGCGCCCACCCTCACCGCGTGTCCGATGCGCTTGAGGATCTGGCAGGGTTGCGGGTGCGAGGAGGAGCCGGGCACGCCGGCCAGCACCAGTGCGCAGGGCGGCGGCAGCAGCAGACAGACCCTGCTCAGCAGCCACCACAAACTCAGTCTCCTCATTCCTGAGACCCGCAGGGAGAAAGCGCGCCCCCTCCGGCCCCCGGCTCTCCCCCGGGCAGCCGCCGCCTAAGGTCTCCGCCCCCAGGTTCCGCTGGCAGCTCACTCCGCGCAGCGAAGCTGTCCCAGGAGCTGAAGCGGACTCCGGGCCATCTAAGTTGGAGCCTAGCGCGCCCTAGGCAGTCTCGGGACCTGCTCCCAAGTCCCTCCGCCTCGCATCCTCTGCCCGCCCGGTCCCTGCGCTGAGTGGGGTGGGCGGCGCTGGTCACCCGCGGCTTGGGCGCTTGTTCCCCGCCCGCCCCATCCGCAGGGCGGCTCGGGCACTGCGTCCGGCCCCGCGGGAAAGCTGGACTGAGAAGCGGCTGGGATTCCTAGGGGGCAACGGTGACCGAGGAGGCAAGGTTCTCACTTGGATTCTTGTCTCGCCCAGGCGAGACCCACTTATTTCCTTGGGGTCGCGCAGGAGAAGGCGTTCACGCCCGGGGTGCGGAAAAGCAGCCAAAGCCTCCTTGCTCCACCGTCGGCCACCCTCTCGCGGGCTCCCCCAGCGCTGGCTTCATTTTTCTTCTTCCCTCGCTACTTCCTCTCTTCCTTTCTTTCGTCCTCTTTCCGCCCAGTCGCCGCCGCCGCCGGCTTCCTCAGAGGAGCGACGCGACTGGCCAGCAAAGGGTGGTTCTGCTGGGAGCGCAAAGTTCTCCCCGCCTCAGCCGGCGCCTCTCTGCTGCTGAGCCCTGGCGCCAGCCTGTCGCTTGGCTGTGCTAGACGGCCACTGTTGGTGAGATTCCCGGGTGGCGCTTCCCGCGCCCCTGGCAAGTTCTCTCCCCTCCAAGGCTAGGGGTCATAGTTCGCGAAATTCCTTGCGACCTAAGAGGGAGAATTCTGGATTCGGAGTTGCGCCCGAGGAATCTGAAATCCAGTAGGTTGAAAGAGGCCGTGATTTTAAGAAGCTTCTCTTCGATGTCTTGCTTTAACGGTTTTTCTAGCTGAGGGTATTAAAGCAAGAATCATATACACGTTGAATCTCGGCTTCCTGCTCTCTGGCGCATGGGCCTTTGCCAATTTTTAAGGATCCCAATGTTTTGGGATTCTCAAAATTATAACAGTGAATTCGAAGCAATTATTTGATCAAGAAATTAAAGAGATTTAAAATACTTTGAAAGTATACTTTCAAGCACAGTCAACAGCAGTTTGTAGTTTAGACCAAGGGTCCTCCAGATCACTGTTACTAGTAAGTGCTTTCATTTGTGTGGTAATACAATGAGGTCAGTGAGTTATGATTTGATCTTTTCCTCCATGATCTGAACGATCTGGAGTTAGAAGGAAGGAGGGGGTTAAGGGTAGGTCTGTGGTTTCCACACATACAGTACATTTATTTTATTTTATGCCACAGTTTCATTTAGAAGGAGAGTAGGAGAGATGTCCATGGGGCAGAGCAAGCACCCGGGATCAGGAGTTCTGAATTTCAATAACACTTCCAGAGAACCATGACCTTGGCGATTTATTTCACCTGACCTTGCCCTGCTGTTTGGATCTGGTAAATTGTTATGCAAATGCAGCTAGCTTTTAGCTCTGGAGAGTTGTTTTGATTCATGAGCTACAGTTTCCATCTTGCTTTAAATCCTTGGGCTGAAGAGGCTCTAGCTAAATAAAATTCCCAAGAAGCTTGCAAAGTGAATGTTGTTTTCCTCAGCACAGATCTTGAAAGTCATCTCAGAGCTAACCTTACCTGACATCCTAATTAGCTCTTGCAAGACTGGGATGCCGGAGAAAAGACTCCCATGAGGCAAAAGTGGAAATCACAGTAGAGTCTGAACCAGAAGGGAAGGATTCTTCCTGAGGCCATAGAGGGGCTCTCACGCATGGACGCTGGAACTTTCCTCTTGCTCCAGATGATTCCACTGATTGGGATCTGAATAAGAAAACTATAGAATTTTGTGGTCCTTGCCTTACAGGAAGACTGTGAATCAATTAATTGTGTAGGAAGGAGGTGTGTTTGTCTGTGTATGAGTATGTGTGCATGGAGGAATATGACATTCCACATTATGACCATGCCCTCGAGTGATTATCTTAGTACTTGGCATTACATGTATGTTCAAACCAGATTCCCAAGAAAGTAGTCGGTGATGAAGAACAGTTGGATCTCATCTGTTAATGGCATCCGAGAGCCGCTGTGTTACTAACACTTTCCAGTCAGGCCCTAACAAGGGTCCTACTGCCCCGTGTCCTTGGAGCCAATAGAACAGACCAAGTTCAGTTTAGAAGCAAAGTAAAGTTTTTTTCTTTGATCAGAGAACAGAGAGGTGCAGGCTCACACCCCAGAGAACGTGCTTTCTCTGACAGGCTACAGGTGGGGCTGCTTTATAGGGATCTCGTCAGTGGCGGGGCGGGGCGGGGGGTGGGGGTGGGGGTAGGCAGCGTCCTCACCGGGCACGCACAGCTGTGCTGCTTACGCCCCAGACGGAGCACGCAGGGTCTCTGGGCGGGGCCCGCTGCCGCCATCTTGAATTGAGTATCTCGCGCGGTTTCTTCACACCGCTCCCGAGCTGCGGCGTCGATGCAGCCATTTCTCACAGGGACACTCTGGTCTGAAGTGCTGAGCGTGAGGCCTCTGCACCGGCACCCCATGAGTAAGTGAAACTGGACTAAGCGCCAAGGAAAGAAAGGTTAGACTTTATTTTATTACCCGGGCTCTGTTTTTACTTCCCGGGAATTGTTAATGGGCTCTGCTGGTGCCCGTTGTGTGTCCTTTAGGCCTCTCACGAGTCCTGGGCTACTGGGGGGGAATGCCTCTCCTGGCTGCTCATAGAATAGAGGATGCTTCCCACAGTTCTGAGGACAGTGCTGGCTCATGATAAAACGATAGCCAAATCGTTCAAATGCTGTTTGGTGAAGAGCAGCCCTTCCTTCTTGTGCTTCCTCTGGTTTCTTCCAGGGTTTTTCAATTATGCTACCCTGATTTCCTTCCCATGTTCGCATGCTGCTTGGCTCTCTTTCCATATCACTGTAATCTGAACATCTCTGACATGATTCTTTTCTCTCCTTTCCCCACATCTTCCTTTTTCTTTCCCCTTTTTCACGCTTCAGTGGTCATAATTTTGAAAGCTTTTTAAAGATTCAGTCATCAGTTCAATGACCATTTATGAAACTCCTACTATGTGCAGGCATTGCTGCAGAACTGTCCAGGGGAATGGATGAATAAACTCTAGTTCAGAGAAGTTGAGGATATTTTTTTTTCCTGCACAAAGTCACATAGTTAATGAGTGAACAAAATGCTAACATCGAGCTTATATTTTAGTGGGAGAGACAGACAATAAAACATACAAGTAAGTAAATGTAGGATGTGTTAGTTGATACTAAGGGGAAAAATAAAGCGGTAAAAAAGAAGTATTATGGAGGAGACTGGGTAGTAATTTTAGATAGGGGAGCCAGGGTAAACCCCTCTGAGAAGATTACTTTTGAATAAAGACCTAAAGGGAGGTGAGGAAGTGATTCATATGAATACTTAAAGCAAGAATTTCCGAGCAGAGGAAACAGCAAGTGCAAAGGCCCTGAGGCAGGAGTGTTTCCAGTATGTTTGAAGAGTAGTGACGGGTCCAGAGTTGCTGGAGCAACATGACCCAGTACAAGAGTGATGGCTGGTGAGGTCAGACAGGCAATGAGAAAGCGGCAGACAAAGTAAGCCAATCATTAACTTTGACTTCTACTCTGAAAAGGATGAGAAGGCACTGGAAAGGAGAGAGTTAAGAAGAACTTAGGGACTTGTGTTTTACCAGGACCACTCTAGCTGCTCTGTTGATAATTAGAGGAAAGATGGGCTAGGATGGAAGTCAGGAGACCAGGTATGACGCTGTTGCAGTAATCCACGAGAGATAATATTGCTGTCAAATCATAAAACAACTTTATTGCATTAGTGTTATGATTCCCATTCTATAGAATAGAAAATCATGTCTGAGGAAAGTTGAGTTATTTGCACAAAGTCATCAGATAGTTAGTGAGTGGCAGTGTGGATTAGAAATTTTAAGTTCATCCCAGCTGCATTGTTGGTAGCAAGAATCAGCCAAATTTCGAAATTGGCTCACTCAGAGAAGATGAAGCTCTTTTTATTACCAGATTTGAGATGAGAACTACTAATCTAAGAACCCACGTTGGAGAGTCAAATAAACAAAAACAAATCCAAATGTTCACAATTTAAAATGTGCTTTTGTGCACATCTCTGTTTTCTGGTACCCGGCATGGGTAGACTGAAAGTTGAGATATTCGGAGGTAGCCCAGGAAAGGCTACAGTGAAGGATGCTGTGTGAGTCAAAAACTTGGATGCTGTTCTCATCTCTGGTTCCCTGTGGATGTGACATTTAACCTCCTGGAGCTCAAGCTTTCACCTGTGTACTGGGGTTGTGGTGACAGCTCTTGGTGGTTGTCTGCATGGCAGTGCACGGACTCCTGTGAACCCTTTCAAGTTCCACGGAAAGAGGAAGCTTCTTGTAGGGCTATCAGTTCTGTCACATTTATAAAGGTTTGGAAAACTATCTTTTTTTTTTTTTTTTGCCTATACCCTGACATATTTCAAGTTCTACCCATATCTAGCTTTGTTTTTGTAGATGGCAACAATATTAAATGGCGTGTTTCTATCTGGGTCTGTCTTTTATGCAGTAGTAACCGTGTAGGTTTTTAAAATCAATATTCAGATGAAAAGTGTGCTCACCTTTAACTAATAACACGCATGAGCCCAATTGTGCCCTCTCCTATGTCAACTTCTCTGTCTCTGTTGCGAGAGACCTCATGGTTATAAGAAGCTTTCTGGGTAGAAACAAACAAACCAGAAAATATGTGGAGTTGGTAGAGGAGCCATGGTAGCAGAATTTGAGGAGGGAATGAATCTAGAGAATCTAGGAAAAAAGCAAGTCAGTTTAGAGGAGCAGACCCTGAGGGCTCATCTATATAAAGCTTAATTATTCTTTTCTTGTTCCCCTAGTTAAAAAAAAAAAAGCCTATGTCGACTTGAAACCTTGTAACATTATCCTATATTCTACTAATTAGGCATTAATTTTGGCAATAGTCATCCTCTTCTAAAAATGCAAATAACTCTCATGATTATGGGACTATCCATCGCACATTAGTGTAAATTATTTTACCCCAATTGTTGTAAAATTAATATCGTGTTGGGAATTTTGGTGGGGAGGGGAAAGGAATTCATTTTGTATTATAAGGGAATTTGGGGATATAGAAAAGAACCAGTGGGATTTCACTAAAGAAGTTTTGGGCAATCTGAGGGACTGGAAACAGGAGAAAAAGAGTATTAGGAACTAAGAAAATGGGATGATGAAAAGGAAGCAAAAAATTATTAGTCCATCTTGACTATTTCAAATAGTGCTTAAGCTTTGCCCTTATACTGGAAAAATAAAGAGAAATGGTTTCTCTTTTGTACCACATGATCACCTATACCTGGGAAACCAAATTCAGTGCAAAGTTATTACCAACATATAAATTAGGAACTGACAATAGTTGTCTTTCAGCTGTGAATAAGAACACAGCTGTGGTGTCTTCAGACTAGTTGTCAGGGCAGTAAGTTATCACCTGTGATGAGAGCGTGGCCTTTTCAACATCCACCAGGATTGTTAGCTGAGCGTTTGGATCTCCTGATTCTTGTCCTAAACAACGCACCACAGGGAACTCAAATAGGACTCGGAGAGGCCAATATGGCAGTCTCCCTCCATCTCTCTCTTTCTTTTATTCTAATCATTCCAATTTAGTGTTTATCCAAATGAGTTATAGAATAAAACTTGGCCCATTACAGATTGTGACATTTTTAAAGGACTTTCTTGCCCAGTTTGTAGCATGAATTTTATAACTAGCCAAAAGAATTTGGGAATTTTCTAAAGGCTATTTGCCTTTCTAGATCTCATGCCTTACATCTGTGAAAAGCATTTTGTTTTTAAAAAAATAGTTTTTGTTTCTTTAGAAAGAGATTTTAAGGGAGGTTTTCAGAACATGCACAAGAATTGGTAAATCTTCGTTATTCTAGAGCTTATTATCTTGAGTGTCTTTTTCATGTCAGGCACTTTGTATACATGATCTGCTAATGTTTTATAGATGATGAAACTGTTGCTTGGTGAGGTTGAGTCATTTGCAAAGGACTGGGAGGCAAACCTAGATTTGATTCTCTGACTCCAAAGTCCATGCTCTTTTAATTTCCACTTCAGACCTGGCTGACTCTTGAACCATTATCTAACTAATGTATAGGGATGAACATAATCACAGAGCTACTTGATTATCACTTGTCAGAGTATATAAATGAAAACTCTAAAAGTTTTAACATTGAAGGAGGTCTTAGGGAATGGTTTTCTCACTGTTTAATAATGCACATAAATAGGCATGAATCATAATTTTCTATTCTCATATTGGGCCACAAAATATCCAGGAGATATATTATCTATTTCAGTTGTGAAATGACTCCTACCATGGCTACAGTTGGAATGTCATTGGAAATATTATCTCATAACTCATTATCCTCTTTAGGATCTCTGTTCAGCAACCATATAGGATATCAAGAAATATTTCAATATGTAAAAGTTTAGGTGATTTGGGATGGTGCTTCTGGAACGTTCTTGGGAAAAGTTTAGTTCAAGGGCAACCTTTATTCTCCATGAGGAAGACCAGAGTCTTTTCTTCATAGACTGTAATTGACAAGACTTCTATCCTGATCAAAATATTGAAGAGTTTGCTTGGTATAAGCTAGCTCACTCAAAAATGAGTTTGGATATACTTTATATTGAGATGTGTGAGTTTTGGCTAAACAGAGTTATCCTCTGTGCCATTTCCAAGTGCTACAATTGATGCAGACAGAAAAGAAAAAGATCTCATGATTTTGCTGAAGGATAACCTCCTGGGAACTGAACCTCTCTTTGAAATGAGAGCTAGTCATCTAGAAATTGTTAGTGAAAGAGGAATTACCTCTTCCTGAATTTGAAACCCCCTCAAAAAACACTGTACCTTTTTCTTCTGGGGGGGGGGTGCCATAATTGGGTTAAAAAATCAATTGCTCCCCTTCCCAACAGTTCTATCACTGTAGTATACACTATGGAGGGCAGACTGAGAAGGACTGAGACGGTAGCAGCAGTGATTAGCTTATGATCACATGGAATTCTACCAAGAGCTCAATGGGAAAACATTCCGTCCATTAAAAATGCTGGTATAATGAGACTGATTAGGATGAAGCAGGTTGAAAATAATAACTACTGTATTCTGGAATGGGATGACACCTCTTTTTTTTGAAGAGCTTAATGCATTTTTGCAAAATTAAAAAAAATTTCTAAAGAAGAGGGTAGACATATTAATATATTTATCTAGTTTTAAATCAATTATAAATAGCTGATGCCTACAGCAGAGAGTCAATAAATGAATAGCCCAAGGTTCCACAGCAGAATTAAAATCCCATTTCTTTTATAGCAGTAAAAATGGGAGGCAGAATTTACTACTGTGACCACAGATGGGGGAGCTGGTGCTGTGTAGTCTGGTGTTTCTCCTCTGATCTGCTCTCAAGCAAAGAGACCCCTATTTGGTTCTGATATTTGATGCCATTAAGGTGAGGGCTGAGCTTTCTGGTAATGAAAACACTTGCAGCCCATTTGTTTATAATGGCCATATCTGCCTTAATCTTCATTTGTATTTTTTAGCTGAGAGGTTTGCAGTTTCCTCCAGCCTTAGTATGGCTTCTTCCTGAAGTCCTTCATCTGGTTGGTGGCTCAGTCATGTTTCTGTGGAGTTTTGAAAATGGTCTTCAGCAAGAGCAATCTTCCTTTGCTATTGTACCAGCTATTCAATCTTCCTTTTTAAGACTCCCTGCTAGCTCCCTACTGCTTTCTAAATCAAGCTGTGATTTTCCTGGTTTATCAGCTTCAACATCATGGGGTTTAAATTTGCTATTAGAGACTTTTTTTTTTTTTTTTTTTTTTTTTTACTGGTATCTTCTCCAGTGCCGAAATATATCATCTTCACTCCAGAAGTGGGTGGCCTGGCAGCATCCACAGTTAGTGGTGCAGGCATCTGTGTATGTATGGGATACAGTCTGTATGTATATGGGATGTAATCTCCCATTGTCTATAGCTTTTTTGCTTTTGCATCCATAATTTTCAAGTGACTACAGTATCTGTAGGTTGCCTGTATATTATTTTGTTCTGATTCTGTAGTGCCAGCAAGTCTTTTTCTACATAGTCGGGGGCTGTGGTTTAAAGAAATGAAACTAGCTAATGCAATCTTTGACTATATTTTTCACAAGGTCAGAAAATATGATAGTGAAATTACACTGAATCCTATGAGTATATTAGGAAAGTCTTGAGTAATATATTCATGTATAATGTATTATAAAATAGATGTGTGTATAATAAAAATATAATTTAGCAGTAGGTACGAGTTGAATTATTAATCTCAATTCTCTATTCCCCTGTATTAGTAACATGGCCTCATGCTAGGTGGAATATATATCCCTAGTCCTTGATTTGGGGCTTGGCTAGCCCATTGCTTTGACCAATGGAATTTTAGTGGATATGATGCAAACAAAGGCTTGATATGTGCTTGCACAGTTGGACTTGTTTTCTTGAGCTCCCACTTTTCACCCAAAGAAAAGTATTCTTTGGTTAGCTGCTGGTCCAAAGACCATGAGAGGTATGTAGAACAGACCTGGACCCAACTGCAGCTTGAAGCCAAGTCCAAATGACTTCAGCCTGGATCAGCTGAATTCCAGTGAACAGCTGTCTGGTGAGTGAGAAATAAGTGCTATGCTTTATGCTGAGATTGTTTTGTTATCTGTTATGCAGCAAAGTGACTGACACACATGTATAAATCTGTGGGAAAAATTAATTAGATGCATTGTGTTCACTTTCAGGAGAAACATGCCAAAGATAAACCAGAGAATTATAGGTTAAGAAAAAACTCTCAGACATCTCCATAGTATATCCTGGGGTTAGCCCACATTCAGTCCAAGCTCCTACATTTGTTGGGTTGGCCAAAAAGTTCATTTGGATTTTTCCGTAAGATGTTACAGAAAAAGAAGAATGAAATTTTTGGCCAATCCAATGCTTTTGTAACCTCACACTGTGAATATTCACACTCTTTTCATGACCCAACACAATGAAGATATTGAACCAGCATGAAAT
The DNA here is from genome assembly GCF_949987535.1 of Balaenoptera acutorostrata. Taxonomy (NCBI): domain Eukaryota; kingdom Metazoa; phylum Chordata; class Mammalia; order Artiodactyla; family Balaenopteridae; genus Balaenoptera; species Balaenoptera acutorostrata. The sequence goes on from NC_080069.1 coordinate 94,806,298, forward strand.
TGAACATATTTAGCAAGTACTTATGAAAAACAATTACATAAATTCATATAGTGCCTAGAATAAGCATTATCAAGGTTAAAATGAATACATCTAGTCACAAAATAATCTTAAAATAACATATACTTTATTTGCACTTTTCAAATAGCATGAAGAGAGATACATACAGTGTAGTAATATTAAAAAATTTTTTTATCTTTCCCATTCATTTCCTTTATTCACTGCAACTTTTTCCACATTTCTTTCATTTTAAATTGTCCTTAAAATCTCCTTTTCCCTGTTCGAAGATTTTCTCAGCCATAGCCTGTGTTCTCTGCCTCTAGCTTTCTTCGGGGTTCTGCATAACAAACCCTGAGAGAACTGAGCCCAATCCAGCTGTCAGGAGACTGAGGACTTCAAGCCAGAATCTTCTTTAGTGCCCAGAGTTAGGATAAAGACTGGGAACACTCATAATTTAATAACTGCTGACACATCACTTGTGGAAACGAAATCAGGTCTGTGTTAGGGATATGATAAATGTTTGGTGTAGAATGCAGACACAAGTGAAAAGGTCCCTGCCTTGGTGTTAGAGAATTCTGTTGTTCCAACAAAGCATTAAAAAGATATGAGAAATAAAGCTTGAAATGGAAGATACTTCCTGAATTGCTAGTGAGTTCTTTGTAAGAATATCAAACATAAAGGAATCAACAGAAAAATGTTAGACGACAGAAAATACAATATATGCCAGAAATCAGAAAGTGGGCCTAATAGGATAAAATAAAGCTTAAATATATTATTATTATTTTTTTATGAATGAATTTATTTATTTATTTATTTATTTATGGCTGTGTTGGGTCTTCGTTTCTGTGCGAGGGCTTTCTCTAGTTGTGGCAAGTGGGGGCCACTCTTCATCACGGTGCGTGGGCCTCTCACTATTGCGGCCTCTCTTCTTGCGGAGCACAGGCTCCAGACACGCAGGCTCAGTAGCTGTGGCTCACAGGCCCAGTTGCTCCGCGGCATATGGAATCTTCCCAGACCAGGGCTCGAACCCGTGTCTCCTGCATTAGCAGGCAGATTCTCAACCATAGCGCCACCAGGGAAGCCCTAAATATATTATTAATACACATATATACATATAAATATTGTTTTTAATTTGACATAGTAAATATAGGGGTTCCCAAATTTTATGGTCTCCAAATCAGTGGCATTTTGGGTTGTAAAAATGCCACTTTACTTTCTATAGTTAAAATTTAATATAGCTTTCAAATTTCCATTCCTACTGATGGTGAAAAACAAAATAGGCCAATTTAAGGATATTCAATCTGTTTGATTTAACACAATCCCTTAGGGTTCTTTCTCTCCCATTCTCCCTTCTTCCCTTTCCTGGGGTGGAAGTGGACTTATGAATTGTCCTGGTGTTCAGTGAGGGGAGTTAGTTTTGTGGGCACCTCTCTCTCTGTTCTGGCTTACACTGGCATCTCCCGATGTGGGCTGCATCTTCTTTTGAAGCCTTAAGCAACATGCCTTCTGTGTCCTCCTTGTTCTAACTCCAGGATTCTTTGAGCCATTGGCTTTTCAGCCACTTCTACACATCTCTTAAGCAGCTATGAGAATTTTCTGACGCTTGTCCATACAACACCGGGGAGTGTAGAATATGGGGAGGCTGCCCTCAGGCCTCTGTCTAGGTGCTGCCCTCAGCTACTGTTCAAATGCTTAAGGACTTCTCTACAAGGCTTCCAAACCCATAAGTTATGCTCCAAGTTCCTAGGGAATAGTTCTTCCTTCTGTGGGATCCTCTTAACCAATTTGGGGTTCATATAATCAATCTTTCTCCCCCTTAAGGATTTCAACCCCATATTGGTTTTCTCTTGGTGGTAATAACAAATCACCACATATTTAGCTGCTTAAATTAACATACATATTATCTCACAGTTTCTGTGGGTCTGGAGTCCAGGCACGGCTTACCTGGGTCCTGTTCTTAGGGTCGCACCAGGCTGCAAGCCAGGTGTTGGCCAGGCTGTGTTCTCATCTGAAGGCTCAACTGGGAAAGACTCTACTTTCAACTAATTCAGGCTGTTGGCAGAACTCAGTTCCTTGGTGCCGTAGGACTGAGAGCCCTGGTATTTGGCTATTGGCTGTTGGCTGCCCTCAGATCCTAGAGACCACCAGTAATTCCTAGATGCTGCTCGCCGTTCCTTTCCATTTGGGCTTCTCCAAATTGGCAGCTTATTTTCTCAAGCCCTCAAGGAGAGACTCAGCTAAGATAATCTTATGTAAACATAATCAAAGGAATGACATCCCATTACCTTTACCATAAAACATAACCTAATCATGGGATTGACATCCTGTTAACTTTCCATATTCTGTTGGTTAGAATCAAGTCACAGGTCTTTCCTTTACTCAAGGGTAGGGATTATTTAAGGGAGTGGACACAAAGAGGTGGGGATTATGGGGACCACCCTGAGGTCTGTTCATCACAGACCCCAAAATGAGGTAGAGAGCTGGGTACCTTCAGAGGCCCACTGCAGAAAAGTTGTAGTCACATCCCCTCTACTTCTCCTTTTCCTGTCAGCTGGTAATGTTTGTATTTCTTCAACTAACTCTTACATCATCATGTACACTTTTCTAATCTATCTATGGATAAAATTTATGACCTAAGGGTTGATCTGTAGATCTTTCAAGTTTTTAGAATTACAAAACAAAAACAAAAATTTTCTCTCTCAAGCCTGGCTCTTGAAAATGTGGGCTTTAAGAATGATCCTCTATGCTGTCATTTTGCAAAAATCTACTCAGGAGCTAAAAAGCCAAAATATGATTCTATCTTTTCTCTTTCTGCCTTAAATTATGCAATAAACCTCTTTTCTCTGTCTAGCTCTAATGATGGGATAGATGCAAAATTACAAACAAATTATCAAGAAGGAAAAATAGATCAGGTGATATTTCAAAATATAATTCTTGTCCATAGGCATGAAAACAGTGCGGAATGCTATTATTAAATGACTACTTCTTGAAAGCTTGCATATCAACATTGAGAAAGCTCACTTTTTACCAAATATAATTCAGTTGGATTAAAGAGCTGAGTATAATCACATAGGAAAGTTAAAATATATAGATCAGAGTACTTAAGGCTACATTGTTGATGCTTTGAAGAAACAATAATATACCTATGATGATTATAAAATCAAGCTATCAACAAATATGGAGGGCTGCACACATTTTTGATAAAATGATCTGGTACATGGAAATTAATACCAAAAAACAAGAAAAATAAGGAAGAAAGGAAGAAAAACTAAAAGTTGTAAATAGAAAGGTATTTTGCAGTATAATTGAAACACTGTACAAACCTGGAAAGCAAAATAAATATTTAACAAGAGAGGAATGATTAAGTTATTTATGGCATATTAATTCTATGTTATTTCATTCATTCAGTAAAAATGATGAACCTGAAAATTTTAGCTTTTGGTAAATCACCTACAAATATGAAAAAAAACCTGAGTATGTATTGCATATACTTTGCTTACAAGTCTGTGTACGGACTCTATATGTTACTGAACAAAAGTTCCTGTGCCTGATGCGCAGTGAGGCCAAACAAACCAAAAAGTCAGAGTTTGGAGCAGAGAAAGGTTTATTGCAGGGCCAAGCAAGGAGAATGGGTGACTCATGCTCAAAAAAACCTGAACTCTCCAATAGTTTTTTGGGGAGAAGTTTTTATAGGGAAAATTTGGGGTGAGGGCTGCAGGGCATGTGACTTTCTTCTGATTGGCTTGAGGACAGGACAGTGCTCACGGCATCTTGTGCTCAGCCTGAAGTTACCATCCTCCACCTGGCTGGGGGTCTTAGTTCTGCAGAAGAACTCAAGATACTGTTATGTATATTCCTTGAGGAGGAACCAGGACCCCGCCCCAAGGCTGCACTATTGTTTCTTGATTGCTCCTCCCTTGTCTCTGTATTCCCTCCCTTCCCTGATTAGAAACTGTTTGAATCTGCCCTTTGGAACTCAGGGAAGGTTAAGGAGGCTGAATGAAGCCTATTTCCTACAAACAAGAAATGGGGGACACTGAAAGGATTTGTACCAGGGAGGACCCCACAGGGTTCTGCTCCATTTCATACACATTGATAGAAATTGGAGAATGTCAGAAAAATATTAATATAACATAATGGTTATTATTTCTTTTAAATTAGTAGTGCCTCCAAAAATAAACTCAAAATGGATTGAAGACCTAAATGTAAGGCCAGAGACTATAAAACTCTTAGAGGAAAACATAGGAAGAACACTCTTTGACATAAATCACAGCACGATCCTTTTTGACCCACCTCCTAGAGAAATGGAAATAAAAACAAAAATAAAAAAATGGGACCACATGAAACTTCAAAGCTTTTGCACAGCAAAGGAAACCATAAACAAGATGAAAACACAACTCTCAGAATGGGAGAAAATATTTGCAAATGAAGCAACTGACAAAGGATTAATCTCCAAAATATACAAGCAGCTCATGCAGCTCAATATCAAAAAACCAAACAACCCAATCCAAAAATGGGCAGAAATCTAAATAGACATTTCTCCAAAGAAGATATACAGATTGCCAACAAACACATGAAAGGATGCTCAACATCACTAATCATTAGAGAAATGCAAATCAAAACTACAGTGAGGTATCACCTCACAGAACGGCCATCATCAAAATCTACAAACAATAAATGCTGGAGAGGGTGTGGAGAAAAGGAAATCCTCTTGCACTGTTGGTGGGAATGTCAATTGATACACCCACTATGGAGAACAGTATGGAGGTTCCTTAAAAAACTAAAAATAGAACTACCATATGACCCTGCAATCCCACTACTGGGCATATACCCTTAGAAAACCATAATTCAAAAAGAGTCATGTACCACAATGTTCATTGCAGCTCTATTTACAATAGCCAGGACATGGAAGCAACCTAAGTGTCCATTGACAGATGAATGGATAAAGAAGATGTGGCACATATATACAATGGAATATTACTCAGCCATAAAAAGAAAAGAAATTGAGTTATTTGTAGTGAGGTGGCTGGACCTAGAGTATGTCATACAGAGTGAAGTAAGTCAGAAAAAGAAAAATACTGTATGCTAACACACATATATGGAATCTAAAAAAAAAAAAAGCTTCTGATGAACCTAGGGGCAGGATAGGAATAAAGATGCAGACATAGAGAATGGACTTGAGGACACGGGGAGGGGAAGGGTAAGCCGGGACAAAGTGAGAGAGTAGCACTGACATATATACACTACCAAATGTAAAATCGATAGCTAGCGGGAAGCAGCCGCATCACATGGGGAGATCAGCTCAGTGCTTTGTGACCACCTAGGGGGGTGGGATAGGGAGGGTTGGAGGGAGACACAAGACGTAGGGGATATGGGGATATATGTATACATATAGCTGATTCACTTTGTTATACAGCAGAAACTAACACAACATTGTAAAGCAATTATACTCCAATAAGGATGTTAAAAAAAAATTAGTAGTGCCTCGTTTACATATTTTAAAGTGAAAAAGTAATATACAAATTAAAGTTATAACTAATCTAGCAAGTGATTACCCAGTTACCTCTCATATTTGAAACATGTTTAGGAACCAGAAAATAGGCAAAAACATATCCCAGGAGCCAAAAGAAAAAAAAAAATTGGGAATGCTGATGCTCCGAAGTTCTCACACATTTTATTTATAGAAAAACACTTCCAACTGTTACTCAGAGCATTCAAACCAGCCTTATTCCTATATCACAGCAGATTTGAAGAGATGGTCAGAAGACAGGGAGCAAACCTCAGAAAATTAATGATAATAATAAAATCCATACAATATCTTGTACTTTTTATAAAACGCATCCACGTACATTGTTTCATTTGATTCATACAAGACTTTTGAGATACTATTTTTAGAGTGTGTCCAATTTACAGAAGAGGACATTGAGACTTAAGTAGTTAAGTGTGTTTGCCCAAGATGGTGAAACGTGACATCTGACTGTCTTCCCACTTTTCAGCATAGTGGGTTCTGGATCAGTCAGACTTGTTTTGCCTCCTGGCTTTACCAGCTTTGTGAGAATCCTTAGCCTCAGTTTCTTTGTTTATAAAATGGGGAAAACATTTATTGGGCTGTTGTGCTAATTAAATGAGAAAATGCAGGTAGAGTGCTTGGCCTAGAGTCTAGCTAGTAATATGGAAAGTTTTAAATGCCTACACTATGCCTATATGCGATGAACTATGCTTCTTCATCATTCTCTTAGCTTCCATGGTTTTCATTCTAATCACGAAATTAAAAAGTTAAGAACACTGCTTTTTCAAGTGCAGGTAACATTTTTCCTTCCAGAAAATCTTAACGACTGGAAATATGTAGAATTCTACCTGATGCTACTTTATATCGTGGATTTTTAGAAGGAATACAAGGCCCAGAAAAAATGGACATCAAAAGCTTCCATCATAAGAAAAGATTTCTGTGACCTGTAGAAACTTGAGTCAAGTGGTACTCCTTTGAAATGAGCTTGAGGCATCATGTTATTCTTTCTCATGCTGTCTTTTGACTTCATGAAGTACTTAATATATTTTTTAAAGTCCTTCTGGCCAGATTAATTGGTATTTTCTAGATTATCTTACACCCATAAAAGGGCCAATCAAAGAAATAGTTTTGGTGCTGGTAATTTTTTCACACACACACACAAGCACACACACACGCATACCACACATCCTTGGCCTTGACTGTTTTGACTGCCCTGTATCGAATTTCTGTCATGTCTTTGTTTTAGTAGGTAAACCTTTGAACCCAGGGAAATAGGCCCGATTGTGTGTATAAAAAGATAATGGGATCTACTCTTTCTTGGGTCATATATATGCACTTAACTCTTTGGTACCTCTCCAAAATTGCTTATGGTACCAAATAGGTGTGCAATAAGTAGTGGCAAATTCAGACTTTCCTACTTCCAGCAGACCAGGTACTAGCTGAATTAACCATATTTTACTTGCCTTCTAGCAGTCAGAAGAATAGATGTATCACATACTGGGATGAATGAATAAATGGCAGGGACCACTGAAGGTTTCAGCTCTGGTCCTCCTTCCCACCCTCCACAACTCATCCGCAAGAATACAAAAGTGCTTCATAAACACTTCTGAAAAACAAAACAATAGAACAACAACAAAACAAAAATCCTCATTCACAAACAAACAAGACAGAGAAGCACCTGGGGTTAGGACCTACAGATGGAGACAATCTTTCTAAAATGCCAGTCTGTGTCCTCCCTTTTGTGATACATTTGAGCTTATGACTGTGGCCAACTAGACTAAGCCACAGCTGGGATCAAATCTTAGATTGAAATGTTCTAATACATGTTTCTTTGTGTTAAGGTGACAATTGATGGGGAATATTACTGGTGATTTTAGAAAATTCATAAAGAGAAAGTTAACCAAGTGGTGTGTAGAGGGAAAGGAATGGATTGAATATCAACAAGAGGACCTAGCATCTGAGTAGGAAAGAAGGCTCAGATTTTTAATGGAGAAACCTTTCTGAACTTCTGAATTGTCACTCTGGCACATACTGTGCACTCAGTATTAACTGTAATTATTACTGACTGAAAACAAACTCTATATACCATAAAAAAAACTACAAAAACAACTTTGAAAAGCATAGGGTTTTAGTATATAGGCAAGTTGTATTAGTCTTCGAAAGCATCTCTGCATTTCAATAGAGTACAGTAGACAGCTGTTTATTCTCTTTCAATTAGATTGAATCATCACAAACCTGTACACTTGGATTGCATTAGTTTATTCCTTTGAAGAACTGCATGTAATGAGTTTTATTTAATATTATGCACTTGTCTTTTTAAAAAAAACTTTAGAATTTATTTTTATTCATTTATTTTTGGCTGCATTGGGTCTTTGTTATTGTGCACGGGCTTTCTCTAGTTGCGGCGAGCGAGGGCTACTCTTTGTTGCAGTGTGTGGGCTTCTCATTGCGGTGGCTTCTCTTGTTGCAGAGCACGGGCTCTAGACGCATGGGCTTCAGTAGTTGTGGCACGTGGGCTCAGTAGTTGTGGCTTACGGTCTCTAGAGTGCAGGCTCAGTACTTGTGGTGCGTGGGCTTAGTTGCTCCACGGCATGTGGGATGTTCCTGGACCAGGGCTCGAACTCGTGTCCCCTGCATTGACGGGAGGATTCTTAACCACTGCGCCACCAGGGAAGTCCCGCACTTGTCTTTTATTTTAATTGCTATGACAAGATTTGCTAAGCATTTTCTGGAAATAAGGTTGAAAATTTTCTCTACTACCTTAGTTGCGCTTAGATAAAATTCTCTGAATAATTCTTTTAGAAATAATTTATAAAAAAATCTTGGTTTCCCTTTAAGAACTGTGATACCCCTTCCTTTCTAGAAATGAGAAATATGATGTGTTCTAATACCTCTTTCACTGTCTTTACCAGGAAGCTCAGTAGTACCAACTTAGAAATTTAGCTAAAGCAAGCATATTGACATTTTTTTAGCCTTTTTAAATACCAATTTCTTGATATTTTGTGTTTTATATCATTTATATTCCACTGTTACATTTCATGCTTTTTTTTTTTTTTTGGTGGCCTGTTGTCTTAAATCCTTTGTGGAAAATAATCACAATTATTTGTGATCAAAATTTAACCATGCAATCAATCAGTTCCACCAAGTTCTGTGTATGTTGTTTGAATTAAGAGAGAAGTGTGCAAATGATACATTTAAAATGGACACATTATGCATTTATCTAAATTTATTAAATTTGACAAGGGAAATACTCAGCCAAAATGCAAACAAAGAACTTCTAGATGTTAGACCCTTAGGATTGAAAGGACTTTGGAGGTCACCTAGTTACACCTTCAGTCTCTTAGCTTTTGCATTCCTATTGACATGATTTTCTGAAGGTTTTGTAAAGCTCGGTATACAATTCTTCCATTTTAAAATCTTGTGATAAATAAGCATTTAAAAGATACACTCAAATTAAGGTAGGATTGTTCAATAATGATAATGTACATCACAGCATATCAAATAATTTTAGCTAAAAGTGAAAGTATTTTGATCTCTTATTTTCCTCATAATTTATACATTTATAAATATCCTAAGGCTCATTCAAACCACTTGTTTCTGAATTATTTATATTCATCTAAATGCTAGTAAGAGTTATCTTCTATCTAAAAATAACATCTAATTTGTGCCTTTGTAAACTTTTCTAAGCTTGAGAAAAAAGAGAAAGCAATTTATTTCATTATTATTTAAATTTGGGTGTGAGCTGAAAATGTAGTAAGTTTTAAAAATGTAGAAACTTAGTAAATAGTTAATCTCAAACACAGGGATCTGTATACCCTAGCTGTAAAGAATAACAGAAGTGAATTGTAGTTTCGGTCAGTAACCTACATCCCACCTCACCCAACACTCTGTCAAGTTGCAGAAAATATGGAAAGATTGTTTAGGAGCCCTGGAAAATCTAACTGAGGAACTGGGGACATCTGAATCATGAAAGTAGCTGCCAAAAAAAATAAAACTGCTAGCTATGGTTGGTTTTGTGTAGGAATGGGCAGTCATCACAGCTGGGGTTGCTGGACTGTGTTGAGAGAAGAGGTTCCCACTAGCTGTTGTGGTAGTATCCTGCCCATAGAATCATCCACTTTCCTGATTCAGTGAGCCTCTTCCGATGCTTTGTCTTGTGGAAACATTTCCTTCTAAAAAAACTTGAGTCATGTGCAAATGATTGTGAAGTTCCCTTTCCCTGAAAAGGAAAAGGAGAAAAGCTTCACGCGTTTACTTTGGGTAGACTTAAAGTACTCCTTTGGGTGCCTAGAGAAGACTTCTTTAGAGGTGAGAACCCCATCTTAGTGTGTTTGGACTGCTTATAACAAAATACCACAGGCTCAGTAGCTTGTGAATGGCAGAAAATTATTTCTCACAGTTCTAGACTGGAAGTGTGATTTCAGGGTGCCAGCATGGTCTTCTGGGTTGCATACTTCTCCTTGTGTCCTCACATGGCAGGAGGGGCTAGGGAGCTCTGTGGGGTCTCTTATAAAAGCACTAATCCTGTTTCTGAGGGCTTCACCTTCATGACTTAATCACTTCCCAAAAGCCCCTCTTACTGATACCATCACATTTGGGGTTTAGGATTTCAGCGTATGAATTTGGGGGTGGGGACACATTCAGACCATAGCAAACCTTTTGCAAAATGTCCCTTGTTTCCTCCAATTTAAATTTATACCAGTACCAAAAATAGGCTGAGGGCTTTCCAAATGGAAGACCACGGGCATTTCTTCATGGGCAAATGCCGCATTTCCTTTGAGGATTGCACTCTTGGGATGACAGCTTGTGTTTGCTCTTTTCTTCCTCTGATGTTTGTGCTTTGTTAGTATCACTTCAGCACATCACATGTTCAGTTAGCCAATTAGTGTAAAATTATTGTCATACGTGGAAGTGTTTGGATATAGATAAAAACACACAGGCTTTTTATTTTCAAAATAATGTCCATACAAGGTCACTCAAATATTAATATTCCAACTAGACTTGATCAACTGTCAGGTGAGACAGTATCACTTGCCAGAGCATGCAAGTGACCCACACAATTCTTCTGCTAGAGTTCAGTGTGGATCATGGTGTTTTTATACTCAGGCATTGAAAAATCATGAACGTCTTTTTCCTTATTTTTTTTTTCCTGATTAATTCTATTAACCTATACATAATTTGCGTGGAGAAGTTCTAGTCAGAAAAGCTCAATTCAGGCAACACAGAGTATATAAAAGTGCAGCCTCTCTTGGGTTCCATCATGAAATAATCTGAGATGGAGATTTTGTTTTTACAGTAAAATTTAAGGAAGCTGTAAGATTATTACCAATTTTCTGTTAATGACTTGAATTTTTAAGTTACAAACATGACAGCTGATCTTTGCGCATAAGTCATATCGAGATTATGTTGAGGATGACACCCCAATTTAGGCACCAAATTTAAGAAACAAATATAAGGACATTTAAAATTGGATACAGTTTTAGATATCCTGGGAAACTCTAATTTTGGCATGTTTTAATTTTTTTTTTTTTTAATTATTTTTATTTATTTATTTATGGCTGTGTTGGGTCTTCGTTTCTGTGCGAGGGCTTTCTCTAGTTGTGGCAAGTGGGGGCCACTCTTCATCGCGGTGCACGGGCCTCTCACTATCGCGGCCTCTCTTGTTGCGCGGAGCACAGGCTCCAGACGCGCAGGCTCAGCAACTGTGGCTCACGGGCCCAGTTGCTCCGCGGCATGTGGGATCTTCCCCGACCAGGGCTTGAACCCGTGTCCCCTGCATTGGCAGGCAGATTCTCAACCACTGCGCCACCAGGGAAGCCCTGTTTTAATGTTTTTATTTATTTTCATTATGCTTGATTAATTGACCCCATACTTGTTAAGTACTTTTATGTATTTTTATCATTGGTTTTTCAGTGAAAATGATTATGACAGATTCAATATGGAAACAGGAGGGTAGAGAAAGCTATGTATCAAGAAAGGTGTTTGGGCAGGAATGTAACAGTCAAGGAAAGATGATGCCAGAAACAGAGTGGGCCCATCATGGGTAAGTCCCACTCTTCATGGTCTGTAAGAGATCTAGGATACAGTTCTCTGTGAAAAACCAAGCACTTGTAGAGCATCTTGTGGCTTCAGGTAGCTGTGAGGCATTGTGGAGTCTTCTCTTGAAGTCCTAGGCCAGGTTCTCCAGAAACATGAAGAGTTGAATATAGGAAGTTTACTGGAGAATGTGCTTGGGAACAGCACCTGTGAGGGGTGAGGAATTGGGCAGAGAGTGAAGGTGATGTAGTTGCAGCAGAGTCCTCAATAGACCCACAGGGAGCCCTGGAGCAGGGCTGGCCTCTCAGAGCTGTCCCAAATTGAGGCAAGGGGACAGGGCCTTTGCTCTGTCTCCTCCGACCTTCCCTTATCAACCAGGCATTGGAAAAGGGCTGCCTCAAGAGGGTGTGAATCTTGGGTGGGGTTGCTCCCTTTATTACTGGGCATTTGCCAAAGACTGTCTTGGTCACGAGCTATCAGCTATCAGTACTCCTGGTAGCTGGGATAATGAGGTCTCTGTTCTGAAGGGGGATTATGGTGGCCTGACCACAGCATTCTTTGTGATTACCAGGCCCTGTTGAATGTAGAGCATGCAATGATTATATTACTATTGTTATTATTCATGATCAAAGCTAACATTTATTGAGACCTCTTCATGCATTGGGTACTGTGCCTAATGCTTTGTGAGGCTGGTCACTTTAAGCGTGACCTCATTATGAGGCAATATAGAGCAATGGTTACAAATACAAGTTTTGGAGTCAAAGTGTTTGGGTAAAATGCCAGCTTGGCTTTCTGCTTTTTTACCTGTGCAACCCAGAACAAGATACTTAAACTTACAGATGCTATCTCCCAGAGCACCTTGAAATATTAAAATAATGAGCTTAATTGTATAAAGCATTTAGATCAGTGCTGTCATATAATTTATACTTAAGAAATGTTAGTTATAAGTATTGTTTTTCCCACTTTACAGATGAGGAAACTGAGGCTTGGAGAGGTTAGGTAAATGCTAAGGCACATGAACTCAGGTAATTTGACTACTGAGTCCATTCTCTTACCTTTATTGAGCACTTTCTGTAATAAAGTGCTAAGTATATGTGATAGGTAGAGGTCCAGGAAATCTAATAAATTGTGTTTTCCATGCCTTTTGGATAAGAGGGTCCAACTGTGTGAAGATTAACTCCATAAAATAATATGAGAAAATAATCATTTATTTGTTTATTCATTCATTATACAACAAAATTTTTTTTGACTTGGGCCATAGTGTTTCAGCTGTTCTGCTGGACTCTGGGATTAAAGTGGTTAGCAAGACTCATTGTTCCTCCCCTTGAGGACTTATGATCAATCAGAATAGCATGCTAAATTTTATAAAAGATAAGTATAAGTTATGTGGATATGAGAGGAAGAGCGAGTTTCAGATTTAGTTAATACTTAAGAACCTACTACATTTATGGCAAAAACTGCCACTCTCATACTCATAACCTACGAGAATCACTAATGATCACCCTATTTCCGCCTGACCCTTGATGTGGCCTCACAGCATGTAGTAGAAGCACATTACATGTGCTCAAAAGGAAAATAAAAAAGTGAAATTTTCGTGGTACAGGTGAGCTATTTCATTCAATGGCTATATGCCCTGGAGAGAGCAGGAAATGGGAAACATTACTTTGCTATTCAGTCAGTTGACTTCAGTTTCCATTTATTTTCTATGATATGAACACTTTATCGAGCTGGGCATGATTCTCATGTTAAAGACACTTACTTTTCAAAAATATAGCCTCTACACATAAACTAACTATTTAATCTGTGCTGAATTGAAGAAACAGCAATCTGTTCCAATCCTGAAGGAAAAATTTCTGGTGTTGAGCTTATTGGTCTCCAGTGTAGTATAAAATATGCCCATGTATGGTAGGCATGATCTGTGATTACAGGGATTTTTAGTGGTAGTTTTGATTATATGCAATTTTTGCCTTGTATATTGACTTTAGAACTTAACCCTTGAATATGATGTGACTTCATATAGTATTGTCCTTAAGTAAATGGATCCTGCAACTAGGTAAACTTGGGTTCAAATCACAGTTCCCACATAACATTTGTGATATTGGGGAATTCAATTAACTTCTCATGCTTCATTTTCCTCCTCTGTAAAATGGGGATAATCTTATAGCATAGGATTGTTAGGAGAATTAAATGAGAATATATGTAAAACCCTCAGCACAGTTTATTGAGCAATAAGTGGCATTATTCAAAAAATCCTTGTGAAAGGTAGAACTCTAAGAGTCAGAGTTGGCACAATAGCTGAAAGTTATTTTTGTGCTGATATGCGTATTAGGAGCCAATAAAACATGGAAGAAAGTAGTGTATAAAACAGTGATTAAGTTTAATTTTGGAGTTAGTGCTGAGCTTGAAACTCCACTTACTACACTTACAAGCTTTGTAACTTTGGGCAAGTTATTTGACTTCTCTAAGCTGCTCATCTGTAAAATGATGCAACTAAGAATTCCAAACTCACCGGGTTGTTTTGAGAATTAAATGAAATGATCCATATGAGGCACTTAGCTGAGTTCTGGCACATAGTATGCCCTCAAAGGTGTTAGCTGTTATTATGGGAAATTTTCATACACGATAGCTTTTTAACTCTCACAGTTTTTTATTTTACAAATGCAAGAAGGGAAGTTCAGTGATTTGTCTAGCTAGTAAGTGGTGACGCTGTCTCAGTCATGGATCTTTTGACTCCAAGTTCAGGGCCTTTCCCACAACCTGCTTCTGGTCCCTCATACTCCCTTTCCCCTCACCCCCAGCCCCACACCTTGTCCTCACCTCCCCAACAAAACATGGGTAAGATGCTGTTACAGTTTATGCTTCTGATGTAATTGTAATATAATTGCACAGACCTGATACTCAAAATGGATCCTAAAACTAAAATTAAACTCATGGAAAATCCCAGCAAGGTTTCAATAACATACAACTATGTCAAACTGTGGAAGCCCACAATACCTGAATGAATCTCCAGAAATAATTCAGAGGATATGTCAAGTTTAAATATTCAGACAGAATTTTAAGAAGAGAACTAAAGATAACTTTCTGTAAATACAAAGCGCAGATTAGAAGTAGCAGAAGAGCATGAAAGTAAACTTTTCATTGTGGTTGTTTTAGTTTAGGAAGCAATCATGATAATTGCACTTCATGGTTTAGAAAATCAAATACAATCTCTTGTTGCCTCATTAAAGTCCATTTTTTTTTTTTTTGGCTAGTTACAGAAGCCTTTCAATATTTACATCTTTAAAATCCATTTTAGTGTTCACATTTATCAACTGGGAGTGCAGCGTTTTCTTGAGTGGAAGAAACAAGTTAATGCTGGATGTCCACTGCTTCAGTACCTAATAAAATTGACCCATGTCTTTGAACCCTGGAATCTAGTGTGATGAGCAGGTCCTTAGCATCATATTCAGAGACATGAGGGTGCCTGCTGCATATCGTGTCTGTGGCATAAAGGAACAATATACAAATTCAAGGCCATGGTGGTTTTAGTCTAGTCAGTCTGGATCACAGTGATTCTCCACTTCGTTTAGCTGTTGAATCCTTCTATCTTTTGCATTTAAGCCTGCCTAACATCCACTAACTCAACAGTGAGGTGTGTAGTTTCAACAAGATTGACGCAGTTGTCCCACTTCCTCTTCTGTTTTTCTTTTTTTTTTTTAACATCTTTATTAGAGTATAATTGCTTTACAATGGTGTGTCAGTTTCTGCTTTATAACAAATTGAATCAGTTATACATATACATATATCCCCATATCTCCTCCCTCTTGCGTCTTCCTCCCTCCCACCCTCCCTATCCCACCGCTCTTGGTGGTCACAAAGCACCGAGCTGATCTCCCTGTGCTATGCGGCTGCTTCCCAGTAGCTCTCTATTTTACGTTTGGTAGTGTATATATGTCCATGCCACTCTCTCAATTTGTCCCAGCTTACCCTTCCCCCTCCCTGTATCCTCAAGTCCATTCTCTAGTAGGTCTGCATCTTTATTCCCGTCTTGCCCCTAGGTTCTTACGACCATTTTCTTTTCTTTTTTTTTTTTTTTTTTAGATTCCATACATATGTGTTAGCATGTGGTATTTGTTTTTCTCTCTTCTGTTTTTCTATTGCTGCCTGTTCTCATTCTGACTCAGCTCCTGTTCAATTCCTGGCACTGGACTGAGTCTCTCCACCTCTTTACATTGTGTCTGAGGAGCTCCTGACTTCCATGTCAGCCTCAGAGATTTTGACTTCTACATTTTACTGCTTTGAATGTCCTCTGTTAGGATACCCTGCCGTAGTTTGCTTTCCTGCTCCTAACTTACTTACCTACCTACACTCTAGGAAGATAATACAACCCAAACAGCTGGTTGGCGGCATCAGGCAGACTTCTTCAGATACTTGCCCCACTCTTGGGGGATTTCATAATTATCACCACCCCATCCCCCAACTCACATGATAAATTCATATATATTATATACAATTCTTGAATTGCTTTGTACACCACCATTTCTTGCATAAACTCTGCTCAACTGCACACATGTATTATTTTCACACGTTTCCTCCTGGAAATTATAATAATAACTAATGTTTATATAGCACTTACTGTATGCCAGGTACTATTCCAAGCACTTTATACACATCAAACTTATTTAATCCTCAACTCTGTTGGGTAGGTAATATTATCTCCATTTTATATATGAGATAACTGAGCTGCAGAGAAGTTAAGTAATTCATCAAAGGTTACCTGAAATATTACTAAATGAAACTTATACAGTGTTCTAACTATGTTAGTACATTAAGTCTACTCAATCACTGACAGTATGGATTCTTCATCCCCAAGTGGGATGCAATAAAAAAAAAGTGGGTTCTGGGTTACAATATTCAGTTAACAGTGTAAGATACATTTGTCTATAGAGTTTCTCATTTCCCCATTGAAGTACCATCCTTCCCCTCAAAGCCTAGTTCTTTTAATTGTCTTATTAGGAGAAAATCCTGATAGAGCAGTGGTCCCCAACCTTTTTAGCAGCAGTGACTGGTTTCGTGGAAGACGATTTTTCCACGGATGGGGGAGGGGGGTTGGTTCAGGTGGTAATGCGAGTGATGGGGAGTGATGGGGAGTGATGGGGAGTGGCAGAAGATCCCTTGTGCGCCGCTCACCTCCTGCTGTGCAGCCCAGTTCCTAACAGGCTGCGGACCAGTACTGGTCTGCGGTCCAGGAGCTGGGGACCCCTGTAATAGGGGATGTATAGTAAAAAGTAATGTGACTCAGAAGAAGAAATGTAAATGCTCCATAAACATATGAAAAGATGCTGAACCTTACTAATAATCAGGAAAATGCTAATAAAAACAATAAAATATTTTCACCTAACACATTGGCAAAATTTTACTCATGATACAAAGTTGTGGGAAGTCCCATTTATGCTCTGCTGCTGGATGTACACATTGGTATAGCCTTTTTTGGATGGCAATTTGGCAGCATTTTATAGACTTAAATATGTATAATCTTCAAGACAGCAATTCCACTTTTAGGTATCTGTCTTAGAGAACTGTTCAGATGTGGACATAGTAAGTAGAAGGATGTATACCATAGCATTATTAGTAAAAGCAAAATCCACAAATTGATAATAAGTTAAATAAATTGTGGTACTTGTATTCATAGAACATCATGTATGTAGCAGTTCCAAAAAATCAGGTAAATATTGGGTTGACCAAAAGGTTTGTTCGTTTTTTTTTCTGTAAGATGGCTCTAGTAGCACTTAGTTGTCTTTAACTTCATTCAAAACAATTTTGTTAGATTGTATGTGACAGATGTCATATCAGCGTGCATTTAAAAAAAGACATCAAAATTGGTGAATTTTTGTGTAGCCATTTTAATATTGATGATGGAAGAAAAAAAGCAACATTTTTGGCATATTATGCTTTATTATTTCAAGAAAGGTAAAAATGCAACCAAAATGCAAAAAAAAAAAAAATTTGTGCAGTGTATGGAGAAGGTGCTATGACTGATCGAACATGTCAAAAGTGGTTTGTGAAGTTTCGTGCTGGAGATTTCTCACTGGACGATGCTCCACGGTTGGGTAGACCAGTTGAAGTTGATAGTGATCAAATCAAGACACTAATTGAAAACAATCAACATTATACCACGCGGGAGATAGCCGACATACTCAAAATATCCAAATCAAGTGCTGAAAATCATTTGCCCCAGCTTGGTTATGTTAATCACTTTGATGTTTGGGTTCCACATAAGTTAAGCGAAAAACACCTTCTTGACCATATTTCTGCATGGGATTCTCAACTTAAATGTAATGAAAACGTTCCGTTTTTAAAACAAATTGTGACGGGCAATGAAAAGTGGATACTGTACAATAATGTGGAACGGAAGAGATCGTGGGGCAGATGAAATGAACCACCACCAACCACACTAAAGGCTGGTCTTCATCCAAAGAAGGTGATGTTGGGTATATGGTGGGATTGGAAGGGAGTTCTCTATTATGAGCTCCTTCCGGAAAACCAAACGATTAATTCCAATAAGTACTGCTCCCTGTTAGACCAACTGAAAGCAGCACTCTATGAAAAGAGTTCGGAATTAGTCAACAGAAAACGCATAATCTTCCATTATAATAATGCAAGACCACATGTTTCTTTGATGACCAGGCAAAAACTGTCACAGCTTAGCTGGGAAGTTCTGATTCATCCACCATATTCACCAGACATTGCACCTTTGGATTTTTATTTATTTAGGTCTTTACAAAATTCTCTTAATGGAAAAAATTTCAATTCCCTGGAAGACTGTAAAAGGCACCTGGAACAGTTCTTTGCTCAAAACGATAAAAAGTTTCTGGAAGATGGAATTAGGAATTTGCCTGAAAAATGGCAGAAGGTAGTGGAACAAAAGGGTGAATACGTTGTTTAATAAAGTTCTTGGTGAAAATGAAAAATGTGTCTTTTATTTTTACTTAAAAACTGAAGCACTTTTTGGCCAACCCAATATATATGTACTGACATCTGAAAAGCTCCAAGATACATTACTATGCAAAAAGGCAATTTTTATTTTTATTTTTATTTATTTATTTATTTATTTAGGCTGCATTGGGTTTTCCTTGCTGCGCGCGGGCTTTCTCTATTTGCGGCAAGTGGGGGCTACTCTTCATTGCGGTGCGCGGGCTTCTCATTGCGGTGGCTTCTCTAGAGCCTCACAGAGCAAGGGCTCTAGAGCACGCGGCTTCAGTAGTTGTGGCACGTGGGCTCAGTAGTTGCTGTGCGTGGGCTCTAGGGAACTTGGGCTTTAGTAGTTGTGGCTCGTGGACTCTAGAGCGCAGGCTTAGTAGTTGTGGTGCATGGGCTTATTTGCTCCGTGGCATGTGGGATCTTCCTGGACCAGGGATTGGGCCCATGTCCCCTGCTTTGGCAGGTGGATTCTTAACCACTACACCACCAGGGAAGTCCCAAAAAGGCAATTTTTAGAAAAATAAAGGTACCTGTTAATCAAAGAAAGACAAAATTACACACCTCTATATGAACATGTATACCATATGCATATAAACCAAATAGAGTAGCAGCTATATTGGGGAAAGCTATCTGGAAAGTGGACATACTATTGTTTGAAGTTTTTATATATATACACACAAATACATTCATGGCTTTCTTTTTGTGTGTACATTTAAAGAAAACAAATAAATGTATGTCTTTTTACAAAGAGTTTGTGTCTACCATACTATTCCTCCTTGTTTTATTTGCTTTTTTGAAGAGGACTGCAGAAGAGGGCTATTGTTTGACCATTTTCTATCTACTCATAAGAGGCTATCCTATGATCAAGGCAGGTTAACATCAAAGGTTTCCTAGTGTTTGTATATCACCTCCAAGGCAAAGTGGACTTAAATGACAGGGGGATAGCAACAATCATTTAGCACAATTCATTAGAATTTCCCAAGGTCCAAACCCCACTGTTCTTATCTGTATTACTCAGTTGCCCAATATTGCAGCCTAACTTGACCCTCTAGATGTTGGGTTTAGTCTTTTCCCTTTATGTGACCAGCTCATCTGGATGCCATAAGGCTTAACCCTTGGATTTCAGATGTTCCAATGATATCTTTGTTTTTTGAATTGAAAAAAATTTTTATTTTATTTTTTTCTTTTCCATTGTGATTTATTACAGGATATCAAATACAGTTCCCTGTGCTATACCGTAGGACCTTATTGTTTACATTATATATAGTAGTTTGTATCTAATCCCAAACTCCTAAGTTATCCCTCCCCCAACACCTCTCCCCTTTGGTAACCATAAATTAGTTTTCTATGTCTGTGAGTCTGTTTCTGTTTCATAAATAAGTTCATGTATGTCATATTTTAGATTCCACATATAAGTGATATCATATGATATTTGTCTTTCTCTGTCTGACTTACTTCACTTAGTGTGATAATCTCTAGGTCCATCCATGTTGCTGCAAATGGCATTATTTCATTCTTTTTATGGCTGAGTAGTATTCCATTGTGTTTATATACCACATCTTCTTTATCCATTCATCTGTCAGCGGACATTTAGGTTGTTTCCATATCTTGGCTATTGTAAATAATGCTGCTATGAACATTGGGGTGCATGTATCATTTTGAATTATAGTTTTTTTCCGGATATATGCCCAGGAGTGGGATTGCAGGATCATATGGTAACTCTATTTTTAGTTTTTTAATGAACCTCCATACTGTTTTCCATAGGGGCTGTACCAATTTACATTCACACCAGCAGTGGAGGGGGGTTTCCTTTTCTCCACACCCTCTCCAGCATTTGTTAATGATGGCCATTCTGACTGGTATAAGGTGGTACCTCATTGTAGTTTTGATTTGCATTTCTCTAATAATTAGCGATGTTGAGCATTATTTCATGTGCTTATTGGACATCTGTATGTCTTCTTTGGAAAAATGTCTATTGAGGTCTTCCACCATTTTTTGATTGGGTTGTTTTTTTGTTATTGAGTTGTATGAGCTGTTTGAAAATTAAGCTCTTGTTGATCACATTGTTTGCAAATGTTTTCTACTAGTCTTAGATTGTCTTTTTGTTTTGTTTATGGTTTCCTTTGCTGTGCAAAAGCTTATAAGTTTGATTAGGTCCCATTTGTTTATTTTTGCTTTAATTTCTATTGCCTCGGGAGACTGACCTAAGAAAACATTGGTATAATTTATGTCAGAGAATGTTTTGCCTATGTTCTCTTCTAGGAGTTTTATGGTGTCATATGTTGTATTTAAGTCTTTAAGCCATTTTGAGTGTATTTTTGTGTATGATGTGATGGTGTTGTTCTAACTTCATTAATTTACATGCAGCTGTCCAGCTTTCTCATCACTGCTTGCTGAGGAGACTGTCTTTTCTGCATTGTATATTCTTGCCTCCTTTGTTGAAGATTAATTGACCATAGGTGTGTGGGTTTATTTCTGGGCTCTCTGTTCTGTTCCATTGATCCATATGTCTGTTTTTGTGCCAGTACCTCACTGTTTTGATTACTGTAGCTTTGTAGTATTGTCTGAAGTCTGGGAGGGTTATGCCTCCAGTTTTGTTCTTTTTCCTCAGGATTGCTTTGGGAATTATGGGTCTTTTATGTTTCCATATACATTTTAGGATTTCTTTTTCTAGTTCTGTGAAAAATGTCATGGGTAATTTGATAAGGATTCCATTAAATCTGTAGATTGCTTTGGGTAGTATGGCCATTTTAATAATGTTAATTCTTCCAATCCAAGTGCATGGGATATCTTGCCATTTCTTTGAATCACCTTCATTTTCCTTTTTCAGTGTTTTACAGCTCTGAGCATATAAGTCTTTCTCCTCCTTGGTTAGGTTTCTTCCTAAGTATTTTATTTTATTTTATTTTATTTGGATGTGATTTTTAAAGGGATTTTTTTTTTTTTTTTACTTTCCCTTTCTGATATTTCATTGTTAGTGTAAAGAAATGCAACAGATTTCTGTATGTTAATCTTGTATCCTGGTACCTTGCTGAATTTGTTTATAAGTTGTAGTAGTTTTTGTGTGGACTGTTTAGGGTTTTCTATATAGAGTCTCATGTCACCTGCATATAATGACAATTTTACCTCTTCCCTTCCAATTTAGATACCTTTTATTTCTTGTCTGATTGCTATGGCTAGGACTTCCAGTACTATGTTGAATAGAAGTGGTGAGAGTGGACATCCTTGTCTTGTTCTGGATTTTAGCGGGAAGGCTTTCAGCTTTTCACCGTTGAGTATTATGTTGGCTGTGGGTTTGTCATAAATAGCTTTTAGGTTGAGATAAGTTCCCTCTGTACCCACTTTTGTAAGAGTTTTTATCATGAATGGATGTTGAATTTTGTCAAATGCCCACCCCAGCCACAGGAGCACCAGTGTTCTATTCAGATGCACCTCAGGCACTGAGTTTACAAATGAGCTGTGGCAAGTAAATCCATGCATCTCACAGTTGCTGGGACACTCAGATTTCAGCCCTGCTCCCAAAGTTGCTTGGTCCCTGAAGATCCGCTCAGGTTTTAGCCCCACCTTTGCGTGTGGGCAGCCCGCCAGTGCTTGCGTGCTACCAGAACTTGTAGAGGCAGAGCCATACTCACTGGGAGTGCACCTAGAATGAGGCTGCTATGGCAGACTCTGCCCCTCCCTTCAAGCGCACAGGTTAACAGTGGGACTTCAGTGGCATACCCAGGCTCCTTCCTGCGCACAACCCTGGTTGCAGCCTGGAGCACACTCCAGCCCCTTCAGACTGTCTCCACGCAGCCAATCCCAGTCCCTCTCCCTGGTCTGTCCTCTGAAGCCCAAGTTTCAGCACCCAGCCCTGAAGCACACCAGCAGATGTGTGTCTTGGGCTGGAGAGTGCAAGGAAGTGGCTAGGACCCTCTGTGCTATTCTCTCTCTGTTCTGCCGGCTGCAGACCAGCTGCTGCACTTTCCTCTGGGCCACTGATGCTCCCTTTCTATCCTGGCTGATCTCCCTGCCAGTGCAGCAGCTTCCCAGTGTGAGGGCACTTTTCCTCTTTCACAGCTCCCTCCCAGGGGTACAGATCCCGTCCAGATTTCTTTTTTTTTCTTTCATCCTACCTGGTTACATGGTGATCTTTCTTGTAATTTTAGCTTTATGAGATCTGCCAGCATTCAGCAGGTATTCTGTGAGAATTGTTCTACGTGTAGATGTATTTTTGATGTATTTGTGGGAGGAGGTGAGCTCCACATCCTTCTGTTCCACCATCTTGATCTGCCCCTTCCCCCCAGTGATATCTTTGATAGCTCTCAGTACTTCTTCTAATGAACCCACTGATAGTCTCTCTGATTGCCCATAATCTTGTGCTTCCAACCTCAGGCAAAACCATGATCCTAAAATGGACTAGGCAGGCTTCTGAATATTGTGGACCTCCAAAGGCTACTATGAAGGACTTCAGCTCCTTGAAACTGGGAGACATGGGAGGTCAATATGTAAGAAGCAACCACTGTACTTTGGTCCCCTGTCCAAGAGGCAAAGTAGGGATAATGTGAGTTGTGCTTCCCAGGCCACAGGCCAGAAGTTTCCTGGGAAAAAACTATGAATACAGTGAGAGTGATGCCAGAGGCTGGATGAGGGAACCACAAGAAACATGTGTGGTAATTAAAAATAAGGACATGGGTTATAGTTGCTAAAGTGACCTTGTTCTGCTAAATGATGCACGTTTTTCTCAGACTCAGTGTGGTCATGGCACACTACTTATAGACATTGCTTAGACTCCTTCATTCATGCTCCATTAAGCTCTTCATTGTGGTCTCCTCTTTCTCCCGCACCGCCCCCTACCTGCTGCCTGTCTTTTCTCAATATGATGGACAATGTTTGTCTTTGGTGATAGCAGGGTTGTTGTGCTGAAGGCATCTTAGGCCCATAATCCTGCCTTTTATTTCTATAGGCAACCAACAATCTGCCCAGGTGCTCCTGGGGATCTAGTATAATAGAAGCAAAAGGACAAGGTGATGGCAACATGTTGTTAGGCTTGGTCTAAAAGGAGAAGGAAGAGCACTGGCTGTAATAGGAGCCAAACTGCAGCCTTTTTAGACTCTATGCTTTCTCTTTACACTCAGGAGTATTTTGAAATCTCTCAGCCTGCTTAACTATCCTAAAGAAATAGAGGAGAAGAGTTATCATCTATTCCTGAGCCAGAGACTTAGTGAGAGAATAGTACAATCTCCAAAGACTGGTGTAATGGTGGCTGCAGGAATCCAAGGGTGAAATTCAAGAGGGAAAGGCAGAACCTAAGGAGAACCTAGTTGTAATCTCTTGGTCCTATTTGGAGGTATATTCTAAGATTCTGGGCCTAGTTTAGGAGAGGGTTTCAGTTATCTTTAGCAATA
Organism: Balaenoptera acutorostrata; assembly: GCF_949987535.1. Taxonomy (NCBI): domain Eukaryota; kingdom Metazoa; phylum Chordata; class Mammalia; order Artiodactyla; family Balaenopteridae; genus Balaenoptera; species Balaenoptera acutorostrata. The sequence goes on from NC_080069.1 coordinate 94,830,187, forward strand.
GTAATTTCCTTGCCATTGGGGGTGCTCAGACAGAGGTAGGATGACTGCTCCTCAGGCTTGACATTGAGAAGATTAAGGAAGCAGGTAAAATAGAAACTGTAGATGATACCACAGGAAACTGGCAATTTTAGGATTTAGAGTTATTGAATTCTTGGTATTAGTCAAACATCATATGGAGTCATGAAATATAGCATAGTTTGTTTTGAATTTTTGGCAAAAGAAATGCAATAGTCTATCTTTAATTTGGGTAATTGATCCTAGAATAATCATTTAAGTGATTAAACTGATACCCTAAAAGCTCACCAACAAATTCAGCAGAGGCAAGCATTTATTTATGTGGTATTCTACCTAATTGTGAAGATCTTATTCTTTTTTTTTTTTTTTTAAACATCTTTATTGAAGTATAATTGCCTTACAATGGTGTGTTAGCTTCTGCTTTTTAACAAAGTGAATCAGTTATACATATACAATATGTTCCCATTTCTCTTCCCTCTTGCATCTCCCTCCCTCCCACCCTCCCCATCCCACCCCTCTAGGTGGTCACAAAGCACCGAGCTGATCTCCCTGTGCTATGCGGCTGCTTCCCACTAGTTATCTATTTTACATTTGGTAGTGTATATATGTCCATGACACTCTCTTACCCTGTCACATCTCACCCCACCCCCTCCCCATATCCTCAAGTCCATTCTCTAGTAGGTCTGTGTCTTTATTCCCATCTTGCCACTAGGTTCTTCATGGCCTTTTTTTTTTTTTTTCCCTTAGATTCCGTATATATGTGTTAGCATACTGTATTTGTTTTTCTCTTTCTGACTTACTTCACTCTGTATGACAGACTCTAACTCCATCCACCTCATTACAAATACCTCCATTTCATTTCTTTTTATGGCTGAGTAATATTCCATTGTATATATGTGCCACATCTTCTTTATCCATTCATCTGTCGATGGACATTTAGGTTGCTTCCATGTCCTGGCTATTGTAAATAGAGCTGCAATGAACATTTTGGTACATGACGAAGATCTTATTCTTATAAAATTTTTTTTTAAATCAACATACATGCACATATCCAATGAAGACATTCTTGTACTTCTCAGACTCAGTAATTTAAGAACAAATATGTAGAAAATGTCTTCACGTTATTTGTCTATATGATCTTTAAAATAACCAAAAGTGTTTAAACCAGGGCATTCACCATACTTGTTTTTCTGTCTACAGTCACTGAACTTTTTTTTTTTTCCTCATTTTGATTTGTAAGATTTGGCCCAACACCCAAGTCTCTGAGTACACATGTTAACATGATTTGGAGGCAGTAGAGTGCTTAGAAACCGTAGTGATTTGTGTTGTTAAAACAGATTTTTGAGGTAATAACAACACTTGAACTTAAACTCCACTCTGGCAAAGGCTTGATTAAAAAGAAAGCATTTGCAGTTTTCAAATCAACTTATTATTTGTGCTCTAAGGACAATGAAAAGAAGCACTCAGCATAACCAACCATCTTCCAAACTTAATGAAATGCAATGAGAGTGAAACACAGTTATGCAGTGTATCACATTCCTAGAAATTTAAACACAATGAACAATCATTGTTCACACAAAATATAACTCCTTTGATCATTCCCTCTTTGTCCTTATTGTTTCTATCATATATTTACAGGGTCATTTTTCAAAGACAATGAGAGGAATAAGAATGATTTTTTAGCCTCCACTAGGAGACACCTCATTTTAGCCCTGATTCAATTGCAATGCCAGTCAAATAATTTGCTCTTTGTACATAATTTACATGAAGCTTTTTAATATGATATGTAAAGTGTCTAAATGCTTGGCTTGGCTCTTCACTGTAATGGAATATTTGCAGTTCAGAGACAATAGTAGTAGTAATAGTAATAACAATAATAATAGTAGCTAACATTTATTGAATGCTTCCTATATGCCTATTACTTCCATTTATAGAATATATATGTACGTATATATATATATATATATGTGTGTGTATATATATATACACATATATATTTATTTATTTTAGCAACTGACTCTTTGGTACTGGCCTCTCTAAGTTGGCAAAGGCTTTCCTCCTGAGAATTCCTCCTCTTATTTCCAGACTGGGTCCCATAAGGTTGAGCTTATTAAATGTGTACTCACCCTCTGGTAGGTGATAGGCACTTGCATTATCTACTGAGAGGCATGATAGTAACAGTTGCACATTGTGATTTATAAGAAATATATATTTAATCTTCTTTCCCTTTTCTGTCACAAAGCTCCTAAAACCCTTGGATTTCCTAAGTGGAGAGAGCAAAAAGGTGTGCTTTGTTATGCTATGAGGCAACTTTTGGAACCTATGGAGGGATGGGGGCTGGTTGCCAGGAGAACCAATTATGTGATTGGAGGGTTAAAACGTTTGTTCCCACACTCCTGATCTCTAGAGAGGAGAGGACTGTAGATTGAATCAACTGTCAATGACCAATGATTTAGTCAGTCATGTCTATGTAATGAAGCCTCCATCAAAACCCAAAAGGACTGAGTTCAGAGTTCTTCCAGATTGGTGGACACATAGAGATCTTGGGGAGAATGGTGCCCTTTCCCCATACCTTGCCCTATGCTTCTCTTCCATCTAGCTGTTCCTGAGTTATGTCCTTTTATAATAAACCAGTGATCTGGGCTTGTAACTGGTCTCTGAAGTCGGTAGCGGGGGTAGGGGAATGGGTGGGGGGGGCGTCTTGTGGAACTGAACCCTTAACTGTGGAATTTGATGCTATCTTCCAGTAGATAATGTCAGAATTGAGTTGAATTATTGGAAAACCAATTGGTGTTCAGAAAATGGCTTTTTGGTATGTAGAACTACCACTCCCAAAGTGGAATTGGGTCCCAGAACCTAAAGACATATGGTGACTGCCCGCCATGAATACCTACTTAGGTGCTGTATATTAAGGAGGACATACAAGCTGTTATATGCTTAATACTGTTTAGAGGTATAGCTTCTTAGTTGACTGTCTTTCTGGTTAAACAATAAGCTCCTTGAGTTTAGAGACCATTCTAAGCTGTCTAGTGTTACATATCCAATTCCTAGCATAGTGCCTGGCTCAAAAATTGTTTGCTGAGTTAATGGTCTAGTGGAGGAGATAGAGATATACACAGATATTATGATAAATGATACAACAATAAGAAGTGAGGTCATGATGAAAGTGGAGATTGAGATCACAAGTATTATCCTTCTCCTTTAATATATTATAGCAATATGGTGGAATTCTATTGTTATATCTTTAATTTGATAATGACAGTAATAGTATATTAGGTATAATAATAACTGAACCACAGTATATGGCTTTTAACTTTTTTAGGTGATTTCACAACCTGAGAAAATATATTTTCTCTCATTCTGTAGGTATGCCTTTTCATTTTTTTGGTTGTTTCTTTTGCTGTGCAAAGTGTTTTCGTTTGATGTAGTCTCACTTATTCATTATAATCACGCCATATTTTTGGAGTAGGTAAAAGTGTCATTGCCCTCATCTTGCAAATGAGGAAATTGAGGTAAAAAGGGTTTTAACAGATGCTGTTTTCTAAGCAGCGTTGCTATAGATACAATCTGTGCTGAACAGACAGCCCATTGGCTAGTCGTATTTTAAAACATTTATTTTTCCAGCTTTTTGAGATATAATTGACATGTAACATTGTGCAAATTCAAGGTGTACAGTGTGTTGATTTTATATAATTATGTATTGTGAAGTGATTGCCACAGTATGGTTAGTTAACACCTCCATCACCTCACATACTTACTCTTTCTTTTTTATTATGAGAACACAAAATTTATTCCCTTAGCAACTTTCAAATATATAATATGGTATTGTTAACTATAGCCACCATGTTTTACATTAGATCCCAAGAACTTATTCATCTTATATCCAGAAGTTTGTACACCTCTGACCGACATCTCCCCATTTCTCCCACCCCTCAGCCTCTGGAAACTACCTTTCTCTTCTCTGTTTCTGTGAGTTTGGCTTTTTTAGCTTCCACATATAAGTGAGATCATACAGTATTTGTCTTTATCTGACTGATCTCACTAGCATAATGCCCTCAAGGTCCACATATATTGTTGCAAATGGCAGAATTTCCTTCTTTCTTGTGGCTAATGTTCCATTCCATTGTATACACACACACACACCCCACATTTTCTTTATCCATTCATCCATGGGTGGATATTTGGGTGTTTCCATATCTTGGCTATTGTAAATAATGCTGCAGTAAACATGGGAGTGCAGATATCTTTTTGATATAGTGATTTCATTTCCTTCAGTTAAATACTCAGAAGTGGTATTGCTGAATCATATGGTAGTTCTATTTTTAAGTTTTTGAGGAACCTCCATACTGTTTTCCAAAGTAGCTGTATCAATATAGATTCCTACCAACAGTGCACAGGGATTTCCTTTTCTCCACATCCTCACTAACACTTATTTCTTATCTTTTTGATGAAAGTCATTCTAACAGGTATGAATTGATATCTCATTGTGGTTTTGATTTGCATTTCCCTGATGATTAGTGATATTGAACATTTTCTTTCTTGTACCTGTTGGGCATTTGCATGTCTTTTTTAGAAAACTGTCTATTCAGTTCTTCTGCACATTTTTAATTTGATTTTTTTTTTAACTATTCAGTTGTGTGAGTTCCTTGTAGTTTTTGGATATTAACCCCTTATTAGATATATGATTTGCACATATTTTCTCCTGTTCTGTAGATTGCCTTTTCATTTTGTTGATGGTTTCTTCTGCTGTGCAGAGCTTTTTAGTTTGATGCAGTCCCACTTATTAATTTTTCCTTTTATTTCTTGTGCTTTTGGTGTCATATCCAGAAAACCATTGCAAAGACTGATGTCAAGGAGTTTTTCCCTATGTTTTCTTCTAGGAGTTTTATGCTTTCAGGTCTTATTTTTAAGTCTTTAATCCATTTCAAGTTAATTTATGTGAGTGGTGTAATATAGAGGTCCAATTTCATTCTTTATCTCTAAGGTACTCCCTTATCCACAGCTTCATTTTCCATGTTTTAAATTACCTGCAGTCAACTGCAGTCAAAAAACATTAAATGAAAATTTCCAGAAACAAACAATTCATAAGTTTTAAATTGCATGTTGCTCTGAGTAGTGTGATTAAATCTCATTCCATCCCACTCCATCCTGCCTGGGCCGTGAATTATTCCTTAGTCCAGCCTCTCTTGCCTGTTAGTCACTTAGTAGCCATCATCTCAGTTATCAGATCAACTATCCAGTATCACAATTCTTGTGTTCAAAGTGACCCTTATTTTACTTGATAACTGACTCAAGAGTAGTTAAGCTGGCAATTCAAATATTCTCTTACTGTGCCTAATTTATAAATTAAACTTTATCATAGGTAAGTATGTGTAAGAAAAAACATAGTATACATAGGGTTTGGTACTATCTGCAGTTTCAGGCATCCACTGGGGGTCATGGAACGTGTATGTCATGGATAAGGGGGAACTACTGTATTTTTATGCCAGTACCATACAGTTTTAGTTACTATAGCTTTTTAGTATAGTTTGAAATCTGGAAGGACAGCAGTGTTTTTTGATATCAGGCGCTATGCCCTTTGGACATAGCTGATGGAATTAAGGGATAACCTTGATCCAAGGTCAACCAATTTATAAGCTAGTGTGATGGAAAAAGATAAATTGAGCCTATCTGATTCTGTCTCTGGAGAATACTGAGAGAAAATGGCAGAATCATGTAAAACTAAAGTTATGAGGGAACAGAAGTAGTAGACACAGGATAATAGATACAGGGTAATGGACACAAGATGGGTGGCAAAGCTGGTAGAGAAGCAGGGAGACACAGGTAGGGAGAGAGTTGCTGAGTCATGTAAATGGATGAGCATTTGAGGGAATAGATGTGAGATCCCTTGAGCTGTAGTGGACTCAAATTAAGCCTCCAGTTTATGCTGTTCCTGAGGCCGGATGTTCAGGTTTTCATATGCCCCTCTTGTAGTTTCCAGGAACTTGAATGAATTGTTGTTTTTGTAACCCTACAGCATAGGAGAATATTGTTTTACTATAGTGCCAAGGTTTGACGATCAGCTCAAAGGTATTGCCAGTGCCAGGCTGACCCCAGGCCCAGCAGAACTGGCTACCTTGATGGGAGTCCAGTATAAGGCTCAGCCAAGGAGTAAAATGGCAGTGACCCATTATTCACACCGGGATATAAAGTTGGAGTTGTGACCATGGGGATGTGAGCAGAGTGAGTATAGCAGAAAAGTCATGTTACCAGTCAGTGAATCTCTGCTTTGAGGCCTCCTCGTTCTTCCAGGCTGAGAACAGCAATGGCTTCTAACCCTAGGGCAAGACTGAGATAGTTGCTAGGATCTACATGGATCCAGTTGTAACTCTGCAGTCTCATCTCATCCGCCTCTGCCCTTACTCGTTAAATTTTCTAGCCACATTGGCCTTTTTCAGTTTCTTAAGTGTTTTAATTTTTTCTGCTGACGCCCTTACTTTCTCCTCATTAGTAATGTCTACTCATTCGTTTGGTTTTGGGTTAACTGTCCCTTCCTCTTAATGCCATCCTTGACTAATAATTTTAAATACTCTAAAGTAATTCTGTACCATCCCTCTACTTTATCTCAGAACAATTTGTAGTTTTTCCTCAGGGCACTTAACAAAATTTATAATTATATATTTACTTGCATGTTTATATGTTAAATGTATGTTCTCCCCACTAGACTTATACCTCACAAGGGCAGGGCCTATGTTTGCCTTAGTAACTTCTATTTCCCTAACACCTGGTACAGAATTAGACTTTAATAACATATGATAAATGAATAAGTAAATACATGAGAATTAAAGCAGTGTATGGGTAAGGAGTTGGGCAGTCCATTATTGAACCAAGTGTTTGCTTTCCTTCAATACAAGATCATTATTGTTACCTAATGATAATTTTCTTCTTACTATAAAACTGCCTTATATTTTTAGTGATTTTTAGTCTCTCTGAATGCCTTTTTTTAAAAAAGCATCTAATCAAGGAAATTTCTTTTCTCAGGTGAATTTCTTGGTGTTATGTGACTGACATATATTGAGTGATACTATTAATGACAGTCTTAAATAGTTGCCTTTTAAATAATTTTTCAAAAAGCTTTCCAAAAGAAAGTCACAGAACACACACAGTCATTTGTAAATTATGTCACCCTTTCCTTAAAAAATTCTGCATTTTTTATTTCAGTTGGAAATCTGAGTATCATGACATTTTTCTTCTTTTAGAATGAGAGTTTAATCCTGATAGCCTAGTTTTAGCTGGCCTTGTAGAATTTAGCATGTCAAAAACAATCTTATCTGTTTTTCATATCAGATTCTAAAGCAAATTCACAGTTGGATCTAGCAGAAGGGAAGGCAGGGATGTCAAAGAAACAGATGTTGGCATTGTAAAAGCAGATGCTCTGTGCTTAATTTTACATGCCAAAAATTTCTATTATTAAAATTCAACATCTGTCTTTTTAGAGGAATTACTCTCAGCCAGGTTGAAAGTAAGCCCTAGTATTCAATTATAGGTATTCTGTGACTCAGAACGTTATACTTTTGAAAATCAAGCCAATAAACCAGATGAAAACCTCTTCCAATATTAGAAGGCCTTCCAGTGATGTATGCAAGTAGCTTCCGACGTGAAAAGTTTTTTATATGATTTGCATCTAATTTCTGTACTCTGAACACTCCCTTGTCCCTTGAAGAACCTGGCAATGACAGGGATACTGGTGTAAGACTACCCATTAGAAGGAAGACGAAAAGGAACTGAAGGCTGAGCCCAGGAGTGTTCCTAGAGAGACTTTTGATCAGTAATGAAGGGAGGCTTATCTAAGCCTGGGCTTTGAAATCCTGCATCCTTGATAAGGTCAAAGATACAGAGCTGGCTGCCCTAGAAACCTAATTAAAGCCCTGCCTCTCTGCGAGAAATTAAGCATCGGCAGGAAGGAAGGCACCAGCAGCTGTCAGGAGGCCATTTCTTCAAGGACAGCCACACCTTGACAGTATTTTAAAAGTGTTTCCCTCATCTGCTCTGTGAACTCCTAAAACTCAGTCCTTTCATCTCTGATTTGACAGCTGGCCTTGAACAACTTAGTGAGTCTGTGCTGCTTTTCCCATGCAGGAAACTGCATTCATGCACAGGCCTTCTCATTTGTGGCAACTCAAAGTTGCAATGATTGGACAGTGAGTCTATGGATGGCCCATTCATTAGGAGGGAGGTGAAGGAGAAGCATCATATTAAACAAGGAACCTGAGTTTCCAGGGTCATGCATTTCTAAATTAGACAGTTGGAGTTTCAGTGCAGCTTTTCACTTGGCTTTTAAGGGAGAGGGTTGGAGAATCTATTTAACCCCACAGAAACTGGATGGCAGAAGGGCACTTAGGCACTCAACATGTGTTAATCTGTTTTCAGACATTCTGAAGTCTTGGAGGAAAGTGTGTAACACCTTGTAGGTTTCCATAATACTTCCCAACGTGGGTTCTGTAAGTCCACTGCAATTCCTATCAGGAAATGCCAGGAGGAAATTTCTTTTCACCTGTGGATTTGGCATCTAGATATTGATGCCTGTAAGAAGGATTTCGGTTTGACAATGACTAGGGCATGAGAAAATCCACAAGGGAGTTTTCTGAGCACGAAAGAGAGAAATCAAAAACTTGTTAGGAAAGGCAGAGAAAAAATACATTTCTACTACAAGAAACCATCAAATATATACTTCACTTCTGGTTGAAGACTGAATTTGAAACTTGGGAAGCACGAAATTGATAAATATGCAAGATTCTGAGGTACTTGAAAGAAATTCACTTGGTAATGACAATGGTGGGGAAGCATGTCTCTCAGGACCATTGAAAGGGTCTAATAAGAAATCTGTAGCTGTCCAGGATAGTGTCTGTTACATAATGCTGAGATCAGCATTAAAAGCAATAAATAAAAACAAACATAAAATATTGTACACCCATTTCTTTTAGCACTTGATATTTTAAAGCTCCCCTTTTGACTTGTATATGCTGAGTGTTAGGATAGGTTTGCTCTAGCATGCTGGCTTTTGACTTTGACCTCTTTGAATGTGCAACTGATTCTTTCATCCAGCTTCAACTTGAGCTGGAGTAAATTGAGACAGAGTGACAGTACCAATATTTTCTCTAGTATATAAAGAAACAACACAGACACCAGAAGTGTGCATTGTTTTCTGATCCTTCCAAAGGATTGTGGACTCTGACAGCTTGCTCTGATTCCCTCTGATGCAAGAAGGAGTACTCAGATCTTCCTGGGTGAATGAGAGAAAGCTTCATACAGCTGCTGTTTTGGCTGAGATCTAAAGGCTGAGTAAAAGTTTGCTGAAGGTGTAAAATAGAGAGACATAGGCAAGCGTGGTATGACCTGATACCTATAAATTCCGCTCCTATCTTTGGTTCCTGTAATTCACTTTTTATCCAGTGGCCGAAGTATTCTTTTTGAAACATAAAAATCCGGTTACATTACTCCCCTGCCTGGTACCCTCTTTTGGCTTCACAGTGCCAAACCTCTTATTTCTCCTGATCCATTCTCCCCCTGCCCATGACTTTTCAGACACACTGGACTTCTGTTTCTTGAACCTGTCAACCTTTCTCCTCAGTCTTTACCCTTATTCCCTCTGCTAGAAAATTCTCCCTCCAGATTTTCAAAAGTTGATTTCTTATTATTCAAGCCTTTCCTGAACACCTTCCCAATCTAGCTACTCCTATAATATTTTTCTGTTATATTGTATTCATAGCATTTATCCCTTTCTGAATTTATTAATTTTGCTACTTACTGTTTCAGTAAAGAGAACATAGTACCATGAGACTAGGGACATATCATCTAGCTTCAGTAAATTTGTTAAGACAGAGTTGTCACAGGTGGTAGGTGCTCCACAAATGCTTATTTTTTTTTTTTTTTTATTCTTTTGTGTATTGCCTCTCTTAGTATTTTATTTTATTTTATTTTATTTTTTTTTCACACACACACACTGTATTTTATTTTTACAAGAGATAGATAGACTGACACCAAGCATTGTACATGGATGACCACAACAAAAGCAACAATGATTGCAATTACCACACATGAAACACACTTATACTATGTCATAACATTGACATTCAGTCCAGTAATCCTCCACTGTAACAGCTCCTTTACTTTGCAGTGAAAATTGATTTGTATATTCTTTTCCTCTGAGTCCTTGTGGGATTTTTTTTTTTTTTTTAATTCAGACAGAAAGTCACAAAAATTATACTCATCCTCATCAGTTCACTCAGTCCCATGTAATTAATTTCTTTTTTTTATCTTGATCTTTTGTTAGCACTTTTATGAGTTCATCAGTTTTTCATTAGAGTTCTGAAAATGCTTATTCATTCAGTTCAGCAGTACAGTCAGTTACCAGAAACCTGTACTTGTCAGAGTCTTTTCCATGAATTTCTTGAAGATGAAACTCTTTTATAGGAACATATTTGCAACATCATCAGAGTACACCCAGAACTGTCTGTAAATGACAAAAGACTTAAAAATGACCATGGTTAAAGATTTGATGAAAGTTCATAATAATGCAGTTGACAAGAAAATTAGTTATTTCTGAGATATACATTTTAAAGTAATAACTAGGATTATTACTTATAACATTATACCAGAACATATAAGATTTTTAGACGTTTCCTGTAATGTCTGAAACATTTATTTTTTTTTTTTTGGATGACCACAACAAAAGCAACAATGATTGCAATTACCAAACATGAAACACACTTATACTATGTCATAACATTGACATTCAGTCCAGTAATCCTCCACTGTAACAGCTCCTTTACTTTGCAGTGAAAATTGATTTGTATATTCTTTTCCTCTGAGTCCTTGTGGGATTTTTTTTTTTTTTAATTCAGACAGAAAGTCACAAAAATTATACTCATCCTCATCAGTTCACTCAGTCCCATGTAATTAATTTCTTTTTTTTCATCTTGATCTTTTGTTAGCACTTTTATGAGTTCATCAGTTTTTCATTAGAGTTCTGAAAATGCTTATTCATTCAGTTCAGCAGTACAGTCAGTTACCAGAAACCTGTACTTGTCAGAGTCTTTTCCATGAATTTCTTGAAGATGAAACTCTTTTATAGGAACATATTTGCAACATCATCAGAGTACACCCAGAACTGTCTGTAAATGACAAAAGACTTAAAAATGACCATGGTTAAAGATTTGATGAAAGTTCATAATAATGCAGTTGACAAGAAAATTAGTTATTTCTGAGATATACATTTTAAAGTAATAACTAGGATTATTACTTATAACATTATACCAGAACATATAAGATTTTTAGACGTTTCCTGTAATGTCTGAAACATTTATATTAACATATTTCCATACATATTTCCATACAAATACAAATATAAGATTTTTAGAAATTTCATGTACTGTCTGAAACATTTATATTAACATATTTCCATACATATTTCCATACAAATACAAATATAAGATTTTTAGAAATTTCCTGTAATGTCTGAAACATTTATATTAACATATTTCCATACATATTTCCATACAAATACAAATATAAGATTTTTAGAAATTTCATGTAATGTCTGAAACATTTATATTAACATATTTCCATACATATTTCCATACAAATACAAATATAAGATTTTTAGAAATTTCATGTACTGTCTGAAACATTTATATTAACATATTTCCATACATATTTCCATACAAATACAAATATAAGATTTTTAGAAATTTCATGTAATGTCTGAAACATTTATATTAACATATTTCCAAACAAATAACCCAATGAAAGTTTAGTATTAGTTGTTTTGTTTGTTTTTTTATACTGCAGGTTCTTATTAGGCATCAGTTTTATACACATCAGTGTATACATGTCAATCCCAATCGCCCAATTCAGCACATCACCATCCCCACCTCATCGCAGTTTTCCCCCCTTGGTGTCCATATGTCCATTCTCTACATCTGTGTCTCAACTTCTGCCCTGCAAACTGGCTCATCTGTACCATTTTTCTATGTTCCACATACATGCATTAACATACGATATTTGTTTTTCTCTTTCTGACTTACTTCACTCTGTATGACAGTCTCTAGATCCATCCACTTCTCAACAAATGACTCAATTTCGTTCCTTTTTATGGCTGAATAATATTCCATCGTATATATGTACCACAACTTCTTTATCCATTCGTCTGTTGATGGGCATTTAGGTTGCTTCCATGACCTGGCTATTGTAAATAGTGCTGCAATGAACATTCGGGTGCACGTGTCTTTTTGAATTACGGTTTTCTCTGGGTATATGCCCAGTAGTGGGATTGCTGGGTCATATGGTAATTCTATTTTTAGTTTTTTAAGGAACCTCCATATTGTTCTCCATAGTGGCTGTATCAATTTACATTCCCACCAACAGTGCAAGAGGGTTCCCTTTTCTCCACACCCTCTCCAGCATTTGTTGTTTGTAGATTTTCTGATGATGCCCATTCTAACAGGAGTGAGGTGATACCTCATTGTAGTTTTGATTTGCATTTCTCTAATAATTAGTGATGTTGAGCATCTTTTCATGTGCTTCGTGGCCGTCTGTATGTCTTCTTTGGAGAAATGTCTATTTAGGTCTTCTGCCCATTTTTGGATTGGGGTGTTTGTTTCTTTGATATTGAGCTGAATGAGCTGTTTATATATTTTGGAGATTAATCCTTTGTCCGTTGATTCATTTGCAAATATTTTCTCCCATTCTGAGGGTTGTCTTTTCGTCTTGTTTATGGTTTCCTTTGCTGTGCAAAAGCTTTGAAGTTTCATTAGGTCCCACTTGTTTATTTTTGTTTTTATTTCCATTACTCTGGGAGGTGGATCGAAAAAGATCTTGCTGTGATTTATGTCAAAGAGTGTTCTTCCTATGTTTTCCTCTAAGAGTTTTATAGTGTCCAGTCTTATATTTAGGTCTCTAATCCATTTTGAGTTTATTTTTGTGTATGGTGTTAGGGAGTATTCTAATTTCATTCTTTTACATGTGGCTGTCCAGTTTTCCCAGCACCACTTATTGAAGAGACTGTCTTTTCTCCATTGTATATCTTTGCCTCCTTTGTCATAGATTAGTTGACCATAGGTGCGTGGGTTAATCTCTGGGCTTTCTATCTTGTTCCATTGATCTATGTTTCTGTTTTTGTGCCAGTACCATATTGTCTTGATTACTGTAGCTTTGTAGTAAAGTCTGAAGTCAGGGAGTCTGATTCCTCCAGCTCCATTTTTTTGCCTCAAGACTGCTTTGGCTATTCGGGGTCTTTTGTGTCTCCATACAAATTTTAAGATGATTTGTTCTAGCTCCGTAAAAAATGCCATTGGTAATTTGATAGGGATTGCATTGAATCTGTAGATTGCTTTGGGTAGTATACTCATTTTCAAAATGTTGATTCTTCCAATCCAAGAACATGGTATATCTCTCCATCTGTTGGTATCATCTTTAATTTCTTTCATCAGTGTCTTATAGTTTTCTGCATACAGGTCTTTTGTCTCCCTAGGTAGGTTTATTCCTAGGTATTTTATTCTTTTTGTTGCAATGGTAAATGGGAGTGTTTCCATAATTTCTCTTTCAGATTTTTCATCATTAGTGTATAGGAATGCAAGAGATTTCTGTGCATTAATTTTGTAACCTGCAACTTTACCATATTCATTAATTAGCTCTAGCAGTTTTCTGGTGGCAGTTTTAGGATTCTCTATGTATAGTATCATGTCATCCGCAAACAGTGACAGTTTTACTTCTTCTTTTCCAATTTGTATTCCTTTTATTTCTTTTTCTTCTCTGATTGCCGTGGCTAGGACTTCCAGAACTATGTTGAATAATAGTGGTGAGAGTGGACATCCTTGTCTCGTTCCTGATCTTAGAGATTTCGAAATGCTTTCAGTTTTTCACCATTGAGAATGATGTTTGCTGTGGGTTTGTCATATATGGCCTTTATTATGTTGAGGTAGGTTCCCTCTATGCCCACTTTCTGGAGAGTTTTTATCATAAATGGGTGTTGAATTTTGTCAAAAGCTTTTTCTGCATCTATTGAGATGATCATATGGTTTTTCTTCTTCAATTTGTTAATATGGTGTATCACATTGATTGATTTGCGTATATTGAAGAATCCTTGCATCCCTGGGATAAATCCCACTTGATCGTGGTGTATGATCCTTTTAATGTGTTGTTGGATTCTGTTTGCTAGTATTTTGTTGAGGATTTTTGCATCTATATTCATCAGTGATATTGGTCTGTAATTTTCTTTTTTTGTAGTGTCTTTGTCTGGTTTTGGTATCAGGGTGATGGTGGCCTCATAGAATGAGTTTGGGAGAGTTCCTTCCTCTGCAATTTTTTGGAAGAGTTTGAGAAGGATGGGTGTTAGCTCTTCTCTAAATGTTTGATAGAATTCACCTGTGAAGCCATCTGGTCCTGGACTTTTGTTTGTTGGAAGATTTTTAATCACAGTTTCAATTTCATTACTTGTGATTGGTCTGTTGATATTTTCTGTTTCTTCCTGGTTCAGTCTTGGAAGGTTATACCTTTCTAAGAATTTGTCCATTTCTTCCAGGTTGTCCATTTTATTGGCATAAAGTTGCTTGTAGTAGTCTCTTAGGATGTTTTGTATTTCTGCAGTGTCTGTTGTAACTTCTCCTTTTTCATTTCTGATTTTATTGATTTGAGTCCTCTCCCTCTTTTTCTTGATGAGTCTGGCTAATGGCTTATCAATTTTGTTTATCTTCTCAAAGAACCAACTTTTAGTTTTATTGATCTTTGCTATTGTTTTCTTTGTTTCTATTTCATTTATTTCTGCTCTGATCTTTATGATTTCTTTCCTTCTGCTAACTTTGGGTTTTGTTTGTTCTTCTTTCTCTAGTTTCTTTAGGTGTAAATTTAGATTGTTTACTTGAGATTTTTCTTGTTTCTTGAGGTAGGCTTGTATAGCTATAAACTTCCCTCTTAGAACCGCTTTTGCTGCATCCCATAGGTTTTGGGTCGTCGTGTTTTCATTGTCATTTGTCTCTAGGTATTTTTTTATTTCCTGTTTGATTTCTTCAGTGATCTCTTGGTTATTTAGTAACGTATTGTTTAGCCTCCATGTGTTTGTCTTTTTTACGTTTTTTTCCCTGTAATTCATTTCTAATCTCATAGCGTTGTGGTCAGAAAAGATGCTTGATATGATTTCAATTTTCTTAAATTTACTGAGGCTTGATTTGTGACCCAAGATGTGATCTATCCTGGAGAATGTTCCGTGTGCACTTGAGAAGAACGTGTAATCTGCCGTTTTTGGATGGAATGTCCTATATATATCAATTAAATCTATCTGGTCTATTGTGTCATTTAAAGCTTCTGTTTCCTTATTTATTTTCATTTTGGATGATCTGTCCATTGGTGTAAGTGAGGTGTTAAAGTCCCCCACTATTATTGTGTTACTGTCGATTTCCTCTTTTATAGCTGTTAGCAGTTGCCTTATGTATTGAGGTGCTCCTATGTTGGGTGCATATATATTTATAATTGTTATATCTTCTTCTTGGATTGATCCCTGGATCATTATGTAGTGTCCTTCCTTGTCTCTTGTAACATTCTTTATTTTAAAGTCTATTTTATCTGATATGAGTATAGCTACTCCAGCTTTCTTTTGATTTCCATTTGCATGGAATATCTTTTTCCATCCCCTCACTTTCAGTCTGTATGTGTCCCTAGGTCTGAAGTGGGTCTCTTGTAGACAGCATATATATGGGTCTTGTTTTTGTATCCATTCAGCCAGTCTATGTCTTTTGGTTGGGGCATTTAATCCATTCACGTTTAAGGTAATTATCGATATGTATGTTCCTATGACCATTTTCTTAATTGTTTTGGGTTTGTTTTTGTAGGTCCTTTTCTTCTCTTGTGTTTCCCACTTAGAGAAGTTCCTTTAGCATTTGTTGTAGAGCTGGTTTGGTGGTGCTGAATTCTCTTAGCTTTTGCTTGTCTGTAAAGCTTTTGATTTCTCCATCAAATCTAAATGAGATCCTTGCTGGGTAGAGTAATCTTGGTTGTAGGTTCTTCCCTTTCATCACTTTAAGTATTTCATGCCACTCCCTTCTGGCTTGCAGAGTTTCTGCTGAGAAATCAGCTGTTAACCTTATGGGGGTTCCCTTGTATGTTATTTGTCGTTTTTCCCTTGCTGCTTTCAATAATTTTTCTTTGTCTTTAATTTTTGCCACTTTGATTACTATGTGTCTCGGCGTGTTTCTCCTTGGGTTTATTCTGTATGGGACTCTCTGCGCTTCCTGGGCTTGGGTGGCTATTTCCTTTCCCATGTTAGGGAAGTTTTCGATTATAATCTCTTCAAATATTTTCTCTGGTCCTTTCTCTCTCTCTTCTCCTTCTGGGACCCCTATAATGCGAATGTTGTTGCGTTTAATGTTGTCCCAGAGGTCTCTTAGGCTGTCTTCATTTCTTTTTATTCTTTTTTCTTTAGTCTGTTCCGCAGCAGTGAATTCCACCATTCTGTCTTCCAGGTCACTTATCCGTTCTTCTGCCTCAGTTATTCTGCTATTGATTCCTTCTAGTGTAGTTTTCATTTCAGTTATTGTATTGGTCATCTCTGTTTGTTTGTTCTTTAATTCTTCTAGGTCTTTGTTAATCATTTCTTGCATCTTCTCAATCTTTGCCTCCATTCTTATTCCGAGGTTTGGATCATCTTCACTATCATTATTCTGAATTCTTTTTCTGGAAGGTTGCCTATCTCCACTTCATTTAGTTGTTTTTCTGGGGTTTTTTCTTGTTCCTTCATCTGGTACATAGCCCTCTGCCTTTTCATCTTCTCTGTCTTTCTGTAACTGTGGTTTTTGGTCCACAGGCTGCAGGATTGTAGTTTTTCTTGCTTCTGTTGTCTGCCCTCTGGTGGTTGAGGCTATCTAAGAGGCTTGATGGGAGGCTCTGGTGGTGGGTAGAGCTGACTGTTGCTGTGGTGGTCAGAGCTCAGTAAAACCTTAATCCACTTGACTGTTGATCCACAAATGCTTATTGCATGGATGAATGAAGAATCAAAGAATGAATATTTTTATAAAGTTGAAAAGCAGTGAGTGTCAGAAAATAAAGCTTAAGAGGTAGATAGACACCTGACAGTTAAGGCTGAATGCTGTGTTAGGAACTTTAAACTTTATTCTGGAAGAGTATAAAAGGCATTGAATAATTTTGAGAAGGGGGTTAGTATCAGAATGGATTTGAAGGATGTGAAAGGATGGATTGATGAAGAAGGCTGGAAATAAGGAGGTGACAGACATGTATTCCAATACCTTTTGAAGGAAAGGTGGTAGAGGGAGGAAGTGTGTCATGTAAGCTGTGAGGTCACACTGCATGGGTTTGAATAATGGCTGCCTATTTTTTCTTCTGTGAAATCATGGCAGATTACTCATAGCCTCTGAACCATTTATGAAAATGTGCCTTTCAGATCTTTGACTGCAGGGAGGGAAACAGCCCCAGCTGCTGCACTCTGAAATTGATCACTGCATTCCCACCGAGGCCGTATTTCCCTGGGCTGCTGCTGGCTAGTGACTGAGCGTGCTGGGGATACTAAGGCAGGTCCTTTCCTGGGAGCTGTGGGACTCCTCTGAACAGTGAATTTACTTTGAGGACTCCCCGTCTGCCTTTCAAAACTTTTTTAGGACTGCACGGTGGTCTAAGCAGTTCCGACTCAACCTTTCTTCCCTCCCTCGTTCACATAGGTTAGATCTGCATCTTGGTTAGATTCCTCTCGCAGCCTCCTCTGGCTTCCATCTACTTTCCCGTCACATGTGTATTCCCCAATAAGTATCTTGCTAATCCTGCCTTGATGCCTGCTTCTTGAAGACCTGAACTGACACACTTTTAGTCTTAATTCCCTGCTGTTGTTGTTTTTGTTATTTGAAAGGCAATTTTAGAGAGAATAGATAGAGCTTGGTGATTGCCTGGATGTTTGTAATAAAGCAGAAGGAAGAGTGTGCTCCCAGGTTTTTGATCATGTGATCTTAAGTAACTGAGGCAAAGGTGTTTACTTGCACAGATAAGGAATACAGGAACTATGTTTGAGGAAAAAGGGAAGAAAAATGGGTTTTGTTTGGACATATTACTCTTGAGACCCCTCTAAGACATGTTGAATAAATGCCTGGTTGGTCATTTGATCCATGGATCTGGAGCTCAGAGAAAGTGTGGGCTAGAGATTATGAGGTAGGTGTCATCAAGGTATGAGTACAAGCCATGGGAATGGACAAGACTGCACCCGAAGAGCAGGAGAGCTGAGAGAGCTTCCAGGAACAGCAATTCTTAGTGTGCAACGGAGGAGGAATCAGCAAAGGACAGAGAACAGACAGTTGATTATAAAGCTGCAATTAAGTTCAAGAATAGAAATATAGATTAATGCAATAACAGAAAACCCAGGAAATGGTCTTGATTTACATAATATTTTGTTATGTGACAATACAGTGGAATTGGAAAGATTGTAGGAATCTGGGAAAATATAATTCAAATTCATACCTAACATCATAAACCTAAGTATATGTGTAAGTAGATTAAATAAGTATAAGTCAAACAAAAAAAATTTAGATTATCATATACCCAATTTTGATTAGAGTTGATAGAATTACTGAATTTTGGAGAGTTGATACTTTTCTATGTATTACATGAAAAAAATATCAGATTCAATTAAATAAACATTTAAAATATTTGTAAAATTAAAATGTAACCAAAGCAAGAATGGAAATCAACAAATTTAGGAATCTTTAGAAAATTTACAAATCTTTAAAAAATTTACATTTTAAAAAATATTAGAACATTTAGAAATATTAGTAAAATGAGAGACAAAGGATTCATACCAACATTTTCTATAAAATATGAAAAGTTCAATAAATAAATTGGCAAAAGACATAAAAAAAAGAGATACAACTATAAGCAAGCATATGGAAGATTTCTACCTACCTCATTAGTGATGAAACATATGGATGAGTGTTCAACCTCTTTATTTATCCAGGTATAAAAATTAAAATAAAAAGGTTTGGAGGTATAGTTTTACACCTATACAAAATGAAAAATAACTTGCCAATTATTGTATTGAATAGATTCCTTTATTTCATTTCTCATATTTTATCAATCATCAAATTTATTTACTAATTTAGCAAGTATTAACTAGCACCGAGTGCTAGATACTGCTCTAGGGATTAAGGATAAATGGTGGTTAAGATAAGGTCTTCCTTAATATCACTCATTAGAACATCCTCTCCTTTTTCTCTCATTAGTATTGCCTTAAGGGTTTATTCATCCTTTTTTTTCTTGCTTATGGTGGTAATATTCTGAATCTACTGGGTCCACATTTTTTTCAATCAGTTTTTTACCTTGCTACCAGAGTGATATTTTTAAAATATATTTTTGTGAACTTCATTATACATGTCAAAGAGTATATAAAATATGAAGCTTAGATTTGATTTTAATTTGCATTTTATTATTACTAGTGAAGAAGAACATCTTTTCATATGATTAGGGGCCATTTGTGTTTTCTTTTCTATGAAATGCTTATTCAAGTCTTTTACCCCCTTTTGGCCAATTTAATTGTCTTTTTCATAATGATTTGAAGGTTTTCATGATTTATACCTACTAATCCTTTGATACTTGTGTGTGTGTGTGTAAACCCCACCCCCCAAACACATACATAAGTACATTTCTTTCTCCCTGATTAGCAGTCCTTAATTTTAACACGGTCAAATTTACCCATCTTTTCCTTAATGGTTGTTTGTGCTTTTTGAGTCTTTTTTTTTTTTTTTTTTTTTTTTTTAAACTAAGTATATAGTGTGTATTAGAGAGCATGCTAGGTATTTTATAGCTACTTTATTTATTTATTTATTTATTTTTGGCTGTGTTGGGTCTTCGGTTCGTGCGAGGGCTTTCTCTAGTTGCGGCAAGCGGGGGCCACTCTTCATCGCGGTGCGCGGGCCTCTCACTATCGCGGCCCCTCCCGTCGCGGGGCACAGGCTCCAGACGCGCAGGCTCAGCAGTTGTGGCTCACGGGCCCAGCCGCTCCGCGGCATGTGGGATCTTCCCAGACCAGGGCTCGAACCCGTGTCCCCTGCATTAGCAGGCAGACTCTCAACCACTGCACCACCAGGGAAGCCCCTTGAGTCTTTTTATGAGATATTTCCTAGTGCACATTTATAAAGAGATTTTCCTAGATTGTTTCAAAATATTTTATGAGTTTATTTTTCACCTTTATTTTTAATTCTCTGGGAATTGATTTTCATCTATGGTGTGTGGTAGAGATCCATTTTCCTTTTTTTCCACATGGATAAGCAGTTGTCCTAACACCATTTATTAAATAGTCTAGCCTTTTCCTACTGCTCTATAGTACTATCTTTGTGATAAATCAGTTTCAATACACATGTAGGTCTGTTTTGGTGCTCCATATTCCCTTGGTCTATTTCATTAGCCCTTACAATGTACCAAACTGACTTAATACCCATAGCTTTAAAATAAAGTATTGGTAGTAAGTAGGGCAAATCCTCCAACCTTGCTTTCTTCTATAGGAATATTTTGTGTAATTTGACTCTTTGCTCTTTCACGTGAATCTTAGAATAGCTTGCCAAGTTCCATGAGAAAAAAATATCCTGTTGAGATTCTGACTGGAATTGCATTGAATCTGTAGATTAAGTTGAGAGAATCGACAGTTTTATGATTTTGAATCTTTCTATCCAGGAACATGGTTTATCACTCTATTTGGGTTGTATTTAATAGCTTTTAATAAAGTTTTATAGTTCTATCTATAAAGGTCCTGCACACCTTTTGTTAGATTTATTCCTAGCAACCTTATATTTTTGCTGCTATAATAAGTGGTTATATTTTTAAAGCTACATTTTCAAACAGTTGCCAATGTCTAGAAATGCAGTTGTATTTGTGTATTGATTTTATATTCAACATTGTTAAAATCTTTTAGAATTTCCAAACATCTGTCTGTAGTTACTTTTTAGGGTTTCTACAGAGCCAATTATAGCATTTCCAAATATTAGCAATTTGGTTTATTCATTTCTTATCCTTATAACTTTCATTTATTTCCCCTTAAGCCCTGCATTAAAGAATTTCTAATACAATGCTGCATAAAATTAATGACAGTAGATTTTTTTTTTTATTTTACAGTATAGGGAATGCTTTCAACATTTCACCATTGTGTTCGAAGTTTATAGTAGGTTTTGGTAGTTACCCTTGATCAGGTTAAGGAATATTATTTCTAGCCTTGTCTTCTATATTTTTTAATATCATGAAAGGATAATACATTTTATCAAAAATGATTTTCTCATCTATTGAGATTATCATATCATTTTTCTGCTTTAATCTATTCATGGTGCATTACATTTTTTGATTTCTCATTTAAAACTAACTCACAGTGTTGAATATAATAAACCAATTTGGTCACAATTTAATCCTTTTAAAGCGTTACTGGATTTGGTTTAATAAAGTTTAAAGTTATTATTTTTTGTCTATATTCATACATGAAATTGACTATTATTTAATCTTCTGGTTCTGTCTTTGTTAGGTTATAATAGACTCATAAAGTGAATTGGGAGAATTTCCTCTTTCTTGTTTTTTTTTTTTCTTTTTTTTAAATAGATCTTTACTGGAGTATAATTGCTTCACAATGTTGTGTTAGTTTCTGTGGTACACCAAAGTGAATCAGCCATATGCATACATATGTCCCCATATCCCCTCCCTCTTTTTTTTTTTATTCGAACAGAAAGTCACAAAAATTAAAATCATCCTCATCAGTTCACTCAGTCCCATGTAGTTAATTTTTTTTTTCATCTTGATCTTTTGTTAGCACTTTTATGAATTCATCAGTTTTCCATTAGAGTTCTGAAAATGCTTATTCGTTCAGTTCAGCAGTATAGTCAGTTACCAGAAACCTGTACTTGTCAGAGTCTTTTCCATGAATTCCTTGAAGATGAAACCCTGTTATAGGAACATTTTTGCAAAAGCATCAGAGTACACCCAGAACTGTCATTAAATGGCAAAATACTTAAAAATGACCACGGTTAAAGATTTGATGAAAGTTCATAATTAATGCAATTGACAAGGAAATTTAGTCATTTCTGAGATATACATTTTAAAGTAATAATTAGAATTATGACTTATAACATTATACCAGAACATATAAGACTTTTAGGAATTTCATGTAATGTCTGAAACATTTATATTAACATATTTCCATACAAATAACCCAAAGAGAGTTTAGTATTAGTTGTTTTTTAAAGTTTTAAATTTAACTTTATTTATTTTTTTATACAGCAGGTTCTTATTAGTCATCAGTTTTATGCACATCAGTGTATACATGTCAATCCCAATCGCCCAATTCAGCACGCCACCATCCCCACCCCCCCGTGGCTTTCCCCCCTTGGTGTCCATACGTTTGTTCTCTACATCTGTGTCTCAACTTCTGCCCTGCAAACCGGTTCATCTGTACCATTTTTCTAGGTTCCACATACATGCGTTAATATACGATATTTGTTTTTCTCTTTCTGACTTACTTCACTCTGTATGACAGTCTCTAGATCCATCCACGTCTCAACAAATGACTCAATTTCGTTCCTTTTTATGGCTGAGTAATATTCCATTGTATATATGTACCACATCTTCTTTATCCATTCGTCTGTTGATGGGCATTTAGGTTGCTTCCATGACCTGGCTATAGTAAATAGTGCTGCAATGAACATTGGGGTGCATGTGTCTTTTTGAATTATGGTTTTCTCTGGGTATAGGCCCACTAGTGGGATTGCTGGGTCATATGGTAATTCTATTTTTAGTTTTTTAAGGAACCTCTGTACTGTTCTCCATAGTGGCTGTATCAATTTACATTCCCACCAACAATACAAGAGGGTTCCCTTTTTTCCACACCCTCTCCAGCATTTGTTGTCTGTAGATTTTCTGATGATGCCCATTCTAACTGGTGTGAGGTGATACCTCATTGTAGTTTTGATTTGCATTTCTCTAATAATTAGTGATGTTGAGCAGCTTTTCATGTGCTTCTTGGCCATCTGTATGTCTTCTTTGGAGAAATGTCTGTTTAGGTCTTCTGCCCATTTTTAGATTGGGTTGTTTGTTTCTTTAATATTGAGCTGTGTGAGCTGTTTATATATTTTGGAGATTAATCCTTTGTCTGTTGATTCGTTTGCAAATATTTTCTCCCACTCTGAGAGTTGTCTTTTCATCTTGTTTATGGTTTTCTTTGCTGTGCAAAAGCTTTGAAGTTTCATGAGGTCCCATTTATTTATCTTTGTTTTTATTTCCATTACTCTAGGAGGTGGATCAAAAAAGATCTTGCTGTGATTTATGTCAAAGAGTGTTCTTCCTATGTTTTCCTCTGAGAGTTTTATAGTGTCCGGTCTTGCATTTAGGTCTAGACTCCATTTTGAGTTTATTTTTGTGTATGGTGTTAGGGAGTGTTCTAATTTCATTCTTTTACATGTTGCTGTCCAGTGTTCCCAGCACCACTTACTGAAGAGACTGTCATTTCTCCATTGTATATCCTTGCCTCCTTTGTCATAGATTAGTTGACCATAGGTGCGTGGGTTTATCTCTGAGCTTTCTATCTTGTTCCATTGATCTATGTTTCTGTTTTTGTGCCAGTACCATATTGTCTTGATTGCTGTAGCTTTGTACTATAGTCTGAAGTCAGGCAGTCTGATTCCTCCAGCTCCGTTTCTTTCCCTCAAGACTCCTTTGGCTCTTTGGGGTCTTTTGTGTCTCCATACAAATTTTAAGATTTTTTGTTATAGTTCTGTAAAAGATGCCATTGGTTATTTGATAGGGATTGCATTGAATCTGTAGATTGCTTTGGGTAATATAGTCATTTTCACAATATTGATTCTTCCAATCCAAGAACTTGGTATATCTCTCCATCTGTTGGTATCATCTTTAATTTCTTTCATCAGTGTCTTATAGTTTTCTGCATACAGGTCTTTTGTCTCCCTAGGTAGGTTTATTCCTAGGTATTTTATTCTTTTTGTTGCAGAAGTAAATGGGAGTGTTTCCTTAATTTCTCTTTCAGATTTTTCATCATTAGTGTATAGGAATGCAAGAGATTTCTGTGCATTAATTTTGTATCCTGAAACTTTATGAAATTCATTGATGAGCTCTAGTAGTTTTCTAGCAGCATTTTTAGGATTCCTTATGTATACTATCATGTCATCTGCAAACAGTGACAGTTTTACTTCTTCTTTTCCAATTTGTATTCCTTTTATTTCTTTTTCTTCTCTGATTGCCGAGGCTAGGACTTCGAAAACTATGTTGAATAATAGTGGTGAGAGTGGACATCCTTGTCTTGTTCCTGATCTTGGAGGAAATGCTTTCAGTTTTTCACCATTGAGAATGATGTTTGCTGTGGGTTTGTCGTATGTAGCCTTTATTATGTTGAGGTAGGTTCCCTCTATGCCCACTTTCTGGAGAGTTTTTATCGTAAAGGGGTGTTGAATTTTGTCAAGAGCTTTTTCTGCATCTATTGAGATGATCATATGGTTTTTCTCCTTCAGTTTGTTAATATGGTGTATCATATTGATTGATTTGTGTATATTGAAGAATCCTTGCATCCCTGGGGTAAATCCCACTTGACCATGGTGTATGATCCTTTTAATGTGTTGTTGGATACTGTTTGCTAGTGTTTTGTTGAGGAGTTTTGCATCTATATTCATGAGTGATATTGGTCTGTAATTTTCTTTTTTTGTGGTATCTTTGTCTGGTTTTGGTCTCAGGGTGATGGTGGCCTCATGGAATGAGTTTGGGAGTGCTCCTTCCTCTGCAATTTTTTGGAAGAGTATGAGAAGGATGGGTGTTAGCTCTTCTCTAAATGTTTGATAGAATTCACATGTGAAGCCATGTGGTCCTGGACTTTTGTTTGCTGGAAGATTTTTAATCACAGTTTCAATTTCATTACTTGTGATTAGTCTGTTCATAATTTCTGTTTGTCCTGGATCAGTCTTGGAAGGTTATACCTTTCTAAGAATTTGTGCATTTCTTCCAGGTTGTCCATTTCAGTGGCATAGAGTTGCTTGTAGTAGTCTGTTAGGATGCTTTGTATTTCTGTGGTGTCTGTTGTAACTTTTCCTTTTTCATTTCTAATTTTATTGATTTGAGTCCTCTCCTTTTTCTTGATGAGTCTGGCTAATGGCGTATCAATGTTGTTTATCTTCTCAAAGAACCAGCTTTCAGTTTTATTGATCTTTGCTATTGTTTTCTTTGTTTCTATTTCATTTATTTCTGCTCTGATCTTTTTGATTTCTTTTACTTCTGCTAACTTTGGGTTTTGTTTGTTCTTCTTTCTCTAGTTCCTTTAGGTGTAAGATTCGATTGTTTATTTGAGAATTTTCTTGTTTCTTGAGGCAGGCTTGTATAGTTATAAAATTCCCTCTTAGAACTGCTTTTGCTGCATCCCATAGGTTTTGGATCGTGTGTTTTCATTGTCATTTTTCTGTAGGTATTTTTTGATTTCCTCTTTGATTTCTTCAGTGATCTCTTGGTTATTTAGTAACGTATTGTTTAGCCTCCATGTGTTTGTGTTTTTTACGGTTTTTTTCCCCCTGTAATTGATTTCTAATCTCATAGCGTTGTGGTCAGAAAAGATGCTTGATATGATTTCAGTTTTCTTAAATTTACTGAGGCTTGATTTGTGACCCAAGATGTGATCTATCCTGGAGAATGTTCCGTGAGCAGTTGAGAAGAAAGTGTAATCTGCTGTTTTTGGAAGGAGTGGCCTATAAATATCAATTAAATCTATCTGGTTTATTGTGTCATTTAAAGTTTCTGTTTCCTTATTTATTTTCATTTTGGATGATCTGTCCATTGGTGTGAGGTGTTAAAGTCCCCCACTATTATTGTGTTACTGTCGATTTCCTCTTTTATAGCTGTTAGCAGTTGTTTTATGTATTGAGGTGGTCCTATGTTGGGTGCATATATATTTATAATTGTTATATCTTCTTCTTAAATTGATCCCTTGATCATTATGTAGTGTCCTTCCTTGTCTCTTGTAACATTGTGTATTTGAAAGTCTATTTTATCTGATATGAGTGTTGCTACTCTGGCCTTCTTTTGATTTCCATTTGCATGGAATATCTTTTTCCATCCCCTCACTTTCAGTTTGTATGTGTCCCTAGGTCTGAAGTGGGTCTTTTGTAGACAGCATATATATGGGTCTTGTTTTTGTATCCATTCAGTAAGCCTGTGTCTTTTTGTTGGAACATTTAATCCAGTCATGTTTAAGGTAGTTATCGATATGTATGTTCCTATGACCATTTTCTTAGTTGTTTTGGGTTTGGTTTGGTAGGTCCTTTTCTTCTCTTGTGTTTCCCACTTAGAGAAGTTCCTTTAGCATTTGTTGTAGAGCTGGTTTGGTGGTGCTGAATTCTCTTAGCTTTGTTTGTCTGTAAATCTTTTGATTTCTCTATCGAATCTGAATGAGATCTTTGCTGGGTAGTGTAATCTTGGCTGTAGGTTCTTCCTTTTCATCAGTTTAAGTATATCATGCCTCTCCCTTCTGGCTTGTAGAGTCTCTGCTGAGAAATCAGCTGTTAACCTTGTGGGATTTCCCTGTATATTATTTGTTATTTTTCCCTTGCTGCTTTCAATAATTTTTCTTTGTCTTTAATTTTTGCCAATTTGATTACTGTGTGTCTCGGCGTGTTTCTCCTTGGGTTTATCCTGTATGGGACTCGCCATGCTTCCTGTACTTGGGTGGCTATTTCCTTTCCCATGTTAGGGAAATTTTTGACTATAATCTCTTCAAATATTTTTTCTGGTCCTTTCTCTCTCTCTTCTCCTTCTGGGACCCCTATAATGCAAATATTGTTGTGTTTAATGTTGTCCCAGCAGTCTCTTAGGCTGTCTTCATTTCTTTTCATTCTTTTTTCTTTATTCTTTTCTGCAGCAGTGGATTCCATCTTTCTGTCTTCCAGGTCACTTATCCGTTCTTTTGCCTCCGTTATTCTGCTATTGATTCCTTCTAGTGTAGTTTTCATTTCAGTTATTGTATTGTTCATCTCTGTTTGTTTGTTCTTTAATTCTTCTAGGTGTTTGTTAGACATTTCTTGCATCTTCTCGATCTTTACCTCCATTCTTCTTCCAAGGTCCTGGATTATCTTCACTCTCATTATTCTGAATTCTTTTTCTGGACGGTTGCCTATCTCCACTTCATTTAGTTGTTTTTCTGGGGTTTTATCTTGTTCCTTGGGTACCCTTGTTTCAGAGGGTACGTAGCCCTCTGCCTTTTCATCTTGTCTGTCTTTCTCCGAATGTGGTTTTTGTTTCACACGCTGCAGGATTGTAGTTTTCTTGCTTCTGCTGTCTGCCCTCTGGTGGATGAGTCTATCTAAGAGGCTTGTGCAAGCTTCCTGATGGGAGGGACTGGTGGTGGGTAGAGCCGACTGTTGCTCTGGTGGGCAGAGCTCAGTAAACTTTAATCCGCTTGACTGCTGATGGGTGGGGCTGGGTTCCCTCCCTGTTAGTTGTTTGGCCTGAGGCAACCCAACACTGGAGCCTACCTGGGCTCTTTGGTGGGGCTAATGACAGACTCTGGGAGGGCTCAGGACAAGGAGTACTTCCCAGAGCTTCTTCTGCCAGTGTCCTTGTCCCCACGGTGAGCCACAGCCACCCCCCACCTCTGCAGGAGACCCTCCAACACTAGCAGGTAGGTCTGGTTCAGTCTCCCCTGGGGTTACTGCTCCTTCCCTTTGGTCCCGATGCACACACTACTTTGTGCCCTCCAAGAGTGGAGTCTCTGTTTCTCCCAGTCTTGTCGAAGTCCTGCAGTCAAATCCCACTAGCCTTCAAATTCTGATTCTTTAGGAATTCCTCCTCCCGTTGTTGGACCCACAGGTTGGAAAGCCTGATGTAGGGCTCAGAACCTTCACTCCAGTGGGTGGACTTCTGTGGTATAAGTGTTCGCCAGTCTGTGAGTCACCCACCCAGCAATTATGGGATTTGAGTTTACTGTGATTGCGCCCCTTCTGCCGTCTCGCTGTGGCTTCTCCTTTGTCTTTGGATGTGGGGTATCTTTTTTGATGAGTTCCAGTGTCTTCCTGTCGATGATTGTCCAGCAGCTAGTTGTGATTCTGGTGTTCTCACAAGAGGGAGTGAGAGCACGTCCTTCTACTCTGCCATCTTGGTTCTACCCCTCTTTCTTTTTATTGTCTGGATGAATTTGTATAAGATTGGAATACCTGTCTTTGAATGTTTGGTAGAAGTTACTTAAATTTGTATCTGAACTTCCTGTTTTCTTGATAAGATTTAAGCAGGTTCAGTTTCTTTAATTGATATAGGTTTATTGGGATGTTCTATTTCTTCTGGAATCAGTCTTCATATGTTATATTTTTTAGGAATTTGTTCATTTCATATGTCTTAAAAACAGTTGTTCATAATGCCTAATCTGTTTAGTCTCTGCTACATCTGTGGTTTATCTCGTTTTTCATTACTAGTATTTTCACTGTGTTTTCTCCTGCATGCTCTAAGTTTCTCTTCATTAACCTTGCTTTTCTCTTTCTATTTATCTTTATTAAAAAACCCAACATTTTGCTCTGTTGATCTCTTTATTTATTTATTTAAACATCTTTATTGGAGTATAATTGCTTTACAATGGTGTGTTAGTTTCTGCTTTATAACAAAGTGAATCAGTTATACATATACATATGTTCGCATATCTCTTCCCTCTTGCATCTCCCTCCCTCCCACCCTCCCTATCCCACCCCTCTAGGTGGTCACAGAGCACCAAGCTGATCTCCCTGTGCTATGCGGCTGCTTCCCACTAGCTATCTATTTTACATTTGGTAGTGTATATATGTCCATGACACTCTCTCACCCTGTCACATCTCACCTCTCCTCCTCCCCCTATCCTCAGGTCCATTCTCTCGTAGGTCTGTGTCTTTATTCCCATCTTGCCACTAGGTTCTTCATGACCTTTTTTTTTTCCCCCCTTAGATTCCATATATATGTGTTAGCATACTGTATTTGTTTTTCTCTTTCTGACTTACTTCACTCTGTATGACAGACTCTAACTCCACCCACCTCATTACAAATACCTCCATTTCATTTCTTTTTATGGCTGAGTAATATTCCATTGTATATATGTGCCACATCTTCTTTATCCATTCATCCGATGATGGACACTTAGGTTGCTTACATGTCCTGGCTATTGTAAATAGAGCTGCAATGAACATTTTGGTACATGACTCTTTTTGAATTATGGTTTTCTCAGGGTATATGCCCAGTAGTGGGATTGCTGGGTCGTATGGTAGTACTATTTTTAGTTTTTTAAGGAACCTCCATACTGTTCTCCATAGTGGCTGTATCAATTTACATTCCCACCAACAGTGCAAGAGTGTTCCCTTTTCTCCACACCCTCTCCAGCATTTATTGTTTATAGATTTTTTTTTTTAAGGATTTTCTTATTTATTTATTTATTTATTTATTTTTTTTGGCTGTGTTGGGTCTTCGGTTCGTGCGAGGGCTTTCTCCAGTTGCGGCAAGCGGGGGCCACTCTTCATCGCGGTGCAGGGACCGCTCTTCATCGCGGTGCGCGGGCCTTTCTCTATCGCGGCCCCTCCCGTCGCGGGGCACAGGCTCCAGACGCACAGGCTCAGCAATTGTGGCTCACGGGCCCAGCTGCTCCGTGGCATGTGGGATCTTCCCAGACCAGGGCTCGAACCCGTGTCCCCCGCATTAGCAGGCAGACTCTCAACCACTGCGCCACCAGGGAAGCCCCTGTTTATAGATTTTTAGATGATGGCCAATCTGACTGGTGTGAGATGATACCTCATTGTAGTTTTGATTTGCATTTCTCTAATGATTAATGATGTTGAGCATTCTTTCATATGTCTGTTGGCAATCTGTATATCTTCTTTGGAGAAATGTCTATTTAGGTCTTCTGCCCATTTTTGGATTGGGTTGTTTGTTTTTTTGTTATTGAGCTGCATGAGCTGCTTGTAAATCTTGGAGATTAATCCTTTGTTGCTTCATTTGCAAATATTTTCTCCCATTCTGGGGGTTGTCTTTTGGTCTTCTTTATGGTTTCCTTTGCTGTGCAAAAGCTTTTAAGTTTCATTAGGTCCCATTTGTTTATTTTTGTTTTTATTTCCATTTCTCTAGGAGGTGGATCAAAAAGGATCTTGCTGTGATTAGTGTCATAGAGTGTTCTGCCTATGTTTTCCTCTAAGAGTTTGATAGTGTCTGGCCTTACACATAGGTCTTTAATCCATTTTGAGTTTACTTTTGTGTATGGTGTCAGGGAGTGTTCTAATTTCATACTTTTACATGTACCTGTCCAATTTTCCCAGCACCACTTATTGAAGAGGCTGTCTTTTCTCCACTGTATATGCTCTCCTCCTTTATGAAAGATAAGGTGACCATATGTGCGTGGGTTTATCTCTGGGCTTTCTATCCTGTTCCATTGATCTATATTTCTGTTTTTGTGCCAGTACCATACTGTCTTGATGACTGTAGCTTTGTAATATAGTCTGAAGTCAGGGAGCCTGATTTCTCCAGCTCCATTTTTCGTTCTCAAGATTGTTTTCGCTATTCGGGGTCTTTTGTGTTTCCATACAAATTGTGAAATTTTTTGTTCTAGTTCTGTGAAAAATGCCAGTGGTAGTTTGATAGGGATTGCATTGAATCTGTAGATGCTTTGGGTAGTGTAGTCATTTTCACAATGTTGATTCTTCCAATCCAAGAACATGGTATATCTCTCCATCTATTTGTATCATCTTTAATTTCTTTCATCAGTGTCCTATAATTTTCTGCATACAGGTCTTTTGTCTCCTTAAGTAGGTTTATTCCTAGATATTTTATTCTTTTTGTTGCAGTGGTAAATGGGAGTGTTTTCTTAATTTCACTTTCAGATTTTTCATCATTAGTGTATAGGAATGCAAGAGATTTCTGTGCATTAATTTTGTATCCTGCTACTTTACCAAATTCATTGATTAGCTCTAGTAGTTTTCTGGTAGCATCTTTAGGATTCTCTGTGTATAGTATCATGTCATCTGCAAACAGTGACAGGTTTACTTGTTCTTTTCCGATTTGGATTCCTTTTATTTCTTTTTCTTCTCTGATTGCTGTGGCTAACACTTCCAAAACTATGTTGAATAATAGTGGTGAGAGTGGGCAACCTTGTCTTGTTCCTGATCTTAGTGGAAATGGTTTCAGTTTTTCACCATTGAGGACAATGTTGGCTGTGGGTTTGTCATATATGGCCTTTATTATGTTGAGGAAAGTTCCCTCTATGCCTACTTTCTGCAGGGCTTTTATCATAAATGGGTGTTGAATTTTGTCAAAAGCTTTCTCCGCATCTATTGAGATGATCATATGGTTTTTCTCCTTCAATTTGTTAATATGGTGTATCACGTTGATTGATTTGCATATATTGAAGAATCCTTGCATTCCTGGAATAAACCCCACTTGATCATGGTGTATGATCCTTTTAATGTGCTGTTGGATTCTGTTTGCTAGTATTTTGTTGAGGATTTTTGCATCTATGTTCATCAGTGATATTGGCCTGTAGTTTTCTTTCTTTGTGACATCTTTGTCTGGTTTTGGTATCAGGGTGATGGTGGCCTCGTCGAATGAGTTGGGGAGTGTTCCTCCCACTGCAATATTTTGGAAGACTTTGAGAAGGATTGGTGTTAGCTCTTCTCTAAATGTTTGATAGAATTCGCCTTTGAAGCCATCTGGTCCTGGGCTTTTGTTTGTTGGAAGATTTTTAATCACAGTTTCAATTTCAGTGCTTGTAATTGGTCTGTTCATATTTTCTATTTCTTCCTGATTCAGTCTCAGAAGGTTGTGCTTTTCTAAGAATCTGTCCATTTCTTCCAGGTTGTCCATTTTATTGGCATAGAGTTGCTTGTAGTAACCTCTCATGATCGTTTGTATTTCTGCAGTGTCAGTGGTTATTTCTCGTTTTTCATTTCTAATTCTATTGATTTGAGTCTTCTCCCTTTTTCTCTTGATGAGTCTGGCTAATGGTTTATCAATTTTGTTTATCTTCTCAAAGAACTAGCTTTTAGTTTCATTGATTTTTGCTATTGTTTCCTTCATTTCTTTTTCATTTATTTCTGATATTATCTTTATGATTTCTTTCCTTCTGCTAGCTTTGGGGTTTTTTTGTTCTTCTTTCTCTAATTGCTTTAGGTGCAAGGTTACGTTGTTTATTCGAGATGTTTCCTGTTTCTTGAGGGAGGCTTGTATTGTCATAAACTTCCCTCTTAGCACTGCTTTTGCTGCATCCCATAGGTTTTGGGTCGTCGTGTCTCCATTGTCATTTGTTTCTAGGTATTTTTTGATTTCCCCTTTGATTTCTTCACTGATCACTTCGTTATTAAGTAGTGTATTGTGTAGCCTCCATGTGTTTGTATTTTTTACAGATCTTTTCCTGTAATTGATATCCAGTCTCATAGCGTTCTGGTCGGAAAAGATACTTGATACGATTTCATTTTTCTTCAATTTACCAAAGCTTGATTTGTGACCCAAGATATGATCTATCCTGGAGAATGTTCCATGAGCACTTGAGAAAAATGTGTATTCTGTTGTTTTTGGGTGGAATGTCCTATAAATATCAATTAAGTCCATCTTGTTTAATGTATCATTTAGAGCTTGTGTTTCCTTATTTATTTTCATTTTGGATGATCTGTCCATTGGTGAAAGTGGGGTGTTAAAGTCCCCTACTATGATTGTGTTGCTGTCGATTTCCCCTTTTATGGCTGTTAATATTTGCCTTATGTATTGAGGTGCTCCTATGTTGGCTGCATAAATATTTACAATTGTTATACCTTCCTCTTGGATCGATCCGTTGATCATTATATAGTGTCCTTCTTTGTCTCTTGTCATAGTCTTTATTTTAAAGTCTATTTTGTCTGATATGAGAATTGCTACTCCAGCTTTCTTTTGATTTCCATTTGCATGGAATATCTTTTTCCATCCCCTCACTTTCAGTCTGTATGTGTCTCTAGGTCTGAAGTGGGTCTCTTGTAGACAGCATATATATGGGTCTTGTTTTTGTATCCATTCAGCCAGTCTGTGTCTTTTGGTGGGAGCATTTAATCCATTTACATTTAAGGTAATTATCGATATGTATGTTCCTATTCCCATTTTCTTAAATGTTTTGGGTTTGTTATTGTAGGTGTTTTCCTTCTCTTGTGTTTCTTGCCTGTAGAAGTTCCTTTAGCATTTGTTGTAAAGCTGGTTTGGTGGTGCTGAACTCTCTCAGCTTTTGCTTGTCTGTAAAGGTTTTAATTTCTCCATCAAATCTGAATGAGATCCTTGCTGGGTAGAGTAATCTTGGTTGTAGGTTTTTCTCCTTCATCACTTTAAGTATATCCTGCCACTCCCTTCTGGCTTGCAGAGTTTCTGCTGAAAGATCAGGTGTTAACCTTATGGGGATTCCCTTGTGTGTTATTTGTTGTTTTTCCCTTGCCGCTTTTAATATGTTTTCTTTATATTTAATTTTGGATAGTTTGATTAATCTGTGTCTTGGCATGTTTCTCCTTGGATTTATCCTGTATGGGACTCTCTGTGCTTCCAGGACTTGATTAACTATTTCCTTTCCCATATTAGGGAAGTTTTCAACTATAATCTCTTCAAATATTTTCTCAGTCCCTTTCTTTTTCTCTTTTTCTTGTGGGACCCCTATAATTTGAATGTTGGTGCATTTAATGTTGTCCCAGAGGTCTCTGAGACTGTCCTCAGTTCTTTTCATTCTTTTTTTCTTTATTCTGCTCTGCAGTAGTTATTTCCACCATTTTATCTTCCAGGTCACTTATCCGTTCTTCTGCCTCAGTCATTCTGCTATTGATCCCATCTAGAATATTTTTAATTTCATTTATTGTGTTTTTCATCGTTGCTTGGTTCGTCTTTAGTTCTTCTACATCCTTGTTAAATGTTTCTTGCATTTTGTCTATTCTATTTCCAAGATTTTGGATCATCCTTACTATCATTATTCTGAATTCTTTTTCAGGTAGACTACCTATTTCCTTTTCATTTGTTAGGTCTGGTGTGTTTTGACCCTGCTCCTTCATCTGCTGTGTGTTTTTCCGTCTTCTCATTTTGCTTATCTTACTGTGTTTAGGGTCTCCTTTTCACAGGCTGCAGGTTTGTAGTTCCCGTTGTTTTTGGTATCTGTCCCCAGTGGCTAAGGTTGGTTCAGTGGGTTGTGTAGGCTTCCTGGTGGAGGGAACTAGTGCCTGTGTTCTGCTGGATGAGGCTGGATCTTGTCTTTCTGGTGGGCAGGTCCACGTCTGGTGGTGTGTTTTGGGGTGTCTGTGGCCTTATTATGATTTTAGGCAGCCTCTCTGCTAGTGGATGGGGCTGTGTTCCTGTCTTGCTAGTTGTTTGGCATAGGGTGTCCAGCACTGTAGCTTGCTGGTCGTTGAGTGAAGCTGGGTCTTGATGTTGTGATGGAGATTTCTGAAAGATTTTTGCCGTTTGGTATTACGTGGAGCTGGGAGGTCTCTTGTGGACCAGTGTCCTGAAGTTGGCTCTCCCACCTCAGAGGCACAGCCCTGATGCCTGGCTGGAGCACCAAGAGCCTTTCATCCACACGGCTTTTGGGAGGTCTGATGTCTTCTGCCAGCGTTCAGTGGGTGTTCTGTAGGAGCAGTTCCATGTGTAGATGTATTTCTAATGTATCTTTCCAGCTGCCCTGCTCCTCAGGCCGGGTCCCCATGGGAGGCCTGTTGATCTCTTTATTTCATGTTTGGTTGCCATTTCATTATTTTCTGATCTAACCTTTATTTCTTTTCTATGCTAGCTTTGGCTTTATTTTGATGATCTTTTCCTAATGTGTTACTCTGCCTGCTTAGATCATTGATTCTGAAGTTTTTTTGCTAATGAAAGCAGTTAAGGCTTCATATTTCTAAGTACTACCTAGCTGCATTCAACAAGCTGTAGGAGGTCATATTTTCATTGTTCAATTATAAATATTTTCAGATTTCCATTATGATTTCTTCTTTGACCTATGAGTCATTTAGAGGAATGCTTTTAAATTTCCACGACTGTGTAAGACTGAATAGCCGTATTTTTATAGTTGATTTTTAAAATTTATTGCATTGGGTTCAGCAAACGTGTCTGATTGACACAATTCTCCAAATTTATTGAATTTTATTTATACATGTGGCTTAGTAGTTGGTCATTCTTCGTAAAAATTTTTACTATGCTTGATAAGATGTGAAGCTTGCAACTCTTGGTTGAATCCCATGTCTGTCAGAGCAAGTTCCTTTATTTTGCCATTCACATCTTCTACATCCTTGCTAGTTTTTGTCTTCTTTCTCTTCCATTGGTTGAGAAACATAATAAAGTTTCCCACCATGCTTAGATAAATGGCTGATTTTAGGGCTGGGGCAAGGAAAATATGACATGAACCTGGAGCATCTTATAGTGCCAGAGAGTAAGGAAGTACTCAGAAAGACAGGATGATGGGACCATGTTCATGGGACACAGGAGCCAACCTGAAAGAACTCCCAAAGGCCAAAACCAGAACATTTTGAGCAAAAAGTAGATAATGTGGTATTGTATTATAACCAAAAGTATAAAATCCATCTGTGTGAGTATAAACGGATACAAATAAATGATTGAAATAAGTAAACAGCATAGGAGAAACTAAGCTTATGATGTGCCAAGCACAGATATGGACATTAGAGATGTGTCAATAAAATAATAGACAGAAGTTCTTGCCTTCCTTGTGCTTATGTTATGGTACAAGGAGAAAGACGATTTTAATAATAAGTAAATTTTATAGACTCTTGGGAGGTGAAAGCTTCTAGGTTGATAAATAAAACAGGGAAGAGGGAAGGGAATGCTGTTGCAGTTTTAAGTACATCAGACATCATGCAAAGGTGACTTTTGAGCAGACACAAGGAAGGAGTGGAAGAGTTATGCAAACATCTAGGGGAAGGGTGTTTCAGGGATAGAAAACAGAAAATAGAAAGGCTTTGAGGCAGGAGCATGCCTAGGTATTCAAGGACTAGCAAGTAGGTTGTAGGTGGAGTAGAATGACCAAAGGAAAGAGTAGAAGGAGATGAGATTAAAGAAGTGTATTAATTTCCTAGGGCTTCCATAATAAAGTACTACAAAGTTATTTTTCCATCCAGTTTTTATGGAGCTATAATTGACATACAGCACTGTGTAAGTTAAAGGTATATAGCATAATGATTTGACTCACATACATTATGAAATTATCACAGTAAGTTTAGTGAACATCCATCGTCTCGTATGGATACAAATTTAAAGAAATAGAAAACAGTTTTTTTGTGTGTGTGATGAGAACTCATAGGACTTACCCTTAACAACTTTCAAATATAACATTCAGCAGTGTTAACTATATTTATCATGCTGTACATTACATCCCTAGTACTTATTTATCTTATAACTGTGGAAGGCTGTGCCTTTTGACTGCCTTCATCTAATTCCCCTGCCCCTCACTTCTCCTGTTTCTGGTAACCACAAATCTGATCTCTTTTTTGAGTCTGTTTGTTTTTGAAGTATAACTGATCTACAATACTATGTTAGTTCCTGTTATACAACTCAGTGATTTTTTTCTATACATTTCAAAATGATCACCACGGTAAGTGTAGTTGTGATATGTCACCATACAAAAATATTACTTACTTATTGACTATATTTCCCACCCTGTACATTTCATATTTGTGACTCCTTTATTTTGCAGCTGGAAGTTTGTAACTCTTAGTCTCCCTAATCTATTTCTTTCCTCTCCCCAACCCCCTCTCCTTTGGCAACCAGTTATTTGTTCTCCTTATCTTTAACTCTGCTTCTGTTTTGTTACATTTGTTCATTTGTTTTGTTTTTTACATTCCAGATATAAATGAAATCAAACAGTGTTTGTCTTTCTCTGACTCATTTCACTTAGCATAATGCCCCCTAGGTCCATAAAGAGCATGTTGTCTTTTTTATGGCTGAGTAATATCCTATTATATCTATGTATGTAGATATATATATATATATATAATATCTCATATCGTCTTTATTCATTCACCTATTGATAGGCACTTAAGTGGCTTCCATATCTTGGATATCTGTTTCCTGTCTCAGGTTAGGCAAATTTTCAGCTATTAGGTCTTCAAATATGTTCTCTAGCCCTTTCTCTCTCTTCTCCTTCTGGGACCCCTATATTGCAAATATTAGTATGCTTGATGTTGTCCTAGAAGTCTCTAAAGTGTCCTCATTTCCTTTTATTCTTTTTTCTGTAAAGCTTCAGTGATTTCCACTACTCTGTCTTCCAGCTCACTTATGTGTTCCTCTGTATCATCTAATCTACTTTTGATTCCTTCTAGTATATTTTTAATTTTAGTTATTGTATTCTTCAGCTCTGGTTTTTCTTTATGTCTTCTAACTCTTTGTTAAATACTTCTCATGGTGTTCATCCATTCTTTTCCTCTGTTCTTTGATCATTTCCTTTAACTCTTTATCAGGTAACTTGCCTATCTCCACTTAGTTCTTCTGCAGTATTATCTTGTTCCTTTGTTTGGAATATATTCCTCTGTTGCCTTATTTTGCCCAATTTGCTGTTTTTATGTCTATGTATTTGATAGGTTGGTTACATTTTCTGACTTTGGAAAAGTGACCTTTTATAGGGGATGTCCTATGCATCAGTGCACTCCTCTCTTGTCACCAGAGCTATATGCTCTAGGGTACACTCTGTTTGGCCTGTGTGAGTCCTGTTATGGCAGGCTGACTACTGTGGGCTATCTGGTAGGCATGGCTGGCCCCCAGTCCCGTTAGATGGTTGCCAGGCCCTGCCTTGTGTGGAGGCTGCCAACTGCTGGTGAGTGGGGCCAGGTCACAAGGTTGCTGGCTGTGGGCCCCCAGGGGCCCCAGGGCTAGTGCTGGCCCACTGGTGACCAGAGCCACGTTCTGGAGTGGATGGCTGTTGGCCTGGGGGTCCCAGATCCCCCAGATGTCAGACAGCTGGTGGGTGGGGCAAGTTCCTAACATGGCTGGCTGCAGGGTTTGGGGTGTCCCAGAGTTGGTGTTGGCCAGCTTGTGAGTGGGGCTGGATCCTGGGGCAGCTGGCTGAGGGGTCCACAGTGTCTCAAAGTGGTGTAGACCTGCTGTTAGTTGGGTACAGACCCCAGGGGGTCCTGGGGCTAGTGCTGTCTCACTGGTGGGCTGAGCCAGCTTCCCAGGTCTTTGGCTACAGGTTCCTTGGGAGCCCTGGAGCTGGTGTTGGCCCTCTGGTGGGTGGGACCAGTTTGTAACATGGCTGGCTGTCCCAAACCTGGTGTTGGCCTGCTGGTGGGTGGGGCTGAATCCCAGATGGCTGCCTGAGGGGCTATGGTCATCCTGAGGCTGGTGTCTGCCTGCTGGTGGGTGGGATTGGGGCCTAGGGGATCCTGGGGCTGGTGCCCACCCACTGGTATGTGAGGTCATTTCCTGGGCCTGGTGCCTACCACTGGTGGGTGAGGCTGGTCCTGTGGCTAGTACCAGCCCACTGGTCATTGGAGCTGGGTACTGGGCCTCTGGCTGCAGGGTCCTGGATGTCCTGGTGTTAGTGCCAGCACACTGATGTGTGGGGCTGTGTCCTGGGGCATCTGTGGGCTCAGGAGTTCTTAGGCAGCAGGCCTCCTGGTGGGTGGGGCTGTGTCTCTGCTCGGCTGTCTGCTTGGCCTGAAGTGTCCCAATACTGGTGCTGATAGGCTGGTGGGTGGGACTGGATTCCTGTGCTGATAAGCTAGAGGGAGGATTCCAAAATGTTGCTTGTCAGCCCCAGTGTCTACATAGTAGAAGAAGCTCTACCAAATGGCTGTCATTAGTGTCTATATCCCTAGGCCCAGACCCAGTTCCCTTCTGCCTCTCTGGGACACTCTTCAAGATCAGCAGGTGGGCCTGACCTAGGTGCCTTTCAAACGACTGCTTCTGCCCTGGACCCCAGAGTGTGTAAGATTTTGTGTGTGCCGCTTAAGAACAGAGTCTCTATTTCCCACAGCCCTCTGGGCCTCCTAAAAGTAAGCCATGCTGGCCTTGGAAGCCAAACATTCTGGGCTCCTCTTTCCAGTGCATGACCCCGGGCTGGGGAGCCCAATATGGGGCTCAGACCACTGGCTCCTGGGGGAGAGCCTCTTGTGATTGTAATTACCCTCCCCTTTGTGGGTCACCTACCCAGGGTTTGTGTCTTGACTATACCGCTTCTCCACCCCTCCTACCCATCTCATTGTGGTCCCTTCTTTACATCTTTAGTTGTAGATCTTTTCTGCTAGTCTTCCAGTTTTTCTCATCAATAGTTTTCTCTATAAATAGTTGTAATTTTGGTATGCCTATGGGAGGCAGTGAGCTCAGGGTCTTCCTACTCCACTATCTTGGCTACTCCCCATCGATCGCAAAGTTATTTAAAGGGTGGCTTAAATCAACATAAATTTATTCTCTCATAGTTCTGGAGGTTAGAAGTCTGAAATATAGGTGTCGGTAGGTTGGTTCCTTCTGGGGGTTCTGAGGGAGAATTTGTTTCATGTGTCTCTCCTAGCTTCTGGTGGTTGCTGGCAATTCTTGGCATTCCTTAGTTTGGAGATGCATGGCTCCAATCTTTGCCTTCATGGCATTCTCTCTCCACCATCCCCTACCCCTTGTGTGTCCATGTCTTTGTTTTCTTTTTCTCTTCTCATAAGTATATCAGTCATTGATTAGGGCCCACCCTAATGCAGTAAGATCTCGTCTTAACTAATTACATCTGCAAAGACTCTATTTCCAAATAAGGTCAGAGTCTCAGGTTCTAAATGGACATGATTGGAGGGAGAATACTATACAACCCACTCTAAGAAATAACACGGGCTGAAATCATTTAGGTCTCTGTAGACTATAGTAACATGTTTGGCTTTTACTCTGAGGGAGATGGGAAGCTGTATGAGGGTTTTGAGTCCAGAAGTGACATGACCTATTTTAAAATGGTTATTCTGGCTGCTGCATTTAAAACAGACAGTAAGGGGCAGGGTGAGATGAGGGGAGACTAGCTGGGAAGCTATTACCTCCTATTCTTACTAAAATAATTCAGATGCCAAAAGATCATGTTTTGGATTAGAGTGAGACCAAGGAAATGGAAAGTGGTTATATTCTGGATGTTTTGAAAGTAGAGCCAACAGGATATTCTGATGGATTGGAGGTGGCACAGGAGAAAAAGAGAGGAGTAAAGATTACTCAAGATGTTTTACCTCAGCCACTGGAAGAAAGTAGTTGCCATTGAATGGAGATAAGAAAGGCTGTGGGGTGGGACAAGTTTAGGGGAAATATTGGATGATTCATTTCTGATATAATTTCAGAAGCCAATTAGATATGGAAATGAATATGTCAATTAGGTAACTGACTATGTAAGTCTCAGTGAGTGCAGTGAAGAAGACTTGGAAAGAGACATAAAACTGAGAGTCATCAATATATAGATGGCATTTAAATCTATGAGATTGAATGAACTCACCAAAAGAGTGAAGATAGAAAAGAGATGAGGCCCAAAGACTGAATCTTAGGCCACTTCAACAAGATCAGAGATCAGAAAGAATAGAAGAAGGAGCTGCTGGTGAGGGAATACGGAAATCAAGAGAGTGGGGTGTCCTGTTATCCAAGTGAAGAAAGTGTTTCAGGGAGGAGGGAATTATCAACTCTGACAAATGCTGGGAGGAACATGAGGGAGACCAAACACTAAACATTGAATTAGCAATGGGGAGGCCATTAGTGACCTTAATAAAAGCACATTTAGTAGAGTGGTGGTCGTGGATGCCAGCTAGGAAAGCCACGAGAAAACAGGAGAAGAGGAATTGAATGGAATGGAGAACTTGGTGTGAAATTTTGCTATAGAGCATTGGTTACCAACTGGGGCAGTTCTTCTCAGGGGAAATTTGGTCATGTGTGGAGACATATTTTAGCTGTCACAACTGGGGCGGGGGGTGCTACTGGCAACTAAGTGACAGGGGACAAGAATGCTGCTAAACATCTTACAGTGCATAGGATATCCTTCACTGATGCATCCAGATCATTCTCCATTCTTCCTCACAAAAACTTAGCTTTGAAACTATTGTCACCTCTCTTTCATACCCACTCTCTTTATGCTATAGTTATCTAACATTCTCTAGGTAATTACCCTTCATTTTTAGAAAATTTAAACTCTTGATTCACTCTCACCCCTTGAACAATTCCCATCTTAATTCTTATTGATTTCAATATCCACCTGGAAAATCCAGCAGTTCCCCAGTCCCTTGAATTTCCCCTCTTTTGGTAAGCTCGTTCTCCAGTTCATCACTTCCACAGTCTTCTCAGCCAGGGTCTTTGTTGTTGCCGGTCACTACAAGCCCTCCATAAACTGTTTCGAGCAGGCTACTTTCTGACCACTGCCTCCTATCTTCCCAGGCTATTCACTGTTCTGGTTCTATTTATGTGATTTCATGAGGGTCCTAAAATTTATTTTCTGTCACATTTTAGTTGTTTTTCATGCGCTTCATGTTCTCACTTTTCTCTTTACCTTGGTGAATCATTATCATTACTCCATTCCATACAACTTTTTCTTCCTTGTTT
The DNA here is from genome assembly GCF_949987535.1 of Balaenoptera acutorostrata. NCBI lineage: Eukaryota > Metazoa > Chordata > Mammalia > Artiodactyla > Balaenopteridae > Balaenoptera > Balaenoptera acutorostrata. The sequence goes on from NC_080069.1 coordinate 94,871,725, forward strand.
TTATCTCATTTCCTTTTTTTACACTTTGCTAAAACCTAGTTTTCTCTTCCTACTACTTTCCTGTACTTCTGAAGCTGAATTGTCTCACTTAAATTTCGTGACCACAACCTCAAGAAGATTATTAGTGTTCCTAGCAATCATTCTATCTTTTCCTACTTTATTTACTCTTCTGACAATTATTCCATAATTTCTCAAACCCCCAGATTTCCCCACCAGCCTCCACCTTACTCTCCATTGATGACTTGTTCTCTATTTCATGGAGAATTAGTTCTCAGAATAGAACTTCTGGGAGGGACTTCCCTGGTGGTCCAGTGGTTAAGACTCCACGCTCCCAATGCAAGGGGCCCGGGTTTGATCCCAGGTCAGGGAACTAGATCCCGCATGCCACAAATAAGAGCCCACATGCTGCCACTAAAAAAGATCCCACATGCCACAACTAATACCTGGCACAGCCAAATAAATAAATAAATAAATAAATAAATAAATGTTAAAAAAATGAATAGAACTTCTTCAAGCTTCCTCTGCCACATCTACCCACCCACCAACATTTATACTCATATACTTGGCTTTCCCCTCTGGTACTAAAACTGAATTTTCTGAACCCCTCAGTTTAAGGCCAACCATTTGGACACTTGATCCCGTTTATCTTCAATTTCTAATTGCTTTATAGTTTCTCTTTTAGAGGAGTTTTCATTTCGTGTCTATTTGTAGATTAAAAAATCTTCAGATTTATTATGCTTATATTGGATCTATGGATGATATCTTTCAGTAATTCTGGAAAAAAATTTCTATTATCTCTTGGATCCATAGAAACTATGGGTAATATCCATTATGCAGACATCCTGGAATTTTTTTTGGATAATTACTAGAATTTATCCCTTTGTCCTCCACCGTCACTTAATGGCACTTTAATACTTTTTTCTCTTTTTCTCTATGTACAGTATTCTAGACAATTTCTTAAAATCTGCCTTACTGTTCACTGATTTACTCCTTGCCTGTTTTCTAATCTTCTGCATAATTCTTCACTTAGTTTTAAATTTCAGTTTGTTAATATGTTTATTTCTTTTAGAGAAGCACAATGGCCAGCCTCCTGCGTATTTTAAAGTTCTAGACACCCAAAAGTCTGTATTTTTCTCCAGGGTATCCTAGTGACTTGGTGCTTGCTTTTCCTTCATATGTGTTCACACTGATCCTAACTTTACCAGATTCCCTTACTTTCTTGTCAGCTCATTCAATTATTTAAAAATTTCTTCCCCCCACCTCACCCGCTTTCAAATTTTAGCAAGCGTTTTCACATGTTAGTTTCTGAATGTTTTCAGTATCTCTGTTCTACCCTAGTGACAGAAATGGAAGTCCCATAAATTCTTTCCAACAATTAATTTTTAACAGACCCCCCCCCCGCCCCCGATTCAATGATAGAAAAGAAATACTAATACAGTAAGGCATGGTGTTGCAGGCTAGGGCCAAGGGGCCAAATCACGTCCACTGCCTCTTTTTGTATGGCCTATGAACTAAGAATAATTTTAACATTTTCAAGAGTGAAAAACAAGGATAGTATTTTGTGACATGTGAAAATTACATGAGATTCGAATTTCAGTATCCATAAATAAAGTTTTACTGTAGTACATTTAAGCCCATTTGCTTATGTGTTGTCTATTGCTGATTTAACACTATAGTGGCAGAGTTGTGACAGATAGAGCACGGCCCTGAAAGCCTAAAATATTTACTATTTAGCCTTTTACAGAAAAATTTTTATAGACCTGCTGTAAAGCAACGCCTTTCATGTTTACCTAATACAGGGAGTTGAGAGAGAGAATTGCTAAGAAAGGGATAGTTCCTTTATGATCTATGAGTGTAGGTGTTTATTTACGCCAAGTTTTTTCTCGTTCAAATGCTCCTCAGATTCTCTTTGACACTTTGGCACTGATGATCAATATTTTCATGATACAAATCACATTATTTTTAATGCTCTACTCTCCTTGATATATGTTACTGCGATTACTTTTGCCATATGGTAACAAATAGAGCTCGGGAATTTCTAACTAGGTTGCTTCTCCCATTTACACTTGCCATTTTTAAAAACAGAAAATGTCCAAGTTCCATATAATGTAGGAGTTTTCCATTTACTCTGCAGAAGCATGTTACATGAGGAGGAAATAAAATCTACAGATGATATGCATTAAAGCAGTTTCCTTTATTTCTGGGAGTTAAAAACATTTTGTCAAATAACTTAAAATAACCTTGCTCCTTTGGTAGAAATTGCACTTCCAGCAGCCGATAGTAAAGCTGTTATCTGGAGGAGGGAATGATCTGTACAGTTATTGTGAAACATTCTCAATCATCAGCCGTGTTACAAATGTGCCCGAGATCATCTTCCATAGTATATTTTTAAATCTTTCACTCAGCCTAATGAGATTTCTGAGTTAATCTGTGTGGAGAAACTTAAATTAGGGAAATTAAATAACCTCTTTCTTTCCCACACATTTTGAGTTTCCATTAAACAATAACAGTAGTAATTTAATAAGATATTTCTAGTATAGAGAAGAGACCCTGGAGGAATTCTGAACCACGACTATTGAATGGGAATGCCACATTCTTCTGTACTTAGGGTCACATGAAAAAATTTAGCTGGAAGAGGGTTGTTTCTGGATGAGTCGGAGGTAATTAAGCAGTGGGCCAAAGAGAGCCTCGGAAGAAGGAGTCAAGGACAGGATGAATTTGCAGGAAGATCTGCAACAACATTGCAGATCCAAGTTAAGAGAGGTTATCAAAGCCATTTCAGAGGCGAAGAAAAAAAAAAAATAACCACGTGGCTGTTCACAGCAAGGATTGCAGGTAAAAGCCATACATGTGTTAGTAGTGAATATTTTGTATGGGCCAAGATCCAGTTGTCTGCTTTTGCTTTTTGAGTCTGGCTGATTTAAATGAGATTTATTGCTATTAGTAAACATGCTGTTTGAGAAAATGCCACAACAAAAAGTGAATTCTAATAAGGTCTCTGGTAAAAGTTAGGACTATCCTGGCACAACTGGAGACTGTGGAGACAGAGCAGGAATCCCGGCAAAATCCCAGTAAGAATTTCCTCTCATTATAACTATCTCTTCCATTTCTTTACTTAAAATAGTTAGCCTCATCTAGAACAGAGGTTCACAATTCTGGTTGTTAGAATCACCTGTGGAATTGGCACACGCACACAGACACACACACACACACACACAAATGGAAATTATGTCAGGCAACAGATGTGTTAACTAGCCTCATTGTGGTAACCATTTCACAATATATTATATGTATCAAATCATCACATTGCACACCTTAAGCTACACAATATTATATGTCAATGCTACCTCAATAAAGCTGGAAAAAAATTCAGATACACTGAATAATATGGATAATATAGACTCTATATTTTTTTCCTCATCCTTTTATACTAATCTGTATTAATCTGCAAAGATAGCTCCTTCACTTGAAGATATTCCCTTAGACTTGGCTCATTTGAAGTAACAGGGTAAGCTGGGGTATGTATGTATTTGGGAAAAATTAATATTAAAATTTACATCACGCATTCTGTTTTACTTATAGTGTTATATTTGTGTGTGGTATTAATATAGAACAAGGATTCCTGGTTATCTAACCCATGAGTCAAGTGATCAACTGATATACTTTAAAAAGAAAGCTCATCAGAAACTGACCAATAGGGGGATGGAGGACAGAATCCCATACTCCACAGGGGTTTCAGGAAGCAAAGTGGGACATGGTGATAATGATGAAGAGTATGTGTCAAGTACTGGCCTAAACCCTTTATGTGTTTTGTCTTTTTAAAACGTTCACAAATAACCCTATGACGATTAATGCCATCTCCTGGTAAGAGCTACATCCATATTTACAACGAGTTTGCCCTGCTTGGGAGACACTAGTATAATGGGAAGAAAACTTTTAAAATTAGAAACACCTGAATTTGAATCCTAATTACATCAGTTGTTAGATGTTTGTTCTTGGGTCAGTTATCCATATTGAGCTTCTCTTTCCTAATATTTGAGATGAAAACATCTTGGCTATTATGTGTGATAATTAGAAATCATGCATATAAGAAACATAAATAATATCTGGCAATAGTTGGCATAAAATAAACATGATTCCTTTCTTTGTCTCTTTCCTTTTCACAAAGTACTGACTGTTCTAGGTGCATTTTTCTCCTTTAATCCTCACTACAGTTGTGTCAGTTAAATATTATTACTTTATTTTACACTTGAGGAAACCAAAACTTAGAGAAATTAAATAACTTGTCTGAAGATAGGTGCTAAGTCACAGGATCAGGCTTTGAACCCAGGCAACCACCTGGGTGAGAACACTGAGATAGAACACTCTTTACCTGTTAGGTAGTATCCTTAAATTCCCTTCAAACAGGCACATGGATACTTTCTTATTTGGATGTTCTACTGCTGATCACTACAGGATACTATACAGAGAAAAATGGAAATAAGTATGGGAATTAAAGACATTTCAAAATTATATCCTTAATCATTATAGACTCCAAATAGTACCAGGACTGAGTTTTTCTTAGCCTCTTTCTTGACTTATTTTTTTAGATTATTCAGCAGAAATCCTCTACATCCCCATTCTTGCAATTTTATACTTAAGAAGGGTGGAGAGAACTCTTCAGTTTTCCCCCATTTTTTCCTTTCTCTCCACAAAATCTCTTGTTGGTTCTCAAAGGAGAAAATAAGTATGAAATTATGGCAATTAAGAATAAAATCCATGACCAGTCAAAGTCCCACTTTTTCTTAATTTTTGCAAAAGATAGAATTAGTTCAGGTAGGTCCATAAATTTCAGATCAGTGATCAAGTTAATCTAAGTCTTGAGAATAAGTCAAGATGTCTAAAGGAAGAGTGATTCCCAAGTAGATAATCGTATCTCATTATGATTAGAGTTTGTTAATTGGCTATCACAAAACAAAAGACAAGAATCTCACAAAATCCCCAAAACAAACCCCAAATGAAAGCAACTTGCTAGAAACAAAAGAGAAACAAGCTGATAAAAAGAATAAAGGGAAAAAGATAAAGGATGCCAGGTTTTCGTAGATTATCTTTTTACTGTTTTATTGACTGTAATCAGGAAACCTGATAAGATGGTACAGTGCTTTTTTTTCTGTGACTTGGACAATTCACTCAGTTGCCACAGAACTTCCCTGTGCCTCCTTCAACAGGTCCAACTGTAGTGATTACCACTGAAGCATGTGCACCCTCAATTTTCTCACTTTTACCAGCAATTTAAATTTCAATGTAAGCTCAGATATTTGTGTTTGGTTTCCAGAGCTGATACATTTTGCCTGCACATTTTGGAAATATTACCATGGAAAATAACTGATAAAGATTAAATTAGTGGTAGAAATTATAATGTATGTGGTGATATAATCTCTTAAAAAAGTCTTTAAAATAATGAAAGTAATTTTAACTGATTTTAAGCTGTAAATTTCTCTCTCTATATATTTTAGAAAGTGAACACAAAAATTAATTATAGTTACCTTTGGGAGAAGAACTGAAGGGATAGAGGTTTTGGATGAGAGGAATAGAGAAGCAATGTTTAAATTTTTTTAACCTTTATTGCTCAATTTTTTAATCCACATATGTGGATTAATTTTTTTTTTAAGTCAAAAGTACAGTAGAATTCTGGAGACTTCTTTTTCTTTAAAAATTTCTTTACTAAGAAGTAACTAATAAGTAAGATATTGATATTATTTAAGGATTAAGCATAGGCTTTAGAAATCTTACATTTTCATGTGACAAAATCTGTCTGAAATTTACTTAAATTCATAGAATGTATTAAGTTTAATTTTTTGTATGGCATATTTATGGAAACAGTGGAATATTTTACAGTAGCTACCATATCAACTGGTAGAAACATCCATTGAGTTATTTGGTATAATAATTGCATACATGGTCCTTGCCCCTTAATCCTAATATTGTTCTGTTGTAGTTAACTGACAGCTTCATTAAATCATTCTTATTACCTTTGGGTTTTGCACTACTGAAGCTGGAACTCATGTTCTCCATTGATGTGTTAACAGTCTTATCAGCAAATCTGCTTTGCTCTGAGAAGAGTAAACATCACCATTAAATTTGTTATTTGCCCCATGTGTGAGGACTTCAAGCTCAAGAATGTCATGCTGAAACCTTACCATTATAACATAAGGAATTCCACAGGAAATGACTTTCTGATATTAATAGTTAGAAAAACCCATGATAACACTAAAATACAGTTTTATTCAATTCTTTTCCAGAGTCTTTGAGTCTGTGAAGCAAGAATGTTTTCACAGTTGCTTAGAAGTGATCTGGCAGTGATATATGAAGGTTAAGAGATTGGGCTTTGGGGTTAGACAGACCTTGGCTCTGTTCTGTGTTTACCACTTGGTAGCTGCTTAACCTTGAACAATTTATTTAACCTCTGTGAACCTCAGATTCTTCATCTATAAAATGCAGATAATATTACCTTACTTTATAGTGTTGAACTGAAATTAAATGGACAATTAATTTAAGGCACTTAGCATTCAATTATTATTGCTATTAATATTTTCATTGCTCCATACTTCCCTCATATTTATGAAAACTTTGTACAATGAGGAAGTTTGCCTAAAAGTATAATCAAAATAGCTTAAAACTCTGATAATGATAATAATAATAGCTAACATTCATTGTACTCTTTCCAAGTACTTTTCTTTCATTATCTTATTAGATTTTTCACAACATTGGACTTATTCTGGCCAAGATGGACTAGCAAAGATGAGATTTATCCTTCTACCTAAAGTAACTAAATCAAGACTTTGTACATGAGGAGGAGAGATATCTCTGAGAGATAGGAAACAATTGCAGTGAGCCCTACAATTTCCCTAGCTTACTGACTTGATAGCATCTCCATGCCATGGTACAGAGAGGGGGAAGTCCATGTCTACCCCAGGAGACTTCCTGAGCTGAGAAGACAAAAGGTGAGAGTCTGGTGAGATCAAGGTAGCTAGAGTTTACAGAGCAGACTATCAAAGAGGAGGGAGATGTACAGAGAACTGTGGAGATCTTCAGAGATACCCTCTTCAGTATTCAAGAGAATACTGATTAGCACATGCATATGAAGAAACTACTGAGGCATAGGAAAAAGAACAACCTGAAAGGATTACAGGGAAGGGTAGCTGGCACTCATATAGGGCCAGCAATAGTCCCTGTTCCCACTAGCCAGACCTTATAATTTATGAGACATTGGATAGAGCACTCAGAAAAGTCTTGCCCCAGTAGTGAGAAATCATTAACCCTAGTCTAAGTGTTGCTCTGGTTCTGTCTGACAAATGTTAAAAGCAAGGTCCAAAAGGGTCTAATTGTTTCCAGGTTCACTCTGGACAAAGTACAAGAGTAGTTATTGACATAAAAATAAAAATCTAGCACCAGACAAGATAACATTCACAAAGTCTGACATCCAGTAAAAAATTATAAGGCATTGGGCTTCCCTGGTGGCACAGTGGTTAAGAATCCACCTGCCAATGCAGGGGACATGGGTTTGAGCTCTGGTCTGGGAAGATCCCACACACTGTGGAGCAATAAAGCCCGTGCACCACAACTGTTGAGCCTGCGCTCTAGAGACTGCAAGCCACAACTACTGAGCCCGCGTGCCACAACTACTGAAGCCCGCATGTCTAGAGCCCGTGTTCCGCAACAAGAGAAGCCACCGCAATGAGAGGCCTGCTCACTGCAGCGAAGAATAGCTCCCACTCGCTGCAACTAAAAAGAAAGCCCACGTGCAGCAACGAAGACCCATTGCAGCCAAAAATAAATAAATTTTTTTTAAAAAAGTGTTTAAAAAAATTATAAGGCATATAGCAGGAAAGTACAATTTGTAATGAGAGAAATCCCTATATTAAAACTAACCAAGAACTAACCCAGATGTTAGAATTAGCAGAGGTTGACATTAGAACAGTTATAACTGCATTCTGTATGTTCAGAAAGCTAGAGCCAAGATTAAACATGTTAAATACAGACATGAAAGATATTTTTAAATATCCAAATTGAACTTCTATAGATGAAAACTACAGTGTCTGAGATGAAAAGTACACTGGATGGAATTAATGACAGACTGGATATTGCAGATGAAAAGACTAGTGAATTTCAAGACATAGAAGTAGAAAATATCCAAAATGAAACACAGAGGACTGAAAGGGACTAATAGTATTATTATTATTTAAGAGTACATTAGTGAGCTGTGTGACTACTTTAAGTGTGTGTAATTGGAGTTTCGGAAAAGGGAGGGCCAGAAAAATATTTGAAGAAATAATGAAAAATTTCCAGTTGGGTAAACCCACAAATACAAGAAGCTCAGTGTGAAGAAAATGAGAAAATCTTAAAAGCTGCCAGACTAAAAGATATATTACATATAGAGGAACACAGATAAGGATTACAGTAGATTTCTCAGTGGAAGCAATGCAAGTGAGAAGATAGTGGAGTGACATCTTTACTATACTGAAATAAAAAAAAAATCTGCCAACCTAGAGTTCTATACCCAGTGCAAATATCTTTCAAGAATAAAGATGGTGAATAAAAGACTACTGTACTACAAGAATGTGAAAGAAAGTCCTTCAGGTAGAAGAAAAATGATACCATATGTAAATGTAGAGCTGAACAAAGAAATACTTTAAACACCCCAGTTAAGAGCAGAAATTGTTAGACTGAATAAAAAGACAAGATTCAACTATATGTTAACTACATAAAATGTACTTTAAAGACACAAAAGGATTAAAAGTAAAAGGGTGGAAAACAAGAAACCTGATAACGATAATCAAAAGAAAGCTGAAGTGGCTATATTAATATCAGTCAAAATAGATATCAGAGTAAAGAGTTTTACAACACTGCTGGAGAGAGAGAAAGAGAGAGACAGAGAGACAGAGAGGAAGAGAAAGAGAGATCTTAAGCAATTGGGGGCTGGCAATTCCACAATGTACAGGGCAGGCTGGCAGACGAGAGACCCAGGAGAGAGTTGGTATAGTTTTGAATCTGAAGGGAGGCTGGAGGCAGAATTCCTTCTTTCTTGGGGGATCTGTCTTTTCTCTTATGGCTTTCAACTGAACGGATGAAGTTTGCCCCCATTATAAAGTTTAAATGTTAATCACGTCTAAAAAAATACCTGACCAGACAACTGGGTACCATAGCCTAGTCAAGTTGATATATGAAATTAACCATCACAGGTGGTTAATATTTTTAGCCTCCTTTTTTAGATGAAATAAACTAAGGCTCAGAAAGATTAGATAACTTGCTCAGGGACACATGTCTAGTAAGTAGCAGAACTGAGATTCAGGCTCAGGGAAGCTGCCTCTGGAAAATATCCTATTAATCAGTATGTTACACTGCTGAATTTAAATGTTGCAATATAGAATTATCTCCTCCTTTGATACAGACTCTATTTGACTAAAATCCTCTTTTAGGTGATGTATAGACACCTTCGTTGAATCTCTGTATAGTATACATTTGAGGGCTAACTTCTATCCCTTAGATTAAATTTGTTAAGTGAGATCAGATTATTCTACTATGAGGCTTACTAGAATATGAGTATTTGCTTAGCCCATGGATGAGTGCAGCATAAATGTGAACTCATTGTGATAAAAAGATCTTACATTTGGGCTTCCCTGGTGGCGCAGTGGTTAAGAATCCTCCTGCCAATGCAGGGAACATGGGTTCGAGCCCTGGTCTGGAAAGATCCCACATGCCGCAGAGCAGCTAAGCCCGTGCGCCACAACTACTTAGCCTGCGCTCTAGAGCCTGTGAGCCAAAAATACTGAGCCCACGCGCCTAGAGCCCGTGCTCCTCAACAAGAGAAGCCACTGCAGTGAGAAGCCTGTGCACCGCAACCAAGTGTAGCCTCTGCTCACCACAACTAGAGAAAGCCCATGCACAGCAACGAAGACCCATCACAGCCAAAAAAAAAAAAACCCAAAAAAAGAAATCTTACATTCATTATGCGTCTATTATGAACAGACACATTTTGCATGTATTATTTAATCTTAGAACATTGCAGGTTCTCTATAAACTTTATTTCCATCATAACATTATGGACCAAATGTTATGAATAAATGGTCACATTATTTAGGAAAAGTATTCCTTTTGACTTTGTATTGAAAGATTTCTCTTGTGTATTTTATTAATAAAAATTGTATATACTTAAGGTGTACAACATGGTGATTTGATACACACACACACACACAGTTAAATGAATACTATAGCCAAGCTCATTAACATATCTTTTCCTTACATAGTTACCGTTTTTCCGGGGCTTTTGTGTTTTTTTGTTTTTTGGGGTTTTTTTTGGTAATTAGAGCACCTGAAATCTACTCTCTTACCAATTTCCAATATTCAGTAAATATAGTGTTACTAACTATAGTCATGCTGTAAATTAGAGCTCTAGATTACATTAGATCATATTCATCCTACATAACTAACTTTGTACCCTTTGACCAACATGTCCTTATTTCTCCCATGTCTGAGCCACTGGTAACCACTGTACTACTCTCTGCTTTCATGTATTTGACTTTTTTAGATTTCACATGTAAGTGAGATGATTTAGTTTTTTTCTTTCTGTGTCTGGCTCATTTTGCTTACCACAATGTCCTCTAGGTTCATCCATGCTGTTGCAAATGACGGAATCTTCTTTTTTAAGGATAAATAATATTTCATTGTGTGTGTATATATATTTATCTCACAATTTCTTATTTGTCTGTTGATGGACTCTTGTGTGTTTTGTTTTTCTTCATATTTATTTGAACAATAAAGTAAATACTAAAAGATTTTCAAACGTACTTCATAAAAATCTGCATTATAAGACTGTAATTTTGTTTTTCTCTCAACCATAGTTGCTCAGGTTTTTATATGTGCTGTGGAATTCATGGAGCTTAATCAGCATAATGTGTCTTTATATCTTTTATGGCATTGGGTCCCAAATAGCTAAACAGCAAAACTCCTGGGCTAATTTATACAAAGAAAATGTTTAATAGTGAGTTACACAGGAAAAATAGTAGTGACCTTATTTCTTCTCAATGTGTTACCCATCTTCAGCTCAAAGCCAAACTTGAAGATCCTCTTCCTGCCAGAAAGAAGTGGGATAACCCCTGTTCATCACACCACAGAGCAGAATACTGTTTCTGTAGAACACAGACAGCTAGCCAGAGAATAAAGAAACAGGGAAAAAAACCTGTTCAGCCTTACAAGAGAAAAAACCAGAAATAATTCCTGTGGAAAGAGAAATCAGTTGCAGACATTTATTAGGTGGTACTGGAAGGTTTACAAGGACTCATACATAAAGTTATCAGGTAGAGAATGAGGCTGAAGACTTTCTGCAATTAGTATTGGGTATCTGATGCAAGGATGCAATCATCCGATTACAGACTAGGACGAGTATGTAATGGGGTAGGACACAAAAATCAGAATCAGCTGAAAGTGAATGAAGGGGCAAAATCCAAAGTAGACAGAATAGAAAATGTTGTCTTAACCAAACCAGGTAAGAGTTTTTCTAGTTCGTTAGGTAAATGTACAAGTTAATCATTCACCAAATATTTTCTGAGCACCTTGTCTGTGCCAGTCCCAGGACTAGATGCTGGAGAGAAAATAGAGCAAAGCAGATACGGTTCTTCCCTTTTTGGAGATTACAGTCTAAAGAAGGAGGCAGATTAATAAAATAATCAAAATGTAAGTGTGAAATCACAACTGTGAAAAGTAGTCCCATCCTAGGGCTTTCTGTAATGCTGTCTGTCCTCTGCCTGGGAAAGTGTTTCCCTCAGCTGTTCGTTTGATTAATTCCCTTACCTCTTTTCAAGTGGTTGCTTAAATGTCTTCCAAAAGAAGAGTACCCTGATCATCCTATTAATATTACAGCTTCTACCCACCTCCCTTCACTGGCTCTTTGGCCTACAGTTTTTTTCCCCCGTAGGATTTATTGTCTTGTAACATACTATGTGATTTACTAATATACATGTTTCTTGATACTGTGTCTCCACTGCTCAAATATAAGCTTCTCGAAGGCAGGGACCTCTGTTTTGATAATTGGGTTCATATCCCAAGTACCTAGTACAGTACCTGACACATCAGAGGTGCTCAGTATTTGTTAAATGAGTGAATAAATGAGGCTATGAGAGTCTATCAAAACATCTTACAGTGGTCAAAGTTGTTATAAATTACTATACCTGACTTAACTCCATTGTAAAATGTATACTGCTTTAATATAATTCACTCAGGTTTTTCAGTTTTCTCAACTGATTTCTTCATGAAATCCCAAGAATTAGTAAAAAAAAAAAAAAAAAAGTCAAGCCCTCTCACTCTTCATTTCAATTCTGATACTCAGCTTGTGCCAACCAGAAAAGTAGCTTCTCTGCAGAATGTTGCTTTAATGTGATTTATTGTTATCTGATTTACTTTTATACAGTTTAACATTACATACCTAGACATGTGTGATGTGGGTTAGTATGCATTGTGTTCATGGTATATCACAAAACTTCCTTGGCCTCTGATTTCTCAAATCTTTTCTATTCTTAGTCTTTTAATGTGTGTCATTTTATTGCAGTATTTTCTTACTTCATCTTCTCCATGACTATTTTGATGAAAACTGTAATTCATTTGTATAACATTTCTATGGTTTAGAGAGAATGACATTATATTTGTCCTGGAGAATTTAGGTTACCTGGGCTTAACCCCAGTGAGGGATCTTCAGCCTATAGTTAAGCATTGATTATGTGCCAGAATCTGGGGATTTAAAAATGGGAGGACACAGAGGATCTTCAAGGAATTGCTTAGTTCTGTTATCCTTGGAATTGAGCTATTAGAGATGGTTCACTGCAGCCTAAATTCTGGGCCAATCATGTGTAAGCATTGTCATAATTTAAAGAGCCTGGTGGAGCTAAATTTTTCTTGTTAATGTTTTTTTTTTCTTTCTCTCTAGTGGCCCCCTCAGGACTTATCAGAAGTCTCTGTAGAAATCAAACCTATGTGTAACTGGCTATCTTTATGCACAAATCTAGGGTTCACTGACATGGGTTTCATTAGAAACCTGTATCTTCCACCCTCAGGCACTTAATAAGGATGTCTTCTAGTCTTAGATGCAAGTAGAATTGTAATTGTTCTAAGAAACTTGTTAATGTTGTCTCATCCTGAAGTACGCCACCCAAGTTGCTCAGTGTGGTGAGAAGAATGAAACCACAGGTGAGAGGAATGAAAGATGAGGCTGGAGAATTAATGAGCCAGCTCAGAAGAGAATATTATTCTATACTGGGGAGTTTTAACTCCATCCTGAGGCAGAAGGCTTCTATTTAAGTGTTTTATTTTTTTAAGTCAGCGGAATGGTATAATCAGATTTGCATATTTGGAAGATCACTAGGGATGCAGTGTGAAGAGTGAATTGACGTGGCAGGATGAGATGCAGGATAATCTACTTGAGGGATCATGGTGACCTGAATTAGAAAAATGGCAATGGAAAAGGAAGAAGTATAGAGATGGTCTTGAGGTTGGTGTGCAGAGGAACCGGAGAGGGAAAAAAAGATGAAACCCATATTTCTGGCTTGAGTATATAGATGTCACTTTCAGGACAAGCAGCTCTTTTGGATAAAAGATGATGAATTTATCTATGGACTTACTGAGTTTAGCTATCTGTGGGCCATCAAAAATGTCATCTGTTTAAACAGGTATGTGTCTCTGGTGCTCAAGAGAGATACTTGGATGGAGGTCAAGATTTGGTATTTATTAGCACATAGATGTTACTTGAAGCTGTAGTTGTGAATAAGGTTTACCAGGGATAGGGTGTGGAAAGAGGAGAAAAGAGAGCCAGTACTGTGATTTACTATTACAGGGATATATGGAGAATGGAATTTGGTAAATGATACTGAGATGGAGTTGTCAGAGAGTAAGAAGAAAATCATGTTCATAAGCAACGGACCCATTATAGCTTCCATCATCTAAATGGATCTTGTAAGTTCCCAAGGACAAGAGCAGAGTGGAGAGGAAGACGGTTATTGCCAAGGTCTTTATTGAAGAAGGAGAATGACCAGGTGGTAGTAGATAATGGTGACTGATGGTGACTAGGTAGGGAGAGTGTGGCTGAATGACTAGATGCCTCACAGTAATAAGAACAAAGAGTTTGAGGTGTGAGAGAATGAGAAACCTTCCTTTGAGAAGTTTGCAGGAAAAACAAGATTTTGAGAGGAGTGCTATAGACTGAATGTTTGTGTCCCCCCAAATTTATTAGGTCAGGAGGGTGAATCTCTTATAAATGGGGTTAACATCCAAATAAAAGAGATACTGGAGGGCTCTCTCATCTCTTCTGCTTGTGATAAGAAGGCTGTCTATGAACAAGGAAGCGGGTCCTCACAGTACACTGATTTGGCTGACACCTTGATCTTGGACTTCCCAGCCTCCAGAACTGTGATAAATAAATTTCTGTTGTTTATAAGCCACCCCATTTATGATATTCTATTATAGCAGCTTGAAATGGCTAAGGCCAGTTTAAGTTAAGGCATGAGAGGGATGAAGGAAACAGTTAAAAGACTGTGGATATAGAGGAATTTTGTATATAACTCAGGACTTAGGATTCTAGAGGGCACAGTGGGAAGGTTTGGCACTGGGGAACAATAGGTAGTGTGTTAAGGGGAAAGCAGCACAGAGTATTATGGGGTGGTGATATGGTAAATGATAGCAAATAAGAAGGCTTTCCTTGGGTGTTGCCTATAGATAACAGGGATTTGAGATGGATGGGTTTAACTGTTAGTAAAGTTGCTAGATAATCAGTCTTGACTCTGCCTGTATGTGGCTGGAGTTCTTAGGTTTCTTAGGAGTCATTCTTGGCCATCAGAATCCTAGTTTTTTTTTTTTTTTAATTAATTAATTAATTTATTTATTTTTGGCTGTGTTGAGTCTTTGTTGCTGTGCGCAGACTTTCTCTAGTTGCGCTGAGCAGGGGCTACTCTTCGTTGCGGTGCATGGGTTTCTCATTGCAGTGGCTTCTCTTGTTGCAGAGCACGGGCTCTAGGCACGCGGGCTTCAGTAGTTGTGGCACGCAGGCTCAGTAGTTGTGGCTCGCGGGCCCTAGAGCACAGGCTCAGTAGTTGTGGCGCACGGGCTTAGTTGCTCCGCGGCATGTGTGATCTTCCCAGACCAGGGCTCGAACCCGTGTCCCCTGCATCGGTAGGCGGATTCTTAACCACTGCACCACCAGGGAAGTCCCAGAATCCTAGTTTTTGATAGATGAGATCTTGAGGCAGAATGAGTGACCCAAGGTCTGGATTGATGGCAAGTGCTATGTGAGTGACCCAGGTTTCTGCAAAGTGGCCAACCATGTTGAGTTCTATGTGCCAACCTTTGTAGTACGTGGAACACCCCCACTCTCATTTTCAGGTCACAGTTGAGATCTGAAGACTTCTTTGTCCCTTGGGCCATAGTTATGAGCTCCTTTTAAATGCTTCTATAGCATTATATAACTTCCTGATCATAACACTGGCCAAAACACATTATTGCCAGTTTATATAGCTATATCACCCATTAAACCCTACTTTTTAAAGGACAAGACATTTCTGATCTACTGATCTATTTCCAGACACTGGCATAGTGAGGGAAATATTCCCCTACACACTCATACACACACACAGACACAGACACACACACATATACTGTACATATATAGTATGTGAGTGGGGCTAATATATCCTGTGGGTATTGTACCTCTCTCTGAGGAACTGGTATGTGCCTGTGCTCAGGGGAGGTGTTCTATATTAAGGTGGAGTTTTTCTGCGCTCAGTGTCTAGGGCAATGTGTTGAGCAGAGAGGCCGAGTTGCTTGTCTACCGCTCACATTGATCATGGCCAGAAGAGGGCAGCAGAGAGGCACAGACCGGAGGTGGTTTGACGTGGTGCAGAGACTGGGTGTAAGAGAATACAAAATCAGGAGGGAGAGTTTTGGATGCCAGAAACAGGGTGGTGCTCTTTACAGAGCTAGTGCTAGGAAGGGGTAGGTTTAGCAAGGAGAGAGTTAGGAAATTCCCAGGTCTAAAGAGGATATTTAAAAGAAAATTTAAACCTCAAAACCAAGGTATGAAGCAGGAAGTAGTAAGGTATTTACTTCTTGGTTAGGAGGTAATTTGTAATCATTGTGTTTTTTACCGACAAGAATGTCCTTTGAAGACCAGGTCAAGCCTCCACTCTGTTTCTTATGTGACAGATAGAGGAGTATGACCCTGAAAGTGTGGCCTGTCAGTCATAGGAAGGAAGGGTGAAGGGCTGAGGAAGCTTAGGCAAGTGAAGGGAAGGCCATGGATGTGCAAGAGAGACTCTTCAAGTAAATGCTGGGAGGCCTGCCTCTTAGAGACAGGGCAGGTCCATCTGTTCTGAGTGGCCCAATGGGAGAAAAACTGGGACTAATGAATGGGACTAACTAAAAGCTAACTACAAACTGGGACTAACTCCCTGGCAATGACAGGGAGAGGGATCTCAGATTCAAAACTAGAACTGCCTTCTCTCTAGCCTCATCTCATGCCACTCCCCCTCTGGTCTGCCACGCTAGAGCCACCCTGGCTTCCTTTCAGTTCCTCACACATACCGAGAAGTTTCCTGCTGCTTCACTACTAGCATGGTTGGACTTCAAATCTATCATCCCTCAAGGCTCTATTGAACTGCCATTTCCTAAGAGTCCTTTTCCGACTATCTTCTGCTATTCTCTATCACATTCACTTCCTTTTGAACACCCGTAACTATTCATCCTTATGCATTCCTTTATTTCGCTCATTTATTGTCTACCTTACCCTGAGGGGCAAGGACCGAGTGTGTTTTACTCCCCATTGTATACCCAGCATCTAGTATAATACTCAACTTGTGGTAAGTGGTTTAATACACATTTGCTGGACAAATATACTGAACAGGTTGCCTTTGGAGGGAGTTGTCCATGATGGAAGGTATTTAATATAGAGTGGACATACTGTTGGCCAAGGCATTGTATAAAGGATTCAGGAATCAGATGGATATTTATGTAAAGTGGCACTTGAAGTTCCTTTCTGTCATTTGATTCTACTATTCCAAGAAACAAAGTATGTAAAGTTAATGACTCTAAAATTGAGGCAGTGATGAGTTCATTGCTTATCAATGAAAATGAAAGAAAAATAAATATGGCTGATTAAAGAGTAATGAAGATCTTGTCAAGCTATTAATAAAAGTAGAAAATATAATTTGTAGGAGATGTGGCCCTTAAATCAGTCAGTAGACTGGGGTAGATTCCTAGGAAAATATTTAGGGACTGATACAGAAACAGATCTGCAAATAACTACTTACTCTCTTTGTATCTTTAATAACTAGCACAGTATTTGGCACACAGTAAATAAAAAATAAATACTGAATAAATAAGGGAACTTTTAAGAACCACACCACCATACTTTTTCATAAAGCTATCCAGCTATAGATTCTGCATTAGCTCATCTCCTTTGCTTGATGTTATTTGCCCATTTACAGCTTAACACCTTCCTACACATGATATACTTACAACATGTCATTAAAGTGGAGATAAAATAATGCCTCCATGAAGATAGTCATGCTCCTCATTGTTGGGTGTTGATGTAGAACAAAATCGTTGCTGAAAACATTTTCAGTTTTCTGAAATTGCCTGTGAACTGCTGGTATATTTTTGTCAAACTTGATCTTTAAGTAAATATAATAATAATTAATGCTCATTAAGATGGTAGACATGATTTAGGTAATTACTTTTTAAGTTTTTTTCACCATGCTTATATCACTGATTATCAACTATTAATACTAATTAAATATATATTTATTTTAATATTAGCTATTATGGTGAACAGACTTTAAGGTGGCCTCCATGACCCCCAACTCTTGGTTCATATACTTTTGTAATCTCTGCCCCTTGAGTGTAGGTGGGATCTGCATCTTGTTTATAGCCAATAGAATATGGAAAAGGTGATGAGATGTCATTCCTGTGATTGCTAAATTATATAAGATGCTGTCTTGCTAGTATGCTTGCTGTAGGGCCTGTAAGCACCAAACAACTTAATAAACAGAACTGTTTGTTTTGAAACAGTTGTTTCTTCTGGCCTGTTTTTTCACAAGACACTAAGTGTGTTGTGAATGGAGAAAATTTGGAAACTTCGCATGGAGTGCTTAGATAGTGCTTTAGGATTTGTATCTCTACTAACATACTTCATAAACAAACAAACCAATCCTCCAGTCATTTGAAGATTATAACTCTTGTTATTGACTATCTAGGTGTACTATTAATAATGTCATCATTGGCAGTAAAAGCAAAAATAGACAAACGGGGCTACACTGAGCTTAAAAAATTTTGTAAGTCAAAGGACACATCAGCAGATTAAAAAGGCAACCCACAAAATGGGGGGAAATGTTTGCAAATTATATATCTGATAAGGAGTTAAAATCCAAATATATAAAGAACTCTTACGACTCAAAACCAAAAAATCAAATAACTGGATTAAAAAATGGGCAAAGCACTTGAATAAACATTTCTCCAAAGATGATATACAGATGGCCTACAAGCAGATGAAAAGATGTTCAACATCGCTAATCATAGAAATGCAAATCAAAACCGCAGTGAGATATCATTTCATGTCCATTAGGATGGCTATTATTATTCAGCATATTTTTGGAAGTTTTAGCCACGGCAATCAGAGAAGGAAAAGAAATAAAAGGAATACAAATTGGAAAAGAAGAAGTAAAACTGTCACTGTTTGCAGATGACATGATACTATACATAGAGAATCCTAAAGATGCTACCAGAAAACTACTAGAGCTAACCAATGAATTTGGTAAAGTAGCAGGATACAAAATGAATGCACAGAAATCCCTTGCATTCCTATACACTAACAACAAATAATCTGAAAGAGAAATTAAGGAAACACTCCCATTTACCATTGCAACAAAAAGAATAAAATATCTAGGAATAAACCTACCTAAGGAGACAAAAAACCTGTATGCAGAAAACTATAACGCACTGATGAAAGAAATTAAAGACAATACAAACAGATGGAGAGATATACCATGTTCTTGGATTGGAAGAATCAACATTGTGAAAATGACTATACTACCCAAAGCAATCTACAGATCCAGTGCAATCCTTATCAAACTACCAATGACATTTTTCACAGAATTAGAACAAAAAATTTCACAGCTTGTATGGAAACGCAAAAGACCCCAAATAGCCAAAGCAATCTTGAGAAAGAAAACTGGAGCTGGAGGACTCAGGCTGCCTGACTTCAGACTATACTACAAAGCTACAGTAATCAAGACAGTATGTTACTGGCACAAAAACAGAAATATAGATCACTGGAACAGGATAGAAAGCCCAGAGATAAACCCACACACATATGGTCACGTTATTTATTTATTTATTTTAAAAATTATTTATTTATTTATTTTTGGCTGTGTTGGGTCTTCGTTTCTGTGCGAGGGCTTTCTCTAGTTGTGGCAAGTGGTGGCCACTCTTCATCACGGTGCACGGGCCTCTCACTATTGTGGCCTCTCTTGTTGCGGAGCACAAGCTCCAGACGCGCAGGCTCAGTAATTGTGGCTCACAGGCCTAGTTGCTCCGCGGCATGTGGGATCCTCCCAGACCAGGGCTCGAACCCGTGCCCCTGCATTGGCAGGCAGACTCTCAAACACTGTGCCACCAGGGAAGCCCGGTCACCTTATTTTATTTTATTTTATTTTATTTATTTATTTTTTTTTTAGCACTGACTTTGCTTTAATTCATTTAATCATAATAATTCAATCAGGAAGTTATGTCTTACAGATGAGAAGACTAAGGGATTCTTTTTTTTTTTTTTTTTTTATATTCATCTGTGTATATATTTAATTCAGTTTGTATATTAAACATGTTCACATGGGTTGCAAATATACTTTCAGTTTGTAGCTTTTCACTATCTTCTTTTTTTTTTTTTTTTTCCACACACACACACTGTATTTTATTTTTACAAGAGATAGATAGACTGACACCAAGCATTGTACATGGATGACCACAACAAAAGCAACAATGATTGCAATTACCAAACATGAAACACACTTATACTATGTCATAATATTGACATTCAGTCCAGTAATCCTCCACTGTAACAGCTCCTTTACTTTGCAGTGAAAATTGATTTGTATATTCTTTTCCTCTGAGTCCTTGTGGGATTTTTTTTTTTTTAATTCAGACAGAAAGTCACAAAAATTATACTCATCCTCATCAGTTCACTCAGTCCCATGTAATTAATTTCTTTTTTTTTCATCTTGATCTTTTGTTAGCACTTTTATGAGTTCATCAGTTTTTCATTAGAGTTCTGAAAATGCTTATTCATTCAGTTCAGCAGTACAGTCAGTTACCAGAAACCTGTACTTGTCAGAGTCTTTTCCATGAATTTCTTGAAGATGAAACTCTTTTATAGGAACATATTTGCAACATCATCAGAGTACACCCAGAACTGTCTGTAAATGACAAAAGACTTAAAAATGACCATGGTTAAAGATTTGATGAAAGTTCATAATAATGCAGTTGACAAGAAAATTAGTTATTTCTGAGATATACATTTTAAAGTAATAACTAGGATTATTACTTATAACATTATACCAGAACATATAAGATTTTTAGACGTTTCCTGTAATGTCTGAAACATTTATATTAACATATTTCCATACATATTTCCATACAAATACAAATATAAGATTTTTAGAAATTTCCTGTAATGTCTGAAACATTTATATTAACATATTTCCATACATATTTCCATACAAATACAAATATAAGATTTTTAGAAATTTCATGTAATGTCTGAAACATTTATATTAACATATTTCCATACATATTTCCATACAAATACAAATATAAGATTTTTAGAAATTTCATGTAATGTCTGAAACATTTATATTAACATATTTCCATACATATTTCCATACAAATACAAATATAAGATTTTTAGAAATTTCATGTAATGTCTGAAACATTTATATTAACCTATTTCCATACATATTTCCATACAAATACAAATATAAGATTTTTAGAAATTTCATGTAATGTCTGAAACATTTATATTAACATATTTCCATACAAATAACCCAATGAAAGTTTAGTATTAGTTGTTTTGTTTGTTTTTTTATACTGCAGGTTCTTATTAGGCATCAGTTTTATACACATCAGTGTATACATGTCAATCCCAATCGCCCAATTCACATCACCATCCCCACCTCATCGCAGTTTTCCCCCCTTGGTGTCCATATGTCCATTCTCTACATCTGTGTCTCAACTTCTGCCCTGCAAACTGGCTCATCTGTACCATTTTTCTATGTTCCACATACATGCATTAACATACGATATTTGTTTTTCTCTTTCTGACTTACTTCACTCTGTATGACAGTCTCTAGATCCATCCACTTCTCAACAAATGACTCAATTTCGTTCCTTTTTATGGCTGAATAATATTCCATCGTATATATGTACCACAACTTCTTTATCCATTCGTCTGTTGATGGGCATTTAGGTTGCTTCCATGACCTGGCTATTGTAAATAGTGCTGCAATGAACATTCGGGTGCACGTGTCTTTTTGAATTACGGTTTTCTCTGGGTATATGCCCAGTAGTGGGATTGCTGGGTCATATGGTAATTCTATTTTTAGTTTTTTAAGGAACCTCCATATTGTTCTCCATAGTGGCTGTATCAATTTACATTCCCACCAACAGTGCAAGAGGGTTCCCTTTTCTCCACACCCTCTCCAGCATTTGTTGTTTGTAGATTTTCTGATGATGCCCATTCTAACAGGAGTGAGGTGATACCTCATTGTAGTTTTGATTTGCATTTCTCTAATAATTAGTGATGTTGAGCATCTTTTCATGTGCTTCGTGGCCGTCTGTATGTCTTCTTTGGAGAAATGTCTATTTAGGTCTTCTGCCCATTTTTGGATTGGGGTGTTTGTTTCTTTGATATTGAGCTGAATGAGCTGTTTATATATTTTGGAGATTAATCCTTTGTCCGTTGATTCATTTGCAAATATTTTCTCCCATTCTGAGGGTTGTCTTTTGGTCTTGTTTATGGTTTCCTTTGCTGTGCAAAAGCTTTGAAGTTTCATTAGGTCCCACTTGTTTATTTTTGTTTTTATTTCCATTACTCTAGGAGGTGGATCGAAAAAGATCTTGCTGTGATTTATGTCAAAGAGTGTTCTTCCTATGTTTTCCTCTAAGAGTTTTATAGTGTCCAGTCTTATATTTAGGTCTCTAACCCATTTTGAGTTTATTTTTGTGTATGGTGTTAGGGAGTATTCTAATTTCATTCTTTTACATGTGGCTGTCCAGTTTTCCCAGCACCACTTATTGAAGAGACTGTCTTTTCTCCATTGTATATCTTTGCCTCCTTTGTCATAGATTAGTTGACCATAGGTGCGTGGGTTAATCTCTGGGCTTTCTATCTTGTTCCATTGATCTATGTTTCTGTTTTTGTGCCAGTACCATATTGTCTTGATTACTGTAGCTTTGTAGTAAAGTCTGAAGTCAGGGAGTCTGATTCCTCCAGCTCCATTTTTTTGCCTCAAGACTGCTTTGGCTATTCGGGGTCTTTTGTGTCTCCATACAAATTTTAAGATGATTTGTTCTAGCTCCGTAAAAAATGCCATTGGTAATTTGATAGGGATTGCATTGAATCTGTAGATTGCTTTGGGTAGTATACTCATTTTCAAAATGTTGATTCTTCCAATCCAAGAACATGGTATATCTCTCCATCTGTTGGTATCATCTTTAATTTCTTTCATCAGTGTCTTATAGTTTTCTGCATACAGGTCTTTTGTCTCCCTAGGTAGGTTTATTCCTAGGTATTTTATTCTTTTTGTTGCAATGGTAAATGGGAGTGTTTCCATAATTTCTCTTTCAGATTTTTCATCATTAGTGTATAGGAATGCAAGAGATTTCTGTGCATTAATTTTGTAACCTGCAACTTTACCATATTCATTAATTAGCTCTAGCAGTTTTCTGGTGGCAGTTTTAGGATTCTCTATGTATAGTATCATGTCATCCGCAAACAGTGACAGTTTTACTTCTTCTTTTCCAATTTGTATTCCTTTTATTTCTTTTTCTTCTCTGATTGCCGTGGCTAGGACTTCCAGAACTATGTTGAATAATAGTGGTGAGAGTGGACATCCTTGTCTCGTTCCTGATCTTAGAGGAAATGCTTTCAGTTTTTCACCATTGAGAATGATGTTTGCTGTGGGTTTGTCATATATGGCCTTTATTATGTTGAGGTAGGTTCCCTCTATGCCCACTTTCTGGAGAGTTTTTATCATAAATGGGTGTTGAATTTTGTCAAAAGCTTTTTCTGCATCTATTGAGATGATCATATGGTTTTTCTTCTTCAATTTGTTAATATGGTGTATCACATTGATTGATTTGCGTATATTGAAGAATCCTTGCATCCCTGGGATAAATCCCACTTGATCGTGGTGTATGATCCTTTTAATGTGTTGTTGGATTCTGTTTGCTAGTATTTTGTTGAGGATTTTTGCATCTATATTCATCAGTGATATTGGTCTGTAATTTTCTTTTTTTGTAGTGTCTTTGTCTGGTTTTGGTATCAGGGTGATGGTGGCCTCATAGAATGAGTTTGGGAGAGTTCCTTCCTCTGCAATTTTTTGGAAGAGTTTGAGAAGGATGGGTGTTAGCTCTTCTCTAAATGTTTGATAGAATTCACCTGTGAAGCCATCTGGTCCTGGACTTTTGTTTGTTGGAAGATTTTTAATCACAGTTTCAATTTCATTACTTGTGATTGGTCTGTTGATATTTTCTGTTTCTTCCTGATTCAGTCTTGGAAGGTTATACCTTTCTAAGAATTTGTCCATTTCTTCCAGGTTGTCCATTTTATTGGCATAAAGTTGCTTGTAGTAGTCTCTTAGGATGTTTTGTATTTCTGCGGTGTCTGTTGTAACTTCTCCTTTTTCATTTCTGATTTTATTGATTTGAGTCCTCTCCCTCTTTTTCTTGATGAGTCTGGCTAATGGCTTATCAATTTTGTTTAT
The DNA here is from genome assembly GCF_949987535.1 of Balaenoptera acutorostrata. NCBI lineage: Eukaryota > Metazoa > Chordata > Mammalia > Artiodactyla > Balaenopteridae > Balaenoptera > Balaenoptera acutorostrata. Next base: position 94,895,775 of record NC_080069.1, read on the forward strand.
CTTCTCAAAGAACCAACTTTTAGTTTTATTGATCTTTGCTATTGTTTTCTTTGTTTCTATTTCATTTATTTCTGCTCTGATCTTTATGATTTCTTTCCTTCTGCTAACTTTGGGTTTTGTTTGTTCTTCTTTCTCTAGTTTCTTTAGGTGTAAATTTAGATTGTTTACTTGAGATTTTTCTTGTTTCTTGAGGTAGGCTTGTATAGCTATAAACTTCCCTCTTAGAACCGCTTTTGCTGCATCCCATAGGTTTTGGGTCGTCGTGTTTTCATTGTCATTTGTCTCTAGGTATTTTTTTATTTCCTGTTTGATTTCTTCAGTGATCTCTTGGTTATTTAGTAACGTATTGTTTAGCCTCCATGTGTTTGTCTTTTTTACGTTTTTTTCCCTGTAATTCATTTCTAATCTCATAGCGTTGTGGTCAGAAAAGATGCTTGATATGATTTCAATTTTCTTAAATTTACTGAGGCTTGATTTGTGACCCAAGATGTGATCTATCCTGGAGAATGTTCCGTGTGCACTTGAGAAGAACGTGTAATCTGCCGTTTTTGGATGGAATGTCCTATATATATCAATTAAATCTATCTGGTCTATTGTGTCATTTAAAGCTTCTGTTTCCTTATTTATTTTCATTTTGGATGATCTGTCCATTGGTGTAAGTGAGGTGTTAAAGTCCCCCACTATTATTGTGTTACTGTCGATTTCCTCTTTTATAGCTGTTAGCAGTTGCCTTATGTATTGAGGTGCTCCTATGTTGGGTGCATATATATTTATAATTGTTATATCTTCTTCTTGGATTGATCCCTGGATCATTATGTAGTGTCCTTCCTTGTCTCTTGTAACATTCTTTATTTTAAAGTCTATTTTATCTGATATGAGTATAGCTACTCCAGCTTTCTTTTGATTTCCATTTGCATGGAATATCTTTTTCCATCCCCTCACTTTCAGTCTGTATGTGTCCCTAGGTCTGAAGTGGGTCTCTTGTAGACAGCATATATATGGGTCTTGTTTTTGTATCCATTCAGCCAGTCTATGTCTTTTGGTTGGGGCATTTAATCCATTCACGTTTAAGGTAATTATCGATATGTATGTTCCTATGACCATTTTCTTAATTGTTTTGGGTTTGTTTTTGTAGGTCCCTTTCTTCTCTTGTGTTTCCCACTTAGAGAAGTTCCTTTAGCATTTGTTGTAGAGCTGGTTTGGTGGTGCTGAATTCTCTTAGCTTTTGCTTGTCTGTAAAGCTTTTGATTTCTCCATCAAATCTAAATGAGATCCTTGCTGGGTAGAGTAATCTTGGTTGTAGGTTCTTCCCTTTCATCACTTTAAGTATTTCATGCCACTCCCTTCTGGCTTGCAGAGTTTCTGCTGAGAAATCAGCTGTTAACCTTATGGGGGTTCCCTTGTATGTTATTTGTCGTTTTTCCCTTGCTGCTTTCAATAATTTTTCTTTGTCTTTAATTTTTGCCACTTTGATTACTATGTGTCTCGGCGTGTTTCTCCTTGGGTTTATTCTGTATGGGACTCTCTGCGCTTCCTGGGCTTGGGTGGCTATTTCCTTTCCCATGTTAGGGAAGTTTTCGATTATAATCTCTTCAAATATTTTCTCTGGTCCTTTCTCTCTCTCTTCTCCTTCTGGGACCCCTATAATGCGAATGTTGTTGCGTTTAATGTTGTCCCAGAGGTCTCTTAGGCTGTCTTCATTTCTTTTTATTCTTTTTTCTTTAGTCTGTTCCGCAGCAGTGAATTCCACCATTCTGTCTTCCAGGTCACTTATCCGTTCTTCTGCCTCAGTTATTCTGCTATTGATTCCTTCTAGTGTAGTTTTCATTTCAGTTATTGTATTGGTCATCTCTGTTTGTTTGTTCTTTAATTCTTCTAGGTCTTTGTTAATCATTTCTTGCATCTTCTCAATCTTTGCCTCCATTCTTATTCCGAGGTCCTGGATCATCTTCACTATCATTATTCTGAATTCTTTTTCTGGAAGGTTGCCTATCTCCACTTCATTTAGTTGTTTTTCTGGGGTTTTTTCTTGTTCCTTCATCTGGTACATAGCCCTCTGCCTTTTCATCTTCTCTGTCTTTCTGTAACTGTGGTTTTTGGTCCACAGGCTGCAGGATTGTAGTTTTTCTTGCTTCTGTTGTCTGCCCTCTGGTGGTTGAGGCTATCTAAGAGGCTTGATGGGAGGCTCTGGTGGTGGGTAGAGATGACTGTTGCTGTGGCGGTCAGAGCTCAGTAAAACCTTAATCCACTTGACTGTTGATGGGTGGGGCTGGGTTCCCTCCCTGTTGCTGTGGCGATCAGAGCCCAGTAAAACCTTAATCCACTTGACTGTTGATGGGTGGGGCTGGGTTCCCTCCCTGTTGGTTGTTTTGCCTGAGGCAACCCAACACTGGAGCCTACCCGTGCTCTTTGGTGGGGTTAATGGCAGACTCTGGGAGGGCTCACGCCAAGGAGAACTTCCCAGGACCTCTGCTGCCAGTGTCCTTATCCCCACGGTGAAACAGAGCCACCACTCGCCTCTGCAGGAGACCCCCCAACACCAGCAGGTATGTCTGGTTCAGTCTCCCCCAGGGTCACTGCTCCTTCCCCTGGGTCCCGATGCACACATTACTTTGTGTGTGCCGTCCAAGAGTGGGGTCTCTGTTTCCCCTAGTCCTGTCACAGTCCTGCAATCAATTCCCACTAGACTTCAAAGTCTGATTCTCTAGGAATTCCTCCTCCCTTTGCCGGACCTCCAGGTTGGGAAGCCTGAGGTGGGGCTCAGAACCTTCACTCCAGTGGGTGGACTTCTGTGGTATAAGTGTTCGCCAGTCTGTGAGTCACCCACCCAGCAGTTATGGGATTTGATTTTACTCTGATTGCGCCCCTCCTACCGTCTCACTGTGGCTTCTCCTCTGTCCTTGGACGTGGGGTGTCCTCCTTGGTGAAGTCCAGGGTCTTCCTGTCAATGATTGTCCAGCAGCCAGTTGTGATTCTGGTGCTCTCGCAAGAGGGAGTGAGAGCACGTCCTTCTACTCCGCCATCTTGGTTAATCTCCCGGTCACCTTATTTTTGATAAAGGAGGCAAGACTATACAATGGAGAAAAGACAGCCTCTTCAATAAGTGGTGCTGGGAAAACTGGACAGCTACATGGAAAAGAATGAAATTAGAACACTCCCTAACACCATACACAAAAATAAACTCAAAATGGATTAATGACCAAAATGTAAGGCCAGACACTATAAAACTCTTAGAGGAAAACATAGGCAGAACACTCTATGACATAAATCACAGCAAGATCCTTTTTGACCCACCTCCTAGAGAAATGGAAATAAAACCAAAAATAAACCAATGGGACATAATGAACTTAAAAGCTTTTGCACAGCAAAGGAAACCATAAACAAGACAAAAAGACAGCCCTAAGAATGGGAGAAAATATTTGCAAATGAAGGAACTGACAGAGGATTAATCTCCAAAATTCACAAGCAGCTCATGCAGCTCAATATCAAAAAAACCAACAACCCAATCCAAAAATGGGCAGAAGACCTAAATAGACATTTCTCCAAAGAGGATATATAGATTGCCAACACACACATGAAAGGTTGCTCAACATCATTAATCATTAGAGAAATGCAAATCAAAACTACAATGAGGTATCACCTCACTCCAGTCAGAATGGCCATCATCAAAAAGTCTACAAACAATAAATGCTGGAGGGAGTGTGGAGAAAAGGGAACCCTCTTGCACTGTTGGTGGAATATCAATTGATACAGCCACTATGGAGAACAGTATGGAAGTTCCTTAAAAATCTAAAAATAGAACTACCATATGACCCAGCAATCCCACTACTGGGCATATACCCTGAGAAAACCATAATTCAAAAAGAGTCATGTACCACAATGTTCATTGCAGCTCTATTTACAATAGCCAGGACATGGAAGCAACCTCAGTGTCCATCGACAGATGAATGGATAAAGAAGGTGTGACACATATTTACAATGGAATATTACTCAGCCATAAAAGAAACGAAATTGAGTTATTTGTAGTGAGGTGGCTGGACCTAGACTCTGTCATACAGAGTGAAGTAAGTCAGAAAGAGAGAAACAAATTCCGTATGCTAACACATATATATGGGATCTAAGGAAAAAAAAAAAAGGTTCTGAGGGACCTAGGGGCAGGACAGGAATAAAGATGTAGACATGGAGAATGGACTTGAGGGCACAGGGAGGGGGAAGGGTAAGCTGGGATTAAGTGAGAGAGTGGCATGGACATATATACACTACCAAATGTAAAATAGCTAGCTAGTCGGAAGCAGCCGCATAGCACAGGGAGATCAGCTCGGTTTTTTGTGACCACCTAAAGGGGTGGGATAGGGAGGGTGGGAGGGAGATGCAAGAAGGAGGAGATATGGGGATATATGTACTGGTATAGTTGATTTACTTTGTTATAAAGCAGTAACTAACACATCATTGTAAAGCAATTATACTCCAATAAAGATGTTATAAAAAAAAGGAATATAGAAAGAAAAAAACAATAAAATAAAATAGCAATTATCTACTCTTTTTATATAAAAAGACTAAAAGATGTTATTAGTGAATGTTTTTGATCTTTGTAGGAATCATCTGAGAAATTGCCTACAACTTTCATTTTGCTACGTTTTCCAAATTTAGAAAAATACTATAAACATACTATATATGTAGAAAAAGATGAAATGGTATTTAATTAAAAAAACCCATGTCTTTCAGATAAAACTTTGAGTTTAAAAATAAAGTTATGAGAGACAATGAAGGTAATCTATTAAGATGCTTGTGAAAACTATTTAATATTCCACTGTTGTATGTACTCTGAGAATTCTAGCTGCTGTAGGCAGGAGAATTTTACCATAGAATTACAATTGATGAAGAACCATGAATTGAGAATGTTACTGGCCATAATTGCATAATACCTTTCTAATATGTTGTTGTTTGGAGGGCACTATGGTTTGTAAAAATTAAAAAGCAGAAACCTCAATTAAATAGAGTCAGAGACCACAAGGGGGACCTCTCACACCCTAGACCAACAGGCAGAAAAAAAGACTCCCTCTTCTCACCTGGCAAGGACTCAGCCAATGAAAGACACTCACAGCTCTGCCAATGAAAAGCCATGAACTCTTTGTTTACTGTAGCCATCCCAACTTCCTTTCCCCTCTATAAAAGAGTTCTCCTCTCCATCTTTCTGGGGACTTGCACATGGCTTGCCATGGTTGCAGACCCTGAATTGCTATTTTTTTCTGATCCTGAATAAACCCATTTTTGCTGGAGAAATAACTGGCACTCTATTTGTTTTAGGTCAGTAGGTTATCCTTCAACTAATCTTCAAAGCCTCCCAGTTTTGGAATCTTAGAGAATCTTAGAGAAGGAAGGAAGCTTGTATCATTTGGTTTGATTACTTTTATTTCACATCTGGGAACACAGGGACATATATAATCTCCTCACTGAAACAAAGCCAGAAGGCAGTGTAGTCTCTTATTCTTCTCTTCTTCTGTAGTGTGCTAAGTACATATATCTGAAGATGATTCTGCAAACTTATCTAATAGCTGAGTTTTTACAGTTGAATTTTTTTTGGATAGGGAGGTAATTCCCTGTGCTTAGAAAGGAATATTAAACATATTTTTACCCAATGGTCTATGTGAAAATTGTAAGTGTATAACATAAGGCACACCACTTATTCAGGACCTCTACACAAGATATGCTGATCGACCTGAGTATAGGTTTTTTTGGGTTCCTGGACCCAACTCCAACATGTGTACTGGGGGCTTCCCCATACCAACAAGCAATTCTCTGACATCAGCTAGGTGTCCTACAATCCATCTGCCGGAAGATAGCATCACATCCCAGGGGTTAAGGGTTCAGTCCCACAAGTCTGCTCCCATCCCCCTCACCTCCGGTGCCAGTTGCAAGTCCAGATTATTAACTATACTTCTGACTGACTGGCTATAAATCAGAGGTTCCCAGGACCCTCTCCTTGGGTTTGACTAATTTGCTGGAGAGGCTTACAGAACTCAGAGAAATAGTTTACTTAATAAATTACTGGTTTATTATAAAAGGAAAAAATTCAGAACAGCCAGGTGGAAGAGATACATGGGGCAAGGAATGAGGGAAGGGATGAGGTGCTTCCATGCCCTCTTGAAGCATGACATTCTCTCCAAATCTACGTGTATTCACCAACACAGAAGCTCCCCAAACCGTGTCCTTTTGGGTTTTTATGAAAGCTTTGTTACATAAGCATGATTAATTAAATAATTGGCCATTGTCGATTAATCCAACCTCCAGCCCCCATCTCCTTTCCCCAGTCAGAGGGATAGTGCTGAAAGCCCAACCCTCTATTCACAGCGTTGGCTCTTCTGGCAAACAGCTCCTATGCTTAGGTGCTTTCCAAAAGTCACTTCGTTAGCATAACAAAAGACACCTTTACAACTCTCAACATTAGGAGATTCCAAGGGTTTTGGAGCTCTGCCAAGAAAGGAGAGGAAGACCGAATAAGTATTTTTTTATTGTAAGTCACAGTATCACAATAGGCATTTTTTTGGGGGTGGGGGGTGGGATATTAGATCTTCAATATTGTACTAATTGCAAAAAATGCCCGATCTTAGCTATGATTTCTCAACTATAAGATTTTAAGTGATGTCCTCATCAATTCTTTATTTAACCCCTTAGCTCTTTTAATTAGAATTGAGGAGATCAATTTTCCTGTGATACAAACTTTGAAAAGTTCTTGCTGAAGCGACCTTTAATCCAGAATGGTTTCTGTCTCTTCTACCGTAATATAACAGGACTTTGTAGACTGCACTAGCTTTTGATTAAATGAGAACGACTTCTAGTTGAGTACTGGAAAATGTTTTGCATCTGATGCAAAAGGTATTGGCTCCATATTCCTTTCTATTTTATGTTATTAAATATCACCCTCAACCTTAGAAATACTTGGAATTTAACTTAAATTATGCATGCCTATTAGTTACTCTTACTTAAATTTTTCACTATGTATAAGCTACATATGTCCCCTGGTTGCTAATGTGGTGAACATCTTTTACTAAATATATCAAATGAAAATATTAAGAAAACAAACAAATGAAATTCAGAGAATAAGGTATGTTGATTTTCTAGGTTTACAACGTTGCTATATACACTAGGGACCCTGGCTGTAGTTTAGGAGAGCCATTTAGGGATACAGTCCAGTGGTTGATTCATCACGTTCCAGGGTTTAGTCTTCAGTTTTACAAGGCCAGAAATTTGGTCTTGTCAGAACTCTGAGATAATTAGACCCTAGGAAATTGCTTCATTTCAATAAAAAAAGAGAGAGATGTATAAACTAGAATATCAATTTACTCACTTGTAATGAGAAATATAACTAGCTAGGACTGAATCACTCTTGTTAGCAAATGAGCATATTCTTTCCCTGTGGGCAATAGACAAAGGCTACAACGTTTAATCAGAAGACTCATTTGATGAAAATAGATTTGTTTAATTTTAAGGAGTGCCTCTCCTAAATTAAGGATAGACTAAATTAAGATTATAAGGATAGTCTTACCCTCTAGAGGATAGACACCTATTGAATCTATTGGCCTACAATTTCCATCCCTTGAATATGCACTTGCTGTGTTTTAGAGCTTGTCTGTCTCTTAGCCAATTGCTTTCTCTAGGCTGTTATGTCTACCTTCAAAATTCCATATCATATTTTTAACCTTTTTAAACATTTCTAATGTTATTTTAGTGTTCCATACTCTAGCACTGAATATACTTGTATAATTTCATTTCTTCACTGGTCACAATTGTATAAGTTTTTGCCTAAGTAGATGTTTTGAATTCAGTCTTCTGAAGTATTTCACTATATGCTTTATATGAACTTGCTACAAAAGCATAAATTATGTTTTCTAGATCAAATCAGTCGGGGTCAAACTAGGTTCCCCAATATGGTCATATCTACATTTTTTAGTTTACTTGCACTCACTATGTGAGTTTTCCATTAAGTCTCCTTGCAACTACTTTCTGAAGTCCCTGGAAGGCATTGCACTTTTAAGCAGCCTGATGCCCACGAAGGAAGTGCTGCACTCCTGGAGATGCCCATCAGTGCAGACAGTGCAGCTGCCCCTGTTTGATGTCACTGGCCCTGGTTCCTGCCCTGAGAATGCAGTCTTCTGCTTGCTGCATGTGATACCTGTCATCAAAGCCAAGTCTGTGTCCCACTGCTGCAAGAGCTATGGCTCATAAGCCATGCTGCCACAGAAGCAGAAGCAAAATAGTGGGATTAAGATAAATCATGATAATGGCCAACACCAAAATAAGACACTTCTGGGTAAAGTCAAACACTGAGGCAATGGAGTCAGCAGGGGTCAAGAAAATATGTGACAACCAAGAGAGTCTGCCTTAGAAGAGAAGAGGATTTTGGAGGTGGCTAGAGAAAGAAGACGAATGAAAGTTGAGCTATCATTGTAGGAGGGTGGAAGAGACCTGATGTTTGCCCATAGGACGCCTATAAGTGAATGTAAAGAAAAGTGCCCCCTCCTCCTGGTAGAGGCAGCCACTCATCAGGGAGCATGACTTGAAGAGATCAAGGGCTGGATTTTTCTGTTTTCATACCCTCTTGGCCAAGTGCATTTATGCAGGGGACATATCATACAACTGCTTAAAGAATTGATGACATTTAACAAGAATATTGAAAAATGACATAATTAAGGGAAACTGGATATTTTTAAGAATACAAACTTTTTTGGTGTTTATCACTAAGATATTTATCTTATAGCAAGAGTTTCTTCTTAGTTGTCAGTAAAAGGAAGGGAAGTAGGTTTAAAGTACTAAATGTAGATTAGGTTAGTGTTGGTTATCTAGTTTATGTTGTATTAACCTCATGATTCTCACTCCCAGGTGCTTTGCAGATTCAAATTGTGAGCATTTTCATTTGAGGTTAAATCTGGAATTGACTTTCAGCAGTGTGTGCTGGAGGTGTGATACAATGGAAGAGTCTCTGGCGGGAATATGGCAATGGAAGAATATTAATATGGATGTGTGCAAATAATAGAGTCGTAAACCTTGGCAGAAAAACAACTACTTCACTTTTCTAGCAAACTGATTTTCTGGACTCATCTCAAATCAATTTCTAAAATCACTATGGCCGTTTTTGGCTTCCCAAACTCCTCTGCATATCCCCTTCCCCCAACTTTTCTCCACCAGCTAAATCCTCCTACTTTTCAGATTTGAACCCATTATCCCCTTTTCTTCTTTGCAGTTGGCCTGTCATCCATTCTACCCCTTGGGTATCTGCCTCCCCAGGAATTGGCCATGAAGTGAAACTGTCTCCCTAACCTTCCCAGTAGTCCTCTCCACTCAACTTATTTTCTTGTCATGTACCAAGATGGCAACTAGAAACTGCTGGCTTTAATATCTTAGCTGCTTGCTGATCATACTGAAAAAGGGAAAATAAAAAAGTAACACATGAAGAAGACATACATGTCTGAAATCTTAAGAAGTTCCTATAGGCATAATCCTTCATCCTGAGATGGCATCTGGTGGACTAGGTAAACACCTGTTATCGTATTCCTGGGCATTAGACTACTAACAGCACCCCACTTTCCAGCTGCCAGCTATAATAATTTTTGGTGAACTCTTCCCTTAGCATCATAATCATCAACAACAACAACAACAACAAAATAAGCATAGAAACCATTATTTTTTGGTATAATCAAATGAATTTTATTGCTGATAAATTGATATCATTTCTTCAGACTTAGACAATAATAGATATCCTTTTCCACATATTGATTTATTCTTGTTCCTTCCTTTTCTTTTTTGGAACTGGACTTAAGGTGTAGTGACTTGTTTTGAATAGAACCGTTTAAACAACCTGAGGCCCTGGATCTGAAACCCTGGGAAACATCTTTTAAGATCCATGAGCCAAAGTGCTGAGTTTGCGATTTCACCCTTGATCCCATTTTCTGTCTTCTCAACACATTTAAAAATTATGATACAGTAATACATATTTGAGCTCTAAGTTGCTTATATCTGTAGGACTGAACTGCTTGAACTCTATAGCCCACATTGAAATAAAATATTGAACATTTTCCTGACTATTGGTCAGATTATCAAATTTCATCCTGCTAGGCTTGTACTAATCTATATCATCCACCAACAGTTTATGAAAGTACTACTTTTGTTACATAATCTTTAGCAATAAAATATCATTTGAAAGGTATTTTAATATTTCATTAAAAGGGTAATTTGTCTTTGTAAGAATATTAATATTTCATTACAAAGGGTAATTTGTCTTTGTAAGAATTGTGATTTTGTAAAAAAAAGCCACCACAATCCTTATATAATAGCATTTGAAGTATGAAATGTCCTTTTTCTATTGCTCTCCTCCAAGGAATTAAAATGAATGCTAGAGACTTAAAAACCACATCATCATTGTGAATCAAATAGGAGGTAATATTCCCTGGTATTAAATAACTTATGAAAACTAGCATAAAGAATATAGCATGATGAAAATTAGACAAGGTAATAATGAGGTTCACTGTATGGTTTCCCAAAATCCATAGAGAGCAAGTTCAATGAGTCCTAGTGGCAGAAGGGATTTAGGGATCGTATAATCCAACCACCCACTGTGCTGGAGAGAAAACCACAACAAAATAGTATACATGAGTTTCCTAAGGCTTATTGTTGGCACGTAGGGATGCAGCACGCAGTTCTTCTAACTTCCAGTCTTAAGAGTTTATTAAACCATGCTGGTTGTAATCATTATGCCACCAAATTTTTGGCATCTTTTTCAGCCTCATCATTATTACCATGAAATATATCTGGTGACAATGAACTTCAGTCACTTAAAATATACCTCATTGTTATACATAAAAAAATTCTTAGAGGAAATCTTACTTCCTTTAAGCCTTGCCTGATTTTCACATACACAAATGCTTGTTATTACAATTTGTCCTGAAGGAAAACATTTTAGCGCTGTGCTGTTGCCCGTGTTATTCCATAGTGAAGCTGCTCCTGCATTTTGTGTGAGTGTCGTTATTATTGTAAAGAGGGAGGAGTCATTTACTGTCAGTCTGCGTGTCGGAAAAGACTCTTCTTAGTGGTTGTATTAGGGTTCTCCCGAGAAACAGAACCAACAGGATGCATATAGATATTTTAAAAAAAGGATTTATTATGGAAATTGGTTCACAAGGTTATTGAGGGGAAGAAGTCCCACAATCTGCCATCTGTTATCTGGAGAACTAGGAAAGCTGGTGGTATAATTCAATCCTGGAGTCCAAAGGCTGAGAATAAGGAGCTCTGATGTCCAAGAGCAAGAGGAGATGGACATCCCAGTTCAAGAAAACAGAGAGAGAATTTGCTCTTCGTCTGCCTTTTTGTTCTATTTGGGCACTCAGTGGATTGGATGATGCCAGCCCACCCTGGTGAGGACAGATCTCCTTTACTCACTCTACTGATTCAAATGCTAATTAATCTTTTCCAGAAACGTTGTCACAGACAACACCCAGAAACAATGTCTTATCACCTACCTGGGAATCCCTTAGCCCAGTCAAGTTGGCACATAAAATGACCATCAGAGAGGTTATGCTTTTTATTTTCAGAAACTGACATTGATTGAGTATAACTCTGAACTCAAAATTCTAGTGTCTACATTGTCCTATAGTTGAAAAATAATCTACCAATGAATCCACCCTTATCTCAAATTTTGTGTAGCAGTTTGGTTTGCTTGTCACACTATCAATCAACATTTTCATATCTGCAACGATTCAGCCAATGTCATTCTAAGTCAGAAGGAAATAGTATTACCCCCAGGCATTATTGCAATATGTTTCAAAAAGTATAAATCTATTTACAGGTGATGTGAAACATTCTTCACATTTATAGCCACTTAATTGTTACTTCAATAGTGAAGTTAGCCTTGACTATGAACTGGATCCTTTTGAGAGGCTTATTTATGAAGAAGACAAGTTCCTCTTTTCAAGAATTCTGAGGTGCCAATATACTTTGATTTGGCTTTAACTTGCTCCTAACAGAAGATCTAAAACTCAACATTAAAGAAAGGATTTTAGTTTTTAATGAAATGTGGAAATTGATTACCATATATTTTAGCACTGTAGAGTTTTTCCATTACCTTTCTCTTTAGAGAGTCTTGCCAATGGAAACTAAACAACATGCATCATCTGGTGTTTTCCTCTAAAACTTACACTGCTAACAGAAAATGGCATGTTCAGAGTTTTCACAGAAAATTATTACGTTCCCTCCTTGTTCCCTTCTTCCATTTCCTGAGGGTAACTCAACATGGGAAAAGGGGCGCCCTGACTTACCCATAAGCAAAAATATTTGACAAAACCTCACATTTCTTTAAACAGTTACCTTTCCCAGGTCTGATAAAGTAACTGAATTAAAGAGCTATAGAGCATAGGGAATGACATTAATCCAGTTATCTCTCAGAGTGCAGTAAAGAAAATCTGGATTCGATTTTTGTAAGGGAAAAATGAGTATCTCATTGAACCCAATATTTGTGATGACTATTACACTGAATAAAAGAATTAGTTCACTAATTAGCTCTTGGCAGTTCACCTCAATTGATTTTCAGCTTTGAGGCAGAGCAAGTAAATATAACTTTGAGGCAGAGCAAGTAAATATGTTAACTGGAATGAAAGGTTTGAAAATAAAACATAAATGTATTCCTTTTTTCTTATGTAAGCTCAGTTGTAAATCATCTCTTACCTTTTGTCAATCCCGAATCAATTTTGATTTCTCTTTTTTATTTTAAAATTTATTTATTTATTTTTGGCTGCACCTGGTCCCTGTCACTGTGCATGGGCCTCCTCCAGCCGCGTGGAGCGGGGACCACTCCTCATCGCGGCGTGCAGGCGTCTCACAACAGCAGCCTCCCCTGCTGCGGAGCACGGGCTCCAGGCACGCGGGCCTCAGCAGATGAGGCACGCGGGCTCAGCAGTTGGGGCTCACGGGCCCCAGAGCGCAGGCCCAGCAGCTGCAGGTCTTGGGCCCAGCTGCTCCGCGGCATGTGGGATCCTCCTGGACCAGGGCCCAAACCCATGTCCCCTGCATTGGCAGACGGACTCCCAACCACTGCGCCACCAGGGAAATCCCTGATTTATCCTTTTAATTTTAATTTCTGTAACAGAGAACTCAATCAAGCTGACATCATGTCCTTCTAGCTTTATGAATCAAGTGATATACCTACTATCTGTATCAGCACTGTGTCAGGCACTGGGAGAAATACAAAGATGTACAACATGTATAACATGGAGTTTCTGTCTGGAAGGAGGTGGCAATTTAGCTGGAGGGACAAGCAATGCACACCCAAAGTTTCAATAACAATTTGGTAATTAAAAACAATAGAGACTAGTGTGAACTAATGGAATTTGCATTTATCCAGTTTACAAAAACAGTAAGTAATCTGATTGACATCCTAACTTTTGTTTTTGGAATACCTGAGGCATCATAGTAATTTGAAATGGTTCTATCTTTCCACAGGCAATAAATTCAGCTTCTATGAGTATATATATATAGGCCAGACATGGTTAGAGGAAAGAACATATTTGGAATCAGAAGACCTGAGCTTCTGGCTCATCCACATGGCTGATTTACCTTGGGTGAATTATCTAACCCCCTCAAGTGTAAAATAATAAAAATAATAGCACATGCTTGTAGTTGGCTGATCTCATTAATGACCATAATTAATGGCATCCCTGTAATATCTTTTCCCTCATACTATAACACCAGGGTCAGCCATGTGACTTTCATTGGCCAATGGGACAGTAGCAAAGGAAGCAATATGAGAACATATTTTCTCTTTCTTTGCTCTTGCTCCTCTCCCTTTATCATGAGAACATGCCCAAAACTAGGGCATGAGTCATGTAGAGCAGGGTTAAGACAGCTCACTTTGTCCAGCTAAGGCCCAAGGCTTGTGAGAGAACCAAGATAAGGTAATCATAGTTGTTTAGGTGACCTGCCACTGATTGCAGATGCATGAATGAGCCACGCTGAACTCAGGTGAACTGTGCAACCAGTGCCATCAACTCTTAAGCAAAGATAAGTGATTATTGTTTTATGTCACTGAGGTTTGCTGTTCGATTGTTACACAGCAGTAGCTAACTGATAAAATACTTCATTGTTACTGTGGGAATTGAATAGGACAGTGCATGTGAATGAGTTTTGCGAACTGTGAAGCAATATACAAATATGAGTTAAAACTTTTTTAAGATCAATGGTTTATTGAAGATGAGGACATAGAGAGTGATGAGATGTAGATGTTAGTTATTTCTAGTGTCCATCCAAGTGTCCAAGTCATTCTGTCAATTTTTGTTGTTGTTCAAACTGATATAAATTTATTGTGGTCACCTATTTATTTGTCCAATGGCTCAAAAGTTCCTATCACTTATAAATAATTATTTTAAAAGGATACAGTAGGGGACTTCCCTGGTGGTCCAGTGGTTAAGACTCTGTACTCCCAATGCAGGGGTTCCAAGTTTGATCCCTGGTCAGGGAGCTAGATCCCGCATGCCCCAAGTAAGAGCCCGCATGCCGCAACTAAAAGATCCCGCATGCCGCAGCTAAAGATCCTGCGTGCCGCAACTAAGACCTGGTGCAGCCAGATATATAGATAGGTAGATGGATAGATACGGTAGAGAAAAGCCCAATTCTAAAACGTAGATATGGGAAAAAGTCACATGATTGTGTTCACTTAAATCATTTAACTACATAAAATTTTCATTAGCAAGCAGACAATATTTTTTTCCTTAGCAAATTATTAATAGTTTGGCTTGACCAAAGTCAGGGCAGAGAAAAATCCAGGAAGAAAATTATGTATTTGAAATTATTTAACACTAATTTATGGAATAGTTTTACACTGCTGACTTTTTAAAAATTAGATGCTGCAAATATAAATAGAAAATGAATCTACTATTTCTAAGTAGAGTGTTCTCTGAAAGCTGAATTTTAAAAGTAGGCCCTTGGATTTTTGAGCACATTTTTCCAATATCAACAATGATATGTTCTGAGGGTAATCTGTTTAAGCCCACTTAACAGTAATCATTTAACAAATTTTATTGGGAAACTTACATAGGCCTAGCTCTGTTCTAAGGGATAGAGATATATTAGTGACTAAAACAGACAACTATTCCTGTTCTCATGGAACTTGCATTTTATTAGGGCATCAAAAATAAGCAAGACACATAGGTAAGTGAGCAGTATGTTATCTGTCAATAAGTGCTATGTAGGAAAACAAATCAGGAAGGGGGATATGGAGTGTGTCAGTAGGGTTGCAACTTTTACTGAGGTGGTTTTCACTACAGTAGCTGAAGAAGTGGGCCAGGAGCTGTGAACCCAGACAAAGAGAACAATGCTTTGTTTCTGATGAAGGATTATTTCTGGTGGTTTGGCCTTCCTTTTCCTGCTCTGTCCTCCCTCTGTGAGGCCATAGTTTTCATTCTGTATTTGTTGGGATAAAATATAGAGATGATGTGGGAAAGTGTGAGAAGGGCACAATGGCTGAGGGAGAAGAGGAAGAAAGAAGAGAAGAAACATAAGGCAATGGCTGCCAGGCCCCCTTCCAGAGATAGCTGCTCACATAGGGGTAAATCATCAGATGTGGAACTTAGAATTTTCTATCTTATAATGTACTTCTGTACATCAACGTCTTTTCCCTGTTTAAGAATATATGTTACTCAAAGGGGGGGGACTATGTGTACAGTGGGGCAAAAAGTAAAGGGGGTTATTAGTGTGCTGGACTAAGAACCTCAGTCGTGAGAATGTTATTTCATATGAGACAGTAGAACCCGTTACAGTGGGTGCCTACTGACTGTTAAAACTATCCCAAAATATACTCTCTCAAAACAGAAATTTTATTTTGCTCATGATTTTGTAGGTCAAGAATCAAGTTCCCTTGGGGCCAGAAGATCCACATATAAGATAGCTCACTCATGACCGGGAAGTTGGTGCCAACTATTATCTGGGAACTCAGCAGGACTTCAGTCTGGGACCTCAGTTCTTCTTTTTCTTTATTGAAGTATAATTGATTTACAGCGTTGTATTAGTTTCTGGTATACAGCAATGTGATTCAGATATAATATATATAGTTTCAGATTCTTTTCCATTATAGGTTATTACAAGATATCAAATATAGTTCCCTTGCTGTACAGTAGGTCCTTGTTGTTTATCTAGTTTACATATAGTAGTTTGTATCTGTTAATCCCAAATTCCTAATTTATCCCTCCCCCCCTTTCCGCTTTGGTAACTATAGTTTGTTTTCTATGGCTGTGAGTCTGTTTCTGTTTTGTAAATTAGTTCATTTGTATCATTTTTTAGATTCCACATATAAGTGATATCATATATTTGTCTCCTCTGTCTGATTTCCTTCACTTAGTATGATAATCTCTAGATCCATCCATGTTGCTGCAAATGGCATTATTTCATTCTTTTTTATGGCTGAGTAATATTCCATTGTGTGTATACATATACCACATCTTCTTTATCCATTAATCTGTCAATGGACATTTACGTTGCTTCCATGTCTTGACTATTGTAAATATTGCTGCTATGAACATGGGGTGCATGTATCTTTTTGAGTTATAGTTTTCTCTGAATATACGCCCAGGAGTGGGATTGCAGGATCATATGGCAACTCTATTTTTAGTTTTTTAAGGAACCTCCATACTGTTTTCCATAGTGACTGTACTAATTTACATTCCCACCAACAGATTAGGAAGGTTCCCTTTTCTCCACACCCTCTCCAGAACTTGTTATTTGTAGACTTTTTGATGATGGCCATTCTGACTGGTGGTATGTGGTACTTCATTGTAGTTTTGATTTGCATTTCTCTAATAATTAGCGATGTTGAGCATTTTTTCATAGGTCTATTGACCACCTATATGTCTTCTTTGGAGAAATGTCTGTTTAGGTGTTCTGCCTATTTTTTTATTGGGTTGTTTGTTTTTGTGTAATTGAGTTGTATGAGCTGTTTGTATATTTTGGAAATGAAGCCCTTGTCAGTAGCATTGTTTGTGAATATTTTCTCCCAGTCTGTAGGTTGTCTTTTCGGGTTTTTTTTTTTTTTGTTTGTTTCCTTTGCTGTGCAAAAGCTTATAAGTTTGATTAGGTCTGATCTGTTTATTTTTGCTTTTATTTCTGTTGCCTGGAGAGACTGAGCTAAGATAACATTGCTACGATTTATGTCAGCGAATGTCCTCTTCTAGGAATTTTATGGTGTCCTGTTTTA
The DNA here is from genome assembly GCF_949987535.1 of Balaenoptera acutorostrata. Classification (NCBI taxonomy): domain Eukaryota; kingdom Metazoa; phylum Chordata; class Mammalia; order Artiodactyla; family Balaenopteridae; genus Balaenoptera; species Balaenoptera acutorostrata. The sequence continues at coordinate 94,913,005 of NC_080069.1, forward strand.
TATTTAAGTCTTTAAGCCATTTTGAGTTTATTTTTGTGTATGATATGAGGGTGTTGTTCTAATTTCATTGATTTACATGCAACTGTCCAGTTTTCCCAACACTGCTTGCTGAAGAGACTGCCTTTTCTCCATTGTACATTCTTGCCTCATTTGTCGAAGATTAATTGACCATAGGTGTGTGGCTTTATTTCTGGGCTCTCTGTTCTGTTCCATTGATCCACATGTCTGTTTTTGTGCCAGTACCACACTGTTTTGATTACTGTAGCTTTGTAGTATTGTTTGACATCCAGGAGGGTTATGCCTCCAGCTTTGTTCTTTTTCCTCAGGATTGCTTTGGGAATTCTGGGTCTTTTGTGGTTCCATATAGATTTTTGGATTATCAGTTTCTCTTTGTGGGCTTCTACATGGGGTCACTTGAGCTTCCTCACAGCATGGTATCTAGTTTTTAAGAGTGAGCATTTCAGTATTATATATTCTCATTTATATGTGAAATCTAAAAAAGTTGAACTCATAGAAACAGAGAGTAGAATGGTGGTTACCAGAGACTGGGGGTGCGGGGAATTGGGAAGATGTTGTTAAAGGGTACAAATTGGCAACTAGAGGATGAATAAGTTCTGGAGCACAGCATTGTGATTGTAGTCTGCAATACTGTATTATGTACTTCAAAATTGCTAACAGACTAGATCTTAAATGTTCTCACTACAAAAAAGAAATGATAATTATATGATGTGATAGAGGTGTTAGCTAATGCTAGGGTGGTAATCATATTGCAATATATAAATATATCAAATCAACACAACTTGTGTGCCTGCAACTTACACAATGTTTTATGTAAATTATATCTCAATAAAAAGGAGTGAGTGTTCCAAGAGAGAGATAGTAGATCTGTCAGTTTCATAATGTCTGGGCTGAGAAACAGGTACAGTGTCAATTCTGCAGTATTCTGTTCATTAAAGCAATCACAGAGCACTTACAAAATTAAGGGGAAGGGTTATAGACATTTATCTCTCCTTGGTTAAATTAAAATGTTGAATGAGAAAGAAAAAGTGTGTTATTCCTACTTGATTGTCAGAAGTCTTTGAATTTTAAGACTATTTATTTTACTGTGTCTAACACAGTGCCTAAGGTTGTCATTGTAAAAGTTAATTTTATATTGTTCAATTTTTGAGGGGAAGTGTGAAAGATGTTTTCCAAAAATTGAGAGAGAATAAACTACATAGGATCTTTCTTATATTGATTGTTTCACTCTAAGCAGTCCATGTCACTTCCCCAAAGCAATTTTCCTTTCATTGCAGATATGACTGACCAACTGGACATGAGCTATAAAAATCAGAGGAGGAGCAATTGCTTTAGTAGATTCAAAGGCAGGAAAGAATGTTTCCTCCATCATGAGCCACTAAGCTGCAGGTACTAGGGGCTGCTGCTTGTTGGAGATCCCTGAACAAACCTGATAGCCCATAAAGACAAGACAGGCTTAAGGCCAAGCTACAGGGTAGAACTGTCAGAAGAGTTTTAAAAGTGAGTCATGCAGTGTTGATTTTAAGTCAATGTTGTGCTTAGGTATGTAAAAAACCATTCATCATTATTTCCCTGATAAAACTGTGCTTGGTACTCAGCTGGAGTGCAGCCTTATGAGGCTCTTGGAAAACTTACCTTTCATTTTTGTCTGTATTGGTTAACGCTGCTTAGAAAGGGTATGCAGAGATTTAAAAAAAAAACTTTTTAAGAATAAAGGTTGATAAATGTATCTGAAAGCTAAATGTGACTGATGGCTCATGGTTGCCTAGAGATGGGACTCATTATTCCCTGTATAGTGTGTTAATTTTTTATCTAGAAGGTCAGACATTTTTCAGAGTGGAATGGGTCCCTACATTTCCAGACAAGATCAAGAAAGCCCTGTTCCTGAGAATTAAAGGGAAATTGACATTTTAAAAAAAGTTTTTCTAATTGGATCAGAAGTTAGGGTGATAAAAGAAGCAAAAAATTAGTCACTTTCTATGAACTTTTTTTTTAATCAGCAAGGCAACATAGAGAATGGACAAGTTGACAATTTAGAAGCAATTTAGAGGCCATCCTCTGATGGATGGGCAAGTTGGTTCATGTCAGAGTTCTGATGAAAAAGTATAACCGTAAGGATCATGACGGTATGATCCTCAGTTAGAAGTCTTGAAAACCTTAAGAGAGTCTAAAATCTAAAAAGGGACAGAAAGGAGAGGAATTGACACCTAACTTTACCTGGAGAGATTCCTTTCCTGCCCACTGCCTTCCCTACTGATTGCCAAGTGCTTATCTCCCAGCTTCGGCTTTGTAATACTGTGGTTGGGACCCTGTAAACTACAGTCCCTTTTGGCTGCTGACTCCTATTAGGCACTATAAAGATGGGGAACTAGAGAGAAATTGGAAGACTGAAGGAGGAAATGAGGGCTTGTTCTTTCTTTTTTTGTTTTCTGATCCCATCAGAGTCATCCTAGCAATGGTACTTCATTTAGAATGTGGCATTTGGTTCCAGTAGCAGCAGGTGGTTCCGAGTTCTGTTTTCTTTTTCTTACTCCCTGTACCAGCATCATTGGATCTTTCCAGATTACCAGCACTAGCCAGCTGGTGTCCCTCCTGTAAGTCTGAGTCCTGGCTTTGCCAGGTCCTCCTCTGAATTCCTGAGGTACCAGTGCCATCTGGCCGTGGCTCCTTCTTGGAGATGTACATCCAGTTCTTCAGGATCTTTCTTCTAAGCTTCTAATTTCTTAGAACCGTAGGGCAATAACTACTTCTTTTAGTTGCCATTTCTGTGATACCTCTCTGTTTACTTTTTGTCTTTTTACCTCTCTTATCCTATTTATTAATTCTTTCTATTAAATCTGTTAAAATCACTGATGAGTGTGACTGTGACTGATACATCTATTTTGCAGGAATGTTTACTGTAGGCCCCAGTGTTACTCTGTTACCATAGAAGTGCAGAGCCCGAATCTTTTCCTATCTATTCCGCACTGAGATACAATAATAATGTTAATTCACAAGTCTTGCCATAGTGCGGTTGATAATCAGCTAAGCATGCTAAAGAAGGGAAATGTTGGATTCTGCTGAGGAGTCATTATTTAACTTGTTCAGAACTTCTGGGTCCTGCCAAGTCTCCAAAGGTCAATATTTTCTCATCAAATTCTTTTTATAATCCTTTTATTCACCACCCACCCCCCAAATGTAAATGTCATTCCATGGTTTTCTGGTTTACATGTATGTCCCTGAGAATTTCATTTTTTCCTTGACCCCTGTTGGTACTCTTCCTGCTTTTCAAAGGGTAGGTGAAGTGAAGTGAAGTAGGGGAGCAGGGGCGGGAATACATTTCCTGAGTGATTAAGGTATGGTGCCATTAAGACCACATGCCACAGGGTGTTCAGAACACAGACTAAGGATCTGTGGAGTGTGTATAAGGAAACGCTTCCTACAGGAGGTACATCTGAGTTGAATCTTGAAGGATGAACTGGAGTTAACAAGAGGAAAAGGGAGGAGCATATAGGTTGCTAGAACTAGATAAGATATATCTAAATATCTGGGTAAAAGGAGCAAATTTGTAATATTTGGGCATATTACATAGCAGATGGGAAGGACAAAATTGGCTTTCCTGCCATATCTATTTTCTAGGCCCAAGAACACTTGTTGAGAATTGAATATTAAGTAAACATCAGGATATATAGAATTTTTTTATTTTGGTCTTCAGTTTTTTTATTTATTGAAGTATAGTTGATTTATGATGTTTCAGGTGTACAAAGTGATTCAAATATATATATAGTAGTTTCTTTTCCATCGTAAGTTATAAGATATTGAATATAGTTCCCTGTGCTATACAGTAGAACCTTGTTGTTTAAGGATATATAGAATTTTAACTGACTTTCCAAAGTATATTATTTATCTTATTTACTAATTGTTTTGGGTAGATATATGTTAGTTTCCCAATTAGACTAAGTAGAGACAGTGCTAAATACTATTTTGTGTACACCCACCATCACCTTACACAGTGACACGTAAATAACTTAATAGATGCCTGTGGAATAAATAATTAATGAAACTTTAAAAACACCATTAGGTGTCAAAAAATGGTCCACTTAAACCAGTATTCTATCGTGGAGAAGAACATTTTTTTTTTTTCCGTTTATGATATTAGTCTCAAAAGCCAAGGAAAGTACCACTTCATCTACAATTCCCACAATTTCCCTATAATGACCCTCTTAACAGAATGTGCATATAAATTTGGTTAATGACTGGATCATACATGGTTTTCCAAATATAATTGGAAGACAGTTTTTTTTTTAAGCTGTCATGGAGGGGTTTGATTTGTGGTAAAATAGTTTAGCTACCTTTGGGATGTTCACCTTCTAGGCAAGCTTCTTAGTTGTACTCATTAATTTGGAGACCTTTTGCTTGAAGGCAGTACTTATATTCTACTGTATGAACTAAAGGAGATACGTCTTCTTTCTCTTTTCATACCAGTAAAATCAGATGGTAAAGCTAAGACACAGGCTTGGCCAACAGGTATTATCTTGTAGAACTTTGAATCTTTTGCAAGTGATAGCACAATACAATGATTGTTAGCGTTGTGTGACCTTCTCTGGTTATCTTCTGCGTAGCCCTCCAGAACTCACTTGGTACCTGTCAAGTTTTCAAGCCTGGTCCTCCAATCTTCTAATAACATTCCAATAAATTCTCTTTTTGCTTCAGATTATTATGTAATTTTCTATTGTTTGCAACCACATGCAACAGATGATATAGATAGTGTTGTTAAAGATGTAAGAAAACATGTTACTCTTCATCCTCATTCAAAACTGATTGTTTTAAAGAAGTACAAATATGGCTATAAAGTGGAATTTTGACCTCAAAAAGAGCATTTCTGTCTTTAATATCAGCCATCTGTGAACAAGTTTCCCAGTGGATACAAGGGTTTTTGACAAGTATTGTAAATGTCTTCAAGTGACACACATTTTTGGATGGAGATTTCAGGGTTTCCCCAGTGAATGTGATGAGCTCTCCAGATGGTGCCCTGATAGCCACTTAGCAGAGTCCTTTAACGATAACAATTAACAACTAATTACATTTAATGCCTTGAAAGGAGTCCAGTAGCATTCATTTGATCAGAAATCCATCCCTGGGTAGTTCCAGAAGAGAGAAAAGACTTCCAGCGTAGCCATCTGGATGCTTTTTTTTCCCCCTGCTCTTGCCACTGAAGAGGGTTTAGTGATGTCCATGACTCCTTTTGGAGTACGTATTCTGCTTTGGAAGCTGCTTAAAGAGTGGGCCTTGCTGAATTAAATTGGCTTTTGTCCCATTAAAGGCAAGAATCAAGTCAGATGAAAATCCTCTGTCTGGATGGAGAAGACAAGAGAGAAAGCTTGGAAAACCTGCGCCAGACATTTGTAGTGGTTGTAGGAGTTATGACATACAACAGTGCCAAAACAAAGTTGGGACAATATGACCTACCTGATTAATTCAAAGAATTGCAGGTTGCTTCTCCTCATACTTATCTCCACAAACACAATTTCTCTTCCCATAGAATGTACACAGGAAATTAGCATTATAAAAAAACTTGATCAGTTTATAGACCCTTAGTTTCGAATTCATGACAATTCTGGTAGAAACTGGCATAGAACATACACTTTTCCATGTATGTTACTTATTTTCCTATTCAGCTGATAACCCTGCCATGTATAACTAATGCCAAGTACTTTCTCATGGGAGACAACTGAACATCATGTAGTAATCTTCCATTTAGCAACTTTGTCTTGGTGCCACTGTTTGCCGAGTCTAGAATCTAGACAGTTGAGTCACTGTAGGTAGCAGGTAGTCAAGTGGTAAAATGTAATAAAATAATAACTTTTCCCCTCTGGAAATGGCCTAAAAACACAATGGAGGGCTTCAAAAGCTTAAGAGGCCATGCCTGTGTTATTGAATCCCAAGCTGGGCCAATTGGATTTTAATTCCTGGAAATGTGAATTTTGGAAGAGGAAGGGATACTTCGAGTTTTGAAACTGGGTCATATTAATGGCAACACTCTAGAAGAAAGGCTCTTCTTGAACATTTTTATGTGTACTTAAAGCATAACTTTTAACAAAGTGTATTTTCATAGCTTTTGATTTAAAACGTTTTTGTTATCTTTTTTCTGCATATATTCTATAATTTCAATTTGACTTTTTAGTTTAATTCAAGTGTTTGTTTCAGTCAATTCAAAATAGATTAGCACTAACTTCATGGTCATTAGGGTCAGTCAAGGGCTGTTCTCCATTAATGCTTACTCAGAACCATCTGAAATGTTGCCAGTCATTGCAGCACAAGTTGGAGAGAAATAGAGAATAGCACCTTAAATACTTCTGCTCACATTTTATTGGCTAATTCAAGTCATAACACCATGCCTACATTCAAGGGTGTAGAGAAATACAGTCCTATTGCATCATGGAATGACAAAAAGTAGAAATACTAGAAATATTGATGAGAAGCACTAGTGTAGCATGTCAGTTGGAGGAATTTTTGTTCTTGGTTTTGTCATGATCAGAGAATGTTACCTGTACTCTTTCTAAATTTTGGAATTTATTGAAGTTTTTTGGTGGTTGAATATATAATCATTTTTGTGACTTTCATGAACACTTGAAGAAGGTATATTACTTATATCCAAGGTATAGAATTTTATATATATATATCAATTACATATACTTTTCATTTATGACATTTAGTTTTAAACAATATATTTTGTCTAGTTAAGCTACCATGAGCTGAGGCCCATTATTTTAAATATTTCTGTTGATCTTTTTATCTTCTGTAATTTTTGCTTTTTTAATGTTATTTGGTGTAAATATTAATAACTGTTAATCCTTCATTATAAATTGAGCATTTAAAAATTCTAAAGCACTCTGTTTTCCTAATTTTATACATTTCCCCTGAATTCAACAATATCTGGCATTAATATCATGATTTCTGATATCTTTTAAACATGTACTAATCAAGCCTTTTCCTCCATCATTTGTAGGTTACCAATGATCTCCACTTTGCCTACATTGATCAATCTGTCTTCCTTGAAAGACTGTTTTCATTTGTCTTCTAGAGTATCACATCGTCTAATTTTCCTTCTACTTCACTAGTTGCTAATGTTTTCCTGTCTTTTTTTTTTTTTTTTTTTTTTTTTTTTTTTTTTTTTTTTTTGCTGTTTTTTGATTCTCATTTCCTGAAACCTGTCAATTAGTTGGAGTGCTCCAAAGCTCATTCTTTGGAACTCTTGGCTTCTTTACCTATACTCTTTTAGTGATGTCACCTAGCCTCATGGGTTAAATACCATCTATACTCTATCAGTCAGGGTCCAATCAGGAGACAAATCACACCAGTCATTTCAACAGAAATTAAATACAAATAATTATTAACTAGGAATAAATTTGTTGACTATATTTCCAATAATTATCGTTCTGAGATACTCTATTGGGGAACATTTTCAGCAAGTAGAGTTCTGAAAGGGCTAAGGGTTGAACGCTTTCAGCTGTCATTTCTCAGTATAATTTTTCTTTTTCCTACATGTGAGCTACATTTCTGCCTGTGAAAGCACTGAGTACGTCTGAGTGTGTAGACTACGCCTGCTATACTCAAGGCACTGGCACTAATTCTCTAGCTTCTCTATTTTCACTTGGTCATGTGCTATTTATTGGTCTTTACTTGCATTGGAGAGGTAGGAAGGTAAGAATATAGAGATTTCATTGACCATGGATATAGAAATAAGCAAAGCCTTTCAGCTACCTTTGGTTCCAAGCCTCTCAGAATCATTTGGATAAGGCAGATATCTGAGGTTCTTATCAAGGCTCACACTAGTTCAATAGAGTCCTCAGTTGGAGTGTGGAATAGACGTCTAGGCAGGAGTGATATGGTTCTTTGCCGTGTTTTACTTCTATATCCATATGTTCCTTGGGAATTTGCTTATCAAAAGCAGAACTGACCCTGTACTTAGATACAAATATCAATCGGTATCAAATTTAACACTACTTATAATTTCTCTAATGTTTTTGTGCAACTAGAAAGAAGAAAATACATATTACAAAAAGATTTGCATTTCTCTGATGATTAATGATGTTGAGCATTCTTTCATGTGTTTGTTGGCAATCTGTATGTATATCTTCTTTGGAGAAAATTTGACTGTATTTTCTCCAGTCCTAGTTCTTATTTACTCTTTTTAAAAACTACATAACTGTTAAAATTTTGTCCATTTTTATGAATGTTTTTGCTCTCTGTGTCATCAAAATATGAGTATTTGGAATTAGATACTCATGGAATTAGATACGCATTTAATTAAAAGAAAATACTGGCCAAAGACATACAATGAATATAATTAACAATATTAATAGTGCTTTTCTTCCCAGGTGTTTTGTTGTATGTTAACTTGCTTTGACCTCATCACAATCTCATGAAATATTCTGGGCAGTGCTATCCTCTTGATTTTTCAGTGGAGGACACTGAGGCCTAGAGATATTCAACGACTTATGCAAGGTCACAGTTTAGTTTTTGTTTTTTATCCTACATTGTTGTGGGGGCTGAGAACTCCATGCCTCCCACTAACAACTTCCATTTTCTTATTCAAGTGGATGCTTAGAACCTTTTACTGGTTAGACTATTTTAATTTCAACAACAGAGTTTGACCTACTGAATTGACCTTTATGAAAGCTAATGAGGAATTAAGCTGCCTAAAAGACTTGAGCTGAAAGATTTCTCCAGGTCTTTTATATATTATAAACATACAGGAGGCAGGGACCAGAACTTGCATTTGTACATTGTGAGGTACAGGGAAGGAATTAATAAACACGGTAGAATGAATTGCCTGCTGGGCACTTTTAATGTTTGAGAGCGACCAGGAGCTGTCACACTTCTGCTCTTACTTCAGTCAGGTATATATTGTACCTTTCAAGTCTCCAAACATCCTCTGTCAGTGATTATACACCTGTGGTCTCAGTGCCGCGTGTATCCAACAGGAGGTAGAAAACGACACAAGCAGAGAAAATCACTCACTGCCTTAGGCCCAGAGCTTCTTTTCTGGTTCTACTCAGGAATGCCACTGCTTCAAATTCTCTAAGCTGTTGGATTCTGTATTTGTTTTGACCTTCAAGATTCTGCTGGTCTCTCCAGCCTTGCCCAAAACCATGGACTTAACCCTTTCCTGCTTTCTGCTGACCTTAGACTCCTGTTTTAAGACCCACTTTGCAGGACCTGTCGGATTCATGACCCGTTGCCTCCTCTGACCTCAGATTCACATCTGATTGCTCAAATCTGGTTGGAATTCAAAACTCTTCCTTTTGCTTCTGTCTGATGATCACCACCCTCATCAATGCTTGGGAATGATACTTCCTGCTTTAATTTGGTTATTCTACAGTTTTCCTAATAGTTTTTCATTGTCCTGTCCCTGAGTTATCTAAGTTAGTTACCTGAGAATGAATGTGAAATATACAGTAAAAACTGAAGTGATTGCAACCACAGGAGGTATGATGATGTTTCTGAGGAAGAAACATATAATAAAAATTTCTGCCTTTTAGGGACTGAACTTTTTCACATTGAGTTGATACTGTGTTTAAATCTAAAAAATACATCTATTTATCAAAATTCAGAGTGAGGTTTTGAACCCTTTTCCATTCCCCACCCAAAAGTTTTAGTAACAGGAATATCCCAAAGAACTTAGGAGAGGCAAAAAGAGCAGTGCTTCAGCCTCACCAGGTAGCAAGGGCAACCTTTCTCTAATTAGTTTCCCAAATCTGGCTGTGCTTTTGATTTTGAGTCTGGACATCTTACTAAACTACTGTTTCCTAGATCCCACCTAGAACATTTTATGAGAGTTTGGTCTGGAAATCTGAATTTTAAACAAATTCTCTAGTGATTCTGAGGCAGTAGGCCAGTATTTGAGAACCACTACTCTTAGTAACTGGAGGTAACAATTATGCAGATCATAATTGAGAGAAAGAAAAATCTTAAGACACAATTGAGGGCTTCCCTGGTGGCGCAGTGGTTGAGAATCTGCCTGCTAATGCAGGGGACACGGGTTCGAGCCCTGGTCTGGGAGGATCCCACATGCCGCGGAGCAACTAGGCCCGTGAGC